>NC_054486.1:15743565-16056065 GCF_017639515.1 Carcharodon carcharias | reverse complement strand
TTAATTAGAAATCTTATAGAAAAGAATCCTCTGGGAAAGAGTGGTCATAATAGAAAGTGATAAAGAGGGAAGCACAGAACAAGAGTAAACTAGCAAGAAATATAAAAAGAGCTTTTCCAAGTGTGTAAAATGGAAGAGATAAGAAGCTGAGACAAAAGAAATATTAGGCAGTATATAATAATTTTAGAGAAATACTTTGTGCCTGTCTTCACAGCCGAAGATACAAAGGACATACTGGACATTTGTGGGCAATAAAGAGTCTAATGGGAGTGAGAAACTTAAATCAATTAATAATGGTAAAGAGAAAGGACCGGATAAATAAATGGGCTTAAAAGCTGACAAATCCCTGGGACCCGACGGCCTACATCCTAGGGTTTTAAAAGTCGTGGCTGCAAAGTTATTGGAAACGTTGGTTTTGATCTTCCAGAATTCTGTAGGCCAGAATTTTGACATCAGCATGCAGGGGTGGGCCCAGCAAGCTGATGGGTAAAATGATGCGCAGTGACATGGGGCATGCGTCCCGACATCAGCATGCACCATTTAAATATTACGTTCGGCAGGCACCCACCGAACTGTCAACGGCCTATTAAGGCCATTAAAAAACCAATTAAAGTAATTCTCAATGCTGCCTGACCAACCTTAAGGCTGGCGGGCTGGCGGGCAGGCGAAGAGCCCAAGCGGCCTTCACATTTTTCAGGAAACCTCATCCATGGGTGGGATGAGGTTTTCCTGAAGGTTTTATTAAATTAATAAATAATTTTTGCACAATTCATAAACATGTCCCAGCTCGTGTGACACTGTCCCATGAGGGCATATGCCCAAATGATTTTTAACTTTATTATTTATGAACTTTTGTTCAGGACTTAACCTCCCTGAGGCAGCTCCGTGCTTCAGGGAGATTTTTGCGCTCTTTCACGTGCATGCCCCAACTCTCCCTCCTCCCTCACCCGCACAGGTAGCACTGAGCGCTACTGGCCCTGCGTCACACTGGGTGGGCCTTAATTGGCCCACCCACATAAAATGGTGGCACACAGCTGATCGCGGGTGGTGATTAGCTCCACGCCCACCCACACCCGCTGCCCAACATTCAGAAAATTCTCCCCCTAGAGTCCAATATGATCCCCTTCGATTGGAATGGTGCCAAAATGTAATTCTGTTATCAGAAAACAGGGAACTTTAGGACAGTTTCCTGATATCACTAGGAGTTAAATGCTAGAATTTATTATTAAGTATATGGTAGCATGGCATTTGGATAATCACAAAATAATTTGGCAACATCAACATCGTTTTATGAAAGCAAGACTTTTTTGACAAATCTATTTTTGTTTTTTGAGGATATAACTAGTACGGTGGTTGAGGGGGATTCAGTGGAGTTTTGAAGTTTCAAAAGGCATTTAATAAGATGCTACAGTCACAAGATGAGGGTTCATATGATTGGGGTAATATAAAGGCATGAATTGAGGATTGGTTAACAGACAGAAAACAGAAAGAAGGAAGGAATAAATGAATCATTTTGGGGACGTGGTAGGGTGTAACAAATGGAGTGCCACAAGGATCAGTGCTTGGGCCTCAACTATTTACAGTCTATATCAGTGACAGATGAGATGACCAAGTGTAATGTATCCGGGTTTGCTAATGATACAAAGCTAGGTAAGGAAGTACGCTGTGTTGGGGGGATGCAAAGGGATATATACTATATGATGGGTGAAAAGATAAAAAGAAATGATGGGTGAAAAGGTGTGTGAAATAATCACTTTGGTAAGAAGAATAGAAAAGTAGACTATTTTTAAAAGATAAATGACTAATATAGGTAGGGATTTAACATTGGAGTGATTTGGGGATCCTTGTACATGAATTGCAGAAAGTTAACATGCAGGTACAGCAAACAATTGGGAAGGCAAATAGTACATTATAGCAAAGGTGTTGAAGTATATGATTAAGGAAAACTTGCTGCAATTATGTAGGGCTTTGGGGAGACCATACCTGGAGTAGTGCATGGAATTTGGTCTCCTTACCTCAGGAAGGATGTGCTTGCTTTGTAGGAGGTGTAAAGAAAGTTTGTTAAGTTTTCTCTTGAGACGAGAGGGCTGTCCTGCAAGGAAAGATCGAGTACAATGGAGTTTAGAAGAATGAGAGGTGATCTCGTGAAACGTAAAAAAATTCTTAAGACAGCTTGACTGGGTAAATGCTGAGAGTTTGTTTCCCTAAACTGAAGAGTTTAGAACTAGGGGACATATCTCAGGATAAGGGGTCAGCCACTTAGGACTGGGGGGTGGAGAAATTTCTTCACACAGAGCAGTATGAATCTTTGGAGTTCTCTATCCCAGAGGACTGTGATTCCTTAGTTAAGAGTGTATTCAAGACTGAGAGTGATAGATGTTTGGACATCAAGGGATATGGGAATAGGGTAAGAAAGTGGATTTGATATAGAGGCTTAGCCATGATCTTATTGAATGGCAGACTAGGCCTGAGGCATCATATGGCATACTCTTGGCACTATTTCCTATGTTCTTATGTAGTTTTCAAATGTATTATTAAACAATGTGCAGCACTGTTTGGTATAAAACAAATCTGCAATGTATTCCCACAAGTCTGCTTTATAACTCATTGCAGATGGAAATCTGGAGAGACACAATAGATAGAGCAGTAATCTTCTCCATAGCAAGTAATACAGTCTATAGAGAAAGGATAATACCTCTAATGGATTTCACATGGTTAGCTTTCCTTTTTAAATCATATGTGAAATTGTACTGCATTGGTGCTTTGGAGAAAGTGCTAAGGATAGAGCAGAAAAAGTAGCAGTAGCTATAACAGCTGTTCCTTTACATGTCTCGGTTTATTTGAGTTAAAGAGTCCCTTTACACTAAAGAGGGGAGTGAATTTACATGTCAGCTCATCTAAAGTGCTGCTTGTGTATTTAGATAAAGACTGGCATAAACCTGGGGCAATGTTAGAACTACATATCTGCAGAGGGCCCCAGGAAGATCAGGTTGTGACGAAAGGTCATCGACCTGAAATGTTGACCAGGATTTTCTGACCTGCTGCAGGACCGGAAGTTCCTGCCCGAATTGAATGGACCTTTGGCTGGTCCATCAAATTTTCCACCGCGCCCACGATGATCCCTGCCACAGGCGGGAGTGGAAAATCCCAGCCGTTAACTCTGTTCCTCTCTCCACAGATGCTGCCACACCTGGCGAGTATTTCCAGCATTTTCTGTTTCTATTTCAAGTGAAAGGACATTGGCACAGTGATAACAGTCAATCAATGATCATTTTACTAGCCATGACCTATTGCAAACATCCCTGTGCTCAGTCAGACATGTGTGGGTTTAACACCAGATTTAGTAGATATTATTTAGTACCATTGTGCAAGAGTCAGCACTTTTAGGAGAGGAAAAAATGTCAGAAAGCTTGGAGTGGGGGGAGAAAGGAAGCGAATTTATGCAGCAATGGAAACAACTTCATTTTAGTCAAAATGGTCAAGGAACGATGGCTCAATTATATGATATTTCTAGGGATTGGAGACCAGAAGGACAGTTTATCGGAGTTCCTGTTTCTTTGACAGTGCAGCAGTGGATACAACATGGTGGATTAACTTCGGTATCAGTGATGGAAATGAATGGGAAAGCAGCGAAGGTCATGAAAAGAAGCAAACTCCAGTACAAACAGATTAACTTATCTTCTGAAGAAAATTAAACTTCAGTTAAGCAACATTGTTACGCAGAGCAGCTTGTCCAGAATATGAATGAAGGACCGACCTATCCAGAACGTGTTACAGCTAATTCTTATTTTTAAGTTGCTTTTTCCTGCTATTGCCCCCTTTCGCACAAGTACAGCTGAGAGTCAGGTACATCTTTTTTCAAAATCAGTGTCACTGAAGTCAGAAGTCTTCATAAAATTACATGACACCACAACTTCTAGGCTCGTGCTCAAGAATGCTCACAAGAATGAGATACTAAAAATATTATGAATAGTTGTTTGTTTTGTTTCTGAAGGTGTAAAAGTATTGGATTAAGTAAATCTTGCATACATATTTTGGGCATAATGAATTTTAAACAGACCAATCATAGTGGTGCTTACCTTGAACACCAGAAGCAACAGTATCCATTTTATTTAAAATTAAATGATTTTGGGTGACTCCGTGACTTAATTAATGGGCAGGGAGTTCTTATGCAGCTGTGTCCCAACCCACCGATCCAACGTGATGAGATATTATGGTAAGGATATATGTGCTAAACAACCACAACCATCCAACTCTGAGGAAAGACTAGTGGCACCACCAAGCAAAGGATGACAGGGAGTTAAGGGCTGATTGATTAAGCTTAGGATCAAAGAATGCAAGAAATTATGAATATAGACATCAGGAATCAATGGAATGAAAATCCATCAGGCTCTATAAAGGGCAATCAATCTGCTGGATGAAAATCTACCAAAATTCCTTGTAAAAAGTATGTGTTGGGTAATCCTTTTTCTGAAAGCTCTACTCTAGGACCATCTCAGAAGAAAAAAAAAAATACCTACTTTGAACAATTTCCATAAACCTTTGTCCCTCACACAAATTACCTCAAATTTTCAATTCTTATCCTTGTGTTTAAATCCCTCCATGACCTTGCCCTCACCATCTCTGTAGCTTCTGTCGATACTACAATACCACCTTTCCATGAAAACTGCATTCCTCTAACTCGGACCTTTTTCAACATTCTTTCTCCTTTCTACTTACTGTCGGCAGATGTACCTCCAGCCATGAAGGCCTCACATTCTAGAATTCTCTCCCAAAAATCCTCACCTTTCGATCTCCCTTTGTTTTTAAGACTCTCCCGAAAGCCTAGCTCATGACCTTTGGTCACCCCTCCTAATACCATCTTTGGCTCAGCATCCATCTTTTATCTCCCACCTGTGAAGCACGAGTTGTTTCTCTATGTAAAAGCTTTTGTCCAAATGTGGATGTTGTTGACTTTCTCTCCACACGCACAGAATGTTAGAAGTTACTTTGAAATCTTCTCTGTTCTATATTCAACTTCTGTGAAAAATACCCTATTGGTTTCTCAATTCCAGCAACGGCCAACTTAAATTGTCTGGCGTAATTGGGTACTGCCAAAACTGGTGTCATATTCAATACAGTTTTCAAACTGTCAAATACCTTCTGACAGTGTCCATTGAAACTTGTTTTTTTAACAGTTCAGTCATTGGAGCAACCACTTGGCTAAAATGTGGTACAAATTTCCGATAAAACCCACTCATGCCCAGAAATCTCGAAATTATTTGGGTTTTTTTGTAGCCATGGAGAAATCCATGATAGCCTTGACTTTTACATCTCCCGGAGCCACCTTACCATGTCCAATGGCATGGCCTAGATACGTAATTTGCGCTTTTGCAAATTCACTTTCAGCCAAGGTCATCACCAAATTAGCTTCTTGTAGTCGGGAAAATAATTTTTCCAGGTGTTGTAAATGCTCCTCCCATATTTAACTGAAAACTATCAAATCGTCAATATAAACAGCACAATTACTCAGTCCTGCAATTACTTTTTGGTCAGTCTTTGAAATGTTGCAAGTGCACTTTTCATACTAAACAGCATAACTTTAACATAGTCCCTCTAGCATCACAAAAGCCAATATCTCCTTTTCTCTGTCCGATAATAGTGCTTGTCAATACCCTCTCGGCAAGTCAATCTTTGTGATAAATTTTGATTGCCCCACTTTCTTAATGCAATCTTCCAACTGTGGTATAGGATATGAATCCATTTTTGTCACTGAATTCGCCTTTCAATAGTCCACACACATTCTTTATGTTCCATCCGGTTTCGGTACCAGCACTATAGCCGAACTCCGATTACTGCAGCTAGACTCAATGATATCATTTTGAAGCATGAATTCAATTTATTTCTGTACTTGTGATAACTTTGTCGGATTTAATCCATAAAGATGTTGCCTTATTAAAGATAAAAACTTCTACACACACATCATATATGGCTAAATTTGTCTTCCTCAGCTTATTCCCACAATTAGCTTTGTTTGATTGCAATAGCTTCTCCAAATCATTTTGACACTTGCTTGGTAGGTAACTCAATATTACATTTAAATTACCAAGTACCCCCTCATTATCCAATTTGACTAGAGGAAAATCAATTTCAGAACCCTTCATTTCTGCCTCTTTATCTTTACTTACCACCACTAACTTTCGGTCCCCTTCCCTGTCAAAATACTTTTTAAGCATATTTACATGACACATCCCCTGATTCGTTCTTCTATCTGGAGTATTTATTAAATAATTTACTTCACTCAGTTTCCTTTCAATCTTACAAGGCCCACTAAACCTTGCCTTTAGTGAGTCACCCAGTACTGGTAACAGAGCCAGCACTTTTTCCCCAGAAACAAAACTATGAGCTATAACTTTCCTGCCTGCTTTCACTTTCATCACTTGCTGTTATGTCCTTAAATATTCCCCAGCTAACTCAAATGCTCTGTCCAATCTGTCTCTGAAGTTTGATACATAATCCAGGAGAATAGTTTCTGAATTTTGACCAACAAACTTTTTAGGGATTAATTTCAGTGGTCCCCTTACCTCATGACCATAGATGAGCTCAATAGGACCAAATCCAATCGATGCATTAGGAGCTTCTTAATAGCAAATAACAATAATGGAATTCCTCTATCCAAATCCTGTGAGTATTCCTGAGTATACACCCTCATCATAGTTTTTAAAGTTTGATGCCATCTTTCCAAAGCCCCATGTGATTCTGGATGGTAAGCTGTTGAATTAAACTGTTTTATCCCCAAACTGTTCATTATTTCCTTAAACAGCTGCGACATGAAATTTGGCCCCTGATGTGATTGCATTTCTTTTGGCAAACCATATTTTGCCAAAAAATTTAGACAACTCTTCCACAAATTTCTTTATTTTAATATTTCTTAAAGGAATTGCTTCAGGAAACCTTGTAGACACATCCATTATTGTCAGTAAGTACTGATTTCCACTTTCAGTCTTAGGGAGGGGTCCCACGCAATCAATCATAACTCTAATGAAAGATTCTTCAAATGCTGGAATTGGAATTAAAGGTGCCAGCTTAATCATTGCTTGTGGTTTCCCTATCACCTGACATATGTGACATGTTCTACAGAATTTGACTATGCAATCCAGGCCATTAAAAATGTTTTTGTATTTTTGCCTGCGTCTTTCTAATTCCTAAGTGTCCTCCCATTGGAATTTCAGGAGCTATTCTCAGGATCTAATTTATATATCCAAATGGTACTACAATGGCACTTCCCTCCAGCTTTCATTTGCTGAAACATGGTACAGCTGCCACCTTCTCATTAAACCATTACCCTTCAGGTAATAGCATTCTAGAATACATTTTGACTCTGTTTCTGAGTGAGCTGTCTGATATAATTGTTTTATTTGCATATCCTTTTTCTGTACTCTACCAACTGCCTTGAGCTAAATACCTCAGCTGCATTATCGTCCATTCTTTCTTTCTGAACAATCTTATCAAAAACAGCTTCGGCTAATTGGACATCTTTACCTTCTTCGGCCTTTTAGCTTCCTGTTCTTCCTGTTTCAACCTGTGAGCCTGTGATCTTGTTATTACACAAACTGGAAACAATCCAGGATGCTCTTTCTGCAGCACCTCTGTTGAGGCTGCTGAACTACCATAGGCATCACCCACATCTGGGACCCAGCTATATTATTACCTAAAATAAATTAAACCCCTGCAAGGGACAATTTTTCCACTACCCAACAATCATCTCACTTGTATTCCACTTACTCTTTAAACTTACTTTCCACAATGGAATAGGGGGTCCATGAACCCCACTTATTATCACCTATTCCTGAAATACTCCCTCTGAACAACAAATATCACTATACCACAACATTTAGGATTGACTAGCCCCCGTGTCTCTTACAATTTTAACATCTTTACCCACTCCAGTACACATGGAAAGATTTCCCCTTCAGATACAAAATCTTTAAACATTTCTGCAACTTGCTCCTCAGAACCCTCTTCAGTAAATTGTGAACATGTTCCCACTTCTTTACCTATCATTGATTCTTCCTGCTTTACCTGAACACAAACCATTGGATTTTCCTGTGCCTGAACCTCAGAACTCACAGTACTTTTACTTCCAGAACTTTTCTGCATCCCAATAATCCCAGCAGATTTTCCATGTAATTTACAACACAGTGGAGAGAATTCTCCCCCTCTCAGGGGGGTTGTGTGGGGGCTGGCGCAGGTGGGCGTGAACCCGATCGGCACCCCCGAGCGGGTCTGCGCTGCCATTTGACGTGGGCAGGCCAATTAAGGCCCGCCTAGTGTGATGCGCACCTGGAAGCACTGTGCACTCCCTGGGTGGGTGGGTGTGAGGGGTTCCCTGTGTTGGGAGTGTGCTCTTTCGCGCAGAGGTGCCTCAGGGAGATAAGTTTTAAGCTTTAAAAATTTTAATAAAGAAAAAAAATTAAGATGTCCCCTCATGTGACAGTGTCACATGAGCTGGGACATGTCAATGAACTTTAATGAAAAAATTAATTTAATTTATAAACCCTTCATCAAACCTCATTCCACCCACGGATGAAGTTCCATGAAAAATGCGAAGGCCACCTGGGCTCTTGGCCTGCCCACCAACCTTAAGGTTGGAATGGCAGCTTTCTCAATATCCTTAATTAGTTAATTAATGGCCTTTGGCAGCTTGGCTGGCATGCAGCTGAGTCGGCTGTGCGCCCGCCAAACTGAAAATCTAAGTGACGCGCGGTGATGTTGGGACACAGGCCCCGATGTCACCCCGCGTCATTTTATGCCTCGGTGAGCGGGCCCCATCCCTGCTCGCTGAGCTGAAGATTCAGCCCACTGACTTCATGCGCCCAACTTTATCACAATGAAAACACCTCAATTTTCGAGTGTCACTTCCACCCTCAGCACCTTCCTTTTTATTCTGAGAAAAAGCTTCCTGGGAATTTCCATCTACTCCTTCTTTTCCCTGACTGGCTCACCTTCCTTTCACCTACCCACTTTCTATCCTTCTCTGATTTAAAAGGGTAATGGAACAAAAGGTTTAGACCTTTGAGCTAACTCATAATCATTAGCTATCTCTGCTGCTTGTCTTACCGTTTTAAACTTCTGTTTCTCCATGAATTCTCACTACCGAAGGAACTGAATCTTTAAATTCTTCCAAAAGAACCACTTCTCTAAGAGCTGCGTATGTTGTCTCTATCTTTAATGCCCATATCCACTGGTTAAATTTACTTTGTTTTACTCTCAAACTCAATATATGTTTGTCTACCCTGTCTTCTCATATTTCTAAATTTCTGCCCATTTGCCTCATGAAACCAACCCATATGCACTCAAAATAGCCTTTTTTTTAACCATATTATTGTCCACTGACATTTCTTCTGACAGTGAAGCATAAAACTCACGTGCTCTACCTATCAACCTAGATTGAAACAACAATGTCCACTTTTCCTGTCGCTATTTCATCTGTTTAGCTATCTTCTCAAATGAAATAAAGAATGCTTCAACATCTCTTTCTTCAAACTTTGGAAGAGATTGTACAAATTTAAACATCTCCCCACCAGGTTCTGATCTGAAAATAAATCCTTCCTCAACTTCTGGTGTCTCTTTTTTAACTGCTAGCATTTTAAGCTGGAATTCTCTGTCTCTCTATCTTTTACTCTTTCCGCCTTTTCTAACCTTGCCATTTCTAATTCCCTTTCCCGTTTTCTTTCTCTCTCTCCTGCCTTTCTTTTTCCTTTTCATTTACCTCCAATTCAAGTTTCCTCAGTTCCTTCGCTTGTTCAAATTCAACCCATTTCATTTTTAAGTGAAATCTCACTACCTCTAGCTGTGACTCACTAGTGGCAGGCATCTCTTCCAACTTTAAATGCTGTGCCATCACTTCAAATATGTCTGCTTTCTTTGCCCCTGTGATAACCTCAACTGCAACTAATCTACCAACTCTGAAAACTTACCCTTAGATACATTTTGTAACCCAATCAGTTATACCTACTACTTCCAAAAAAGTTTTAGCCATGGATACAGCCAATTTTGCAGTCTCACCACTTAAACAAAACTACCTCACACCAACCCCTGAATTCAAAGTGCCTCTCATATTCATACCTTAAGATTCACCAATTAGATTCACCGATTCCAAACCAATCAAAGAATTTCAAATAGGTCCCGCAAAGAGCCCCCAGTTTTGTTCTGACGTGGCCGATGTGTGCCAGGTCCACGAGGGAAACTGGATCACGTGGTCACAATTTTGTAATTTTTATTTCAAGCTGCATGCCTTGAATTCAATAGTAATAGGTCCACCCAGACTTAGTGATTTTTTTACAAAACTAAACATTTATTAACAAAAGAAAATATTTTAAGCACATACATAGGTCTACAAATTACAACTATAATAACTCCTAAAATCCCTAATTAATCTGGCTCCCAGTTACACCTCTGTTAAGGCAACAGGGAAAAAAAGATTTAAACAGGTCCAGGCAAAATTACATAATACTCTGGATAGGAGAATTCAAAGTGAGTTTTCTCAGCTTTGGTTCCTGTAGATGGCAATTTGATGCACAGGGGCTGGAGGCTGTTCACACTTGTTAGATCTTAGAATTCCTTCACCTCTTACACATAGCCGTGTCTCCTTTATAATTTCCCTTTTTAATGCAAATTCTATTGTTCCGATGTGTTTTTGGAACTTTACCCCTCTCATAATATAAACCTTTTCAAAGTATTCATATTATCAGTAACCTTTGGGAAAAATAAACACACTGTTTGGCTTAGCTTCTTTTAGCTACCATCGCTCTGAAATTCAGACTAGTCTGGTTTATCTAAATATGCAACATTTCTTCATATCTCACATTCTAAAACTTCAGCCATGCTTACGTATTTAGCATTTCACTTCTTGTTTGATGACTCAAAGTCTCCAGACCAGCTGTCTCCAATTCAATTCAATCCCCCTCCTCCCCCCATACACAGACTATCCAAACCCCTTTTTACAATAAATCACAATATTATGAGAAATATTATGTTTTCATAACGCAGGACAGAAAGAGCCAAAGTACAGATTTATTAAAGGATTTCTTTGTAAGTAGTTTGACAAGTGGTCTCTCCTGGAAATAGGAGAGTTCATGTTTCATCTGAGACTGGGCTTTGAACTCAGATCTATCAGGGGAACCGAAGGCACTGTCAGTTGTTGAAAAACTGACTAGAATATGACATTTTCTGCTTCTTGAAATAATTCTGCAGTCTGGAATGTTGTAAATAGTGTCAGTCTTGACTATATGATGCCATTCCCACCTGAGGCAGAAGGTTATTCAATCACGTTTCACCCCAGTGCAGTACTGAGGGGATGCTGCACTGTTGGAGATGCCTTCATTGATATAAGGTGTTATATCCCCCCTCTCAGCTGTGCACACAAGATCCCGAGGCACTATTTTTAAGTGCAGAAGAGTTTTCATGCCTGGCTAATATTGATTCCTCAACCAACACTTGCAACTTGTAGCAATTGCACAGTATTCAGCTCCATTTGCAATTTTTCGTCTATTGAAGGGCTCCGTGCCTGCATGTGGCAAGACCTAGGCGATATTCAGGTTTGGGCTGATAAGTGGTAACATTAGTGCCACACAAGTGACAGGCAATGACCATATTCAACAAGAGTGAATTTAACCATCTTCTCATGATATTCAATGGCATTACCATGCCTGAAAACCCCACCATCAACATCCTGAGGGTGACCAATGATTTAGAAACTTAACTAGACCAGTCACATAAATAATGTGGTGATGAAAGCAGGTCAGAGATTGGCAATTCTGCAGCAAGTAAACCACCTCAAGACTCCTCAAAGCCTGTCCACTATCTACACGATAGAAGTCAGGAATGCAATGAAACAGGCCCCACTTGTTGGTGCTGCAATCATCCAGTTAAGACTCAAGAAGCTCAACACCATCTAGAATAAAAAAATCCATCTGATTAGCATCCCATCCAACATCTTCATAACTGACTTCCATCACTGTTGAACTGTGGCAGCAGTGTGTACCAGAGAGCAGTGGAGGCAGGGTCACTGAATATTTTTAAGGTTTAGTTGGATGGATTCTTGATCGATGAGGGAGTCGTAGGTTATGGGAGTTGACAGAAAAGTGGAGTTTGAGGCTACACTCAAATCAGCCACGATCTTATCAAATGACACCAAAGGCTCGAGGTGCTGAATGACCTACTTCTGCTCCTAATTCGTCCATTCATTTGTACAAGATGCACTGCAGCAACTTGTCAAAGCTTCTTCAAAAGCACTTTCCTGCAACCTCAACTACCTACAAAAACAAGGGCAGCAGGCACACAGAAACACCTCCACCTGCAAGCTTCCCTCCATGTCACACAGCATCTTGACTTGGAAATATCTTGTTGTTCCTTCACGATCACAGGTCAAAATCCTGACAATCATGCCCTGAGAGCACTGGGATGTACATAAAACACACAGACTATCAAGGCCTATTGCCACTTTCACATTTAGGGTTGGGCAATATATGTTGGCCTTGCCAACAATGCCTGCATCCCATGAACAAATAAGACAAAACTATACAAGCAGGAAACTGCTTAAAGGCATTGTGAATGGGCATTATATGTGTAAAAACAACAAGGCTGTCTGCAACTCTCTGATAAACACTCTAAATCTGTGGACAGACCACTGGTTACTGACTTCAAACTACTTCTGCTCTTTTAAATCAAACCAGATGGTGGCACATTGAGCCTCCCACAGTTTAAATAAGGTCCCCTCGTCATTGAAAGGTGTAGTGTCTCTTCCAAGCCAAATAAGCCAGAAAAATCTCCAGTTTGACGTTTTGTCTATTCTAACAGATGATCTCAGATAGCAGTGGTAGGAGTATTACAATTGGCTCAAAGTCACTCTGCTGGGGATGGGAAAACCAATCAAGGTCCCCGCCCTTGATTTGTATGTAGCAATCCTTTGTAGGGCTGGTTGGAGACTGTGTGACTGGGGAAATGGTAAAAATGAGGTTAAGGAGAGAGAGTGACCATAGGGGGAAAAAATGCTAAAAGTAACCTTTGGTGAATGTCTGGGTGTTTTGGTTGGAATTGCAAATCCAAATATCACTTCTTTGATAAAAGGACTTTTAAACAATAAAATCCATTGATTGTGAACTAATAAATATGCTTAAATGAAGCAGAATGTTATTTTAATCTAAAAATCAAAAACAAATTACACCGAGAGATTTTAAAATTTATCGCTTACATTTCTGCTAATGAAATGCTGTAAACCTGTTTATATGAGGTACTTAAAGGTGATGATTCTGATGGGACTTTACACCATAGCAAAGGAATTAACACCTCCAGAAGAAAACAGGAGATAATATGAATTTAAAAGCAAAATTTAAAAGTTGTTTGCAATTCCTGTGAATAGCAAGACACTAAATATGTTTCCCAGTATGGTAGTTTAACGACATTGGACAGAAGGTTTGATGCCCAACTTGTATCGTGTGGTCACCTCAAGTTAGGGCAGTCCTTTGTCTACAACCACAAGGACAAAAATACTCCCAGGTATTCGCTCCAGAACACAATGTAACAGACCTGCTGGAGCCGCACAATTGTGTTGGCATACTGTCGGGCAAAGACCAAATTTGAGTTTGGCTTTGATGACCCCGCTCCCCCACCTCCATGGTCACTGGCTGCTCCTTAAAGACTCTTTCATTTCACCTGTTGGATTTTCAACCTGTTCCGTCGAATTCACCTTTTCTGCTTTTAAGGTCTGAATTTGTTCGTCTGCACTGTGCATCTCATCCCTCATGTTGTTAAGGATGGAGCAAAGTTCAAGAAGCTCATCAGCTTCAGCTGTTAATTCTGCCTGTAAACAACTGTTCCGATTCAATCAGCAATTCCTTCTCCTGCTCCCAGCATTTTGCACAAATGCTTACCAGACTTCTGGTGCTTGAAGTTCATCAAATTTTAATTGAAGATCCATTTTTGTGACTGTTTTTCTACAAGTTCATCATTTAAGCGTTTCAAGTCCTCTTTCAAGTGTTCTACTTCCTGTGAGCGACATTCCAGTGTTCTCATTTGTTTTTGTTTTTCCTTATCAACCCGCACCTTTTGTACGTGAATGTTGATTCTCTACATGGATCAGTTTTCTCCTCAGCAGAGTTTAATTCCTCTATGCTATCATTCAAGCTTGCATTCTGTAATTGTGCTTCTGCTAATTGTTTTTGAGATTCTTCACGGTCTTTTCTGAGAACTTCTACTCACGCTTGCCATTCTAGGTTCTTGATTTTCACCTCTTCATATATTTCCTTGGAAATGTAATGTTTTTCCAAGTTTTCTTGCAAATACCCAACCATATTTTTTCAGCTCTGTAGTCTCTTTCTTGTACCTCTGAGACACCTCAAAAATTTGTTTGTTCAGATCTTGAACAGTTTAGTTCACTGACGACTTTAGTGTCTCTTGTGTTTCCAAGCGTATATACTCAGCTTGAATTCTGGGTTTGAAATCTCCCAATTCAGTTATGATATGAACATTTTCCAACCTTATTTCATTTTCCTTTTGCAGGGTTTATTTTGCATTTCATCAGCTAGCTTTCTTTCATACACAGCCAGCTGCTCGCTCCACACTGCCACCTGCTGTTACAGTTCAAGTAATGTGTCAGGATTTCCAAAAAGATATATTTCTGAAACTTCCAGAAAGTTCCCTTCCTCTCTGGTGTCCTGATGTGGTTTACTCAAGTATTGTCAATCCCTTTTGGTGCTTTACTGGGGGTTTTCTGTGCCTATGTTTAAACACAGTGCACTCCACAACTTGAAGATTAAAACATTCATCAAGGGCTTGTAATGTTTCATTGAAGCTGGCTGAGGATTCCACGTGCACTGCATTAGGATTACTTCATCAGGAAGTCCACCAAGCCTGTATGAAAAGGTATTAATCTGGATTTTTTTCTGACTTTCTACTTAGACCTGATGTATTCTGATAGTTTAAAAATTTTCTTCTCCAGGACACCTAATTTTCTGTTAGGTTTAGTCCTAGATGAGCCCAAACTGCTCTGTTTAAATTGGATTTTTGATCCATGGTTAAAAATTTTCAAGTGCAGGTTCAGCTTTAAGAAGTTGCTGAAATTCAAGATGGCGTCGTCATTCATTTGAAGACAAAGTATTTTCCCGCATTGCCAGTTTTCTTGGGTGCCTACTGCAATGGATCAAATAGCTGCAGACTTCTCCATTTCAGCACTATGCTTTAGAGTCATGAAAGCAGCGAATCCTGGCCTTTGCTAGTCTTTAAAGCTGATTCTTCAGCCGCGATTCTTCCAAATTAATTAATCAATCAACTATTTTCTCTTTCAGAGTGAGCTCTGTGTTCTGATGCTGACTCGAGAATCTGTTTTTTCCGACTGAGGTTTTAAATGGCAATTTCTGACCACTGAACTATTTAAAAGTTTCTCAGGACTGCTGTACCCTGGAATTTAAAAGTTTTCCCTCACCCCTGCTGGGTCTGCTTTACTCTGTACTCTGAGAATTGGAGCTAAATGTCCGAGATTTTATGGAGTCTTCAGCTGCCAGGCATTCCTCTGCAGCTTTTCCCTGGCTATTTTCCTCTGCGTCTGCTTCTTGAATTTTTCCTTTGGTCAGAATGCTTCTCCGAATTTTTCTTTAGTCTTGCAGAATTTTAGTTTTTCTGTGCATTTTTTTTGCAAGGTTTTGGGTTTTTCCATTCGCTGCCACCATGTCTGAGAGTGCTTTGTCCACTACTCCTACACTTCTTCAATCCCAGCTAAGTCCAGATTTTAGGTCTCTGTATTCATAATGGTCAGACGTCCTGCAAAGGTCATTAATGAATGAGTCAACAGGTTTTCTGGGCTGCTGGACTTGTTTATCAAATTTAGCCCTTTCAAGGATTTTGTTACTTATTAGGTTAAAATAAGCATTGAATAATTTTAGTACTTCTTCAAATTTAGCGGATTATTCATTAATTCCTTGTCTAGCAATAATGTCGTCCACAATCGGGCCTACTGAATAAAGCAATGTGTTGAATTGTTGAGGTCTTTTTATCCAGTGACATTACTAGTCCAGTAACATTACCACTACGCTACTGCCTCCCTCTCTCAAGGGCCTTTACACCCTTTCTAAAGTGTGACCAGACCTGAACACAATTCTCCAGTTGTGGCCAAACCAGAGCTTTATAAAGATTCAGCATATTTTCCCTGCTTTTGTACCCATTATCTCTATATATGAAGAGTGAGATGACATAAGCTTTGTTAACCACACTCTCAATCTTTGAACAGGATTTTGAACATATCTAGCAGCTCAAAACTGGGACCCACAAGGTACTGTGGGTCATCAGCAGCGGCGGAATTGTATTCAACTACAATCTGTAAGCTCATGATCTGGCATTTACCCTACTCTACCATTACCATCAAGCCAGGAATCAACCCTGGTTCAATGAAGAGTTCAAGCGGACATGCCAGGAACAGCACCAGGAATACCTAAAAATGAGGTGTCAACCTGGTGAAGCTACAACACAGAGCTACTTGCGTGCCAAACAGCAGGAGCAGCAAGTGATAGACAGAGCTAAATGATCCCACAACCAACAGATCAGATCAAAGCTCTGCAGTCCTGTCACATCCAGTCATGAGTGGTGGTGGACAATTTAAACAACTAAATGGAGAAGGCTGGTCCACAAATATTATCTTCCTCAATGATGGGGGAGCCCAGCACATCAGTGTGAAAACCAAACCAACGATCTTCAGCCAGAAGCGCTGGATAGATGATCCATCTCGGTTTCCTCCTGAGGTGCCCAGTATCACAAATACCAATCCTTAGCCAATTTGATTCACTCCATGTGATATCAAGTAACAGCTGAAGGCACTGGATACTGCAAAGGCTATGGGCCCTGGCAACGTTCCATCAATCATACTGAAGACGTGCTCTAGAACTAGCTGTGCCCCTAGCCAAGCTGTTCCAGTTCAGCTCCAACAGTGGCATCTACCCAGCAATGTGGAAAATTTCCCAGGTATGTCCTGTACACAAAAAGCTCGAATGTCCTCCTTTTGCAGGGTGCTGTGGTCACAGTTTGCTCATCAAGCTACAAGAACCTTGAACCTGTTGTACAAGTGCAAGGGCTGAGGCTCCTCCATTGCTATCTTCTGGATCCCCATACCAGCCCCACTCATAGTCACACCCTCCTGTTCCTCACCATGGGCTAAATCTGAAGTACTTAACCTAAGGGGTGTGATAGCCTCCTGGAACAGTATCCAGATATTTTTTTCCCTCCTTGATGCAGTGCAGTGTCCATAACTTGGATTCATCAACTCTGAGCCAAAATTCCTTTAGCTGCAGACACTTTTTGCAGCTCTGGATCGCACTGGCTTCCACCACATTCCACATGTTACAGCTGCAACACATCCCTGCCCTGCCATTTCTACACTAATCTGTTTAACTAAGTTAGGGTTCCAGGTTTAGAAATATTGCTCAATGATTATTTCTAGTTATATTAAGTTTAATTTAAGCTTTAAATTTAATATGAAACTTACACTTCAACTGTGCCATTTTAAACTACTGCTCCAGTTTCAGGGAAAGAAAAACATAAAAACTCACCAATAATCACCTGCTCACCTAATTAATGCCTCAAGACCTCAGATATCAGGACTTGCTGTCTCTTACTTCCTCTCTCTGCCTGCCATGCTATGAAAATGTACATAAGTCATGCTATATTAAGTCAAATTGGTTGAATTTTCTAGCTTGATCTTTGTGGGAACACAAAGGTTAAGTGAGTGGAAAATGGTAATGGTCAATTCATCTGTGCAAGTAGACAGTTAACAGAAATGCCCTGTGTGCTGTATTCACAACAGGATATAGACAAAAAAATGACCAAACATCTGTAATTATAAATCAGGCATGGTGTCTGTTTTTATTGCAAACATTCCAATAGTACAAATAGCTATTTAGGGAATCTTGTAACATCTTCTGGTTACAGGGTCATCATTGTGTTCAGGGGAGCAAGGAACCTGGAAACAATGTGAAGGAATAGATCTGGATGATGTTATCAAACATGGAATTCTCAGTCTCTTTAGGAGTTTTCTAACAGTCAAAAAGGGCATTTTGAAAGAGTTCATAGGGACTCTATCCCTGAGGGCTGACATTACCTTTGACCACTTAGAGCTGACCATGCAGGCAATAACCAGTCCCTGATTGCCACAGGTTCAGAACATGTATAGGGGTTGGGGTATAAGAAAGGTATACCTTCCTTTGTTCCTTGCTGTACAGTCGGACATTGGTCGATGCATCAAAAGTTGTATCTTTACCCCTGAACACCTGACCAGTGCTTCAGTTGTGAACAGAGGCCAGTGGGGACCAGCTGGGAAGTGTAAGAGAAAAGCTCGATTATCATTGAGGAAACATGTAACCCTTTAGTTTCCTGGTTGAGTTAAAGCAGACAGTTGGAGGTGAAGTGCTAGTTTTCTGCAGCTGAGTTAAAGAGACCCGTTTTTCTATGGGTTAAAGTAAAGAGGCTGAAGGGCAAGGCTTGGGATTGTGTGGACGATTCAGCTTTGTGGCTATCATCCAGATAACTGGATTTGTAAACTTTTGATCTCACAGTTTAAAGAAAGACAGGCCAGTTGCTCTGCGGATTGGGAGGATTCAGCTTCTGTGGCATATTTCTAAATTGAGGACACAACTGAACTGAATGATGTCAGTTTGAGAGTTTTGCTTTTCATTGATAGATCCTGCACGATGTTATTCGCCTGTTCAGCAGCTATCAGTGTGCTATTTATCTCCTTGAGTTTTGAAGCATAGTTCAATAAAGTTAATTCTACGTTCTCCAGTGTCATTATTTATTCTATTTGAGCCTGAATCCTCCTGAGAGTTTATGTGTTACACCAGAACAATGACTCCTCCCTTAATACGTCCAATTCCCTCTCTCACCATATTCCCGAATTCAGTACTCGATCAGATCTGTACTCCATTGAGTTGACTTCCATGCTACTTACTCCATATGTTGCGAAAATATCCTGTTTTTATTTATACTAGCAAATCACCCCAAACTGACCAGGAAACCAGCTCTAACTAGTCACCTAATTAACTTTGCAGCTGCCATTGGCAGCCAACTTATTTACCACAAACACCATGAAAGAAGTTATAAGTTAAGGTTGAAGTTATGTTAAATGTGACACGACTAGATTTATAAATGAGTAACTCTTCAAACACTTAGAATTCCCTCACTTGCCAAATTTCTGAGTTCAATACTCTGTCGAAATCTTGAGCTGGTCTTTATGCTACCTAGGTAAAACCAGAGTGTCACAGGGCTGAGTGTACTCAGTCTACTTCACATGCCACCATTCCCGTTCATTGTTCTTTCAATGATGAAAGATATGGCAGAATACTTTTACAGAAATAGTCATTATATTCGGGTTATTTATAAATGAAAAACACACACACACACATGTTTAAGTGAGAGAAATCTTCCTGCTCTGTTGATCCTACAATTGAGAGTACACTATATTTCCTACCATGTGTCATACTTGCACTCGTAGAACACCTGATCACATCAAAATTCCTCAAAAAATGTTGCACAGTCAGTTGCTTGCAAATTGCAATAATTTAAATAGGCAAATTGTACAATGAGGCATGTGACTATTTAATTTGATTTTGTTTTGCTGGTGTTGATTGAGAGAGATGGTAAATAGGGCTGGGAGAATTCTTAAGAAAAATACTTGCATTTGCATAGTATATTTCACAACCTCAGGACGTCCCAATGAGCTTTCCATCCATTGAAGATCTTTTGAATTGTAGTCACTGTTGCAACGTAGGAAACATGGCAGCCAACTTGTGTAGAGGAAGCTCCCAGAAACAGCAATGTGACAATGATCAGATAACCTATTTTTATGATGTTGACAGAGGGAAAAATATTGACCAGGACACCAGGGATAACTCCTGTTTTCTTCAAAATAGTGCCATGGAATCTGTTACGTCCACCTGAGGGGGTAAGATCTTTGGTTTAAGTCTCATCCAAAAGACAGCACCTCCGACACCGCAACACTTCCCCACCACTGCACTGGAGTGCCAGCCAAGCTTTTTGTGTGCAAGTCCTGAAGTGGCACCTGAATCCAAAATATTCTGGGGTGAGAGTACTGCCAATTGAGCCACTACTAATTATGACTTCAACCATGCAGCACTCCCTTAATGCAGAACTGGAGCAACAAGATTACATTATGAGCCAAAAACCTAAGCGGGACTTAAATCCACAACTTTCTGATGCACTGAATCAGACTGGCACAGGTTAACTCCCTACCGTGTTTGATTCTGATTTGCCTAGTCAATAATGGACTGCAAAGGCCAATTATAGCACCAGACAAAGTTAGCTGACTCAGGAGGAAGTGAACTTGAGCTGCTGCATGAATTAGTATCACCTTTCAACAACTGACTTTTCCAACTGGGTCACTGGAAGACCCGAAGTAAATTTTGTGAGGTGTTTCAGAAGTGTCCTATGTAAACTTGAGACACAGGTTAAACTGGAGTAACAGCATCTGGCAAGGAACAAGTCTCTTTGGATCTATCATTTTTAGTGCAGCTTGGCAGCCACATGGATTGTTCAAGGGTTTCTTTTAAGAAACAAAAGGCCAATATAACTAACTACAATGTTTTGAAATGAAACATAATTAATTCCTGTTGTTCAGTGTTGAACAGCAGTTACAGAAAAACCATTTTATAATTACCAATTTTCTCCAAAACTTTACAAGGATTTCAGAAGGTAAACAATGATAGCAGTCAAGTGGATTACAGAAATGAACCATAAATATATTTTCAATTTATT
Source organism: Carcharodon carcharias (assembly GCF_017639515.1). Lineage (NCBI taxonomy): Eukaryota > Metazoa > Chordata > Chondrichthyes > Lamniformes > Lamnidae > Carcharodon > Carcharodon carcharias. Next base: position 16,035,272 of record NC_054486.1, on the reverse strand, counting down.
TCTGTTCAATAGCAATTTAATGCTATGGAGACATCTTTACCCCAAAAAATTAACCATTAGAATTTCAAGCTTTTGTATATAACTTTATATATATTTAAAGCAAATATGTACCAAATGCTGAAAAAAATTGAAATGTTCTTGACACATCAAATTTCACCACAGGAATAGCTCTCTTTTCAAGTGTTGTAAAAAGACTATTTATACACTTGCCTCAGACAGCCTCAACAAACCCATTGCAGTTTGTATTGAGTTTCTCGCTATTCCCAGATCATCTTGGAATGCAAAGATAACACCTGGCTTCTTTTCCCTACTTCAACATGTCTGTTTAAACTCCTCCCCCCTTGTCACTTCCATCCTCACCTCCAACAATAAATGCCAGGAGGTCATGGATTTCTTTGCCGCTAAGATCAAGACCATCTGATCAGCTCCCTTTGCCGTTTTCCTCCCTTTTGCTCATCTACTGGGCCAAACGTCCATTGAAGCTTCCCCCTGCCCTAGCTCTGAACTCAGTACTCACTTTACCTTCTCTCCTATCACCCTTGATGGGTTTCAAGCTCATCTTGCCCATAAGATGCAATTCCTGCTACCTCAACCCTATTTCCACTAAACTGCTGACCACTGCACTTCCACTCCTGGTCCCCATGTGAGCTAATATTGCAAATGGTTCTCTCCCTTTCAAACCTGTCATCGCACTACTCAAAAACCACTTGATCCCACAGTACTTGCAAACTCCCATCTCCAATCTCCCTTTCTTCTCTGAAGTCCTTGAACGTGTTGTTTCTCAAATCCGTGCCCATCTTTCTCAGAACTTCATATTTGAATCTCTCAAATCAGGTTTCTGCACCACCTCCCCCCCCCCCCCCACCATAATACCAAAACAGCTTTTATCAAAGTCACAAATGACATTCCATGTGATAGTGGCAAAGGTAATCTATCCCTCCACATTCTTCTCAAACTGTTGGCAGCCTTGACACTGTTGACCACACCAACCTCCAAAGCCTCCCCACTATCGTCCAGCTGGGTGGGATAACACTCATCTGGTGCCATTCTTATCTGTGTGTAATCAGGGAATCACTTACCATGAGTCATGAGGACTCGAAACGTCAACTCTTTTCTTCTCCGCCGATGCTGCCAGACCTGCTGAGTTTTTCCAGGTAATTCTGTTTTTGTTTTGGATTTCCAGCATCCGCAGTTTTTTTTTTGTTTTTTTAATCACTTACCATAGCTTCTTTCTCCAGTTCTGTACCACCAGCTCTGCTGTTGCCCAAGGATCTAGCCTTGCCCCCCTTCCTATTTCTCATTGACATGTCCCTTTGATTACATCATTTAGAACCCACCAGCACACGTATGCTGCTGACACCCAGTTCCTCCTCACCATCACCTCTCCCGACTCCTCCACTGTTGCTAAAATTATCAGATTACTTGTCCAACATCCAGTACTGGATGGACAGAAATTTCCTCCATCACTGGGACAATTGAAGTCTGTGTTTTTGGTCCCCATTCCAAATTCTATTTCCTCAGCTACCAACTCCATCCCTCTCCCCCGGCCACAATTTGAGATTATGCCATTCTGCTGGCAGCACTGGTGTCATATTTTGAATCCCAGCTGAGCTTCCAACCACATAGCGCCATCACTAAAACTGCCTATTTCCACCGCCATAACATCCGCTAACTCCACCCCTGCCTCAGCTCATCTGCTGCTGAAATCCTCATTGATGCTTGCATTCCCTCTAAACGTGGCTATTCCAATGCATAGCCAGCTGGGTTCCTGCATTTTACCCTTTGTATATGCGAGCTCATCCAAAACTCTGCTGCACATGTCCTTAGTCACATCAGGCCCTGCTCTATCACCCCTGCATTCGCTGACCTACACTGGCCCTCGGTCAAGCAATATCTTGAACTTAGAATTCTCTTCCTTGTTTACAAACCCCTCCATTGTCTCACTCCTCCAGATCTCTGTGATTTCCTTCAGATACACAATTCCCACGGGGAGGCAGTGGTGTAGTGATATCGTCATTGGACTAGTAATCGAGAGACGCAGGGTAAGGCAACCCAGGTTCAAATCCCACCATTGAATTCAATAAAAATCTAATGATGACCATGATATCATTCTTGATTTGTGAAGAAAGATGGATTTTTACAACAATGTCCCTTAGGAAAGGAAATCTGCCATCCTTACTTGGTCTGGTATGTGGCATATGATTCCGGACTCTCAGCAATGTAGTGGACTCCTGAATACCTTCCGAAATGGCCTAGCAAACCACTCAGTAGTATCAAACCGCTCCAGAAAATTGAATAAGGAATGAAACCGGTTGGACCACCTGGCATTAACCTAGAGACCCAGAAGCAACAACGGCAAACTCAGCCCTACAAAGGGCCTCCTTCCTAACATCTGGGAGCTTGTGCCAAAATTGGGAGAGCTGTCTCACAGACTAGTCAAGCAACAACCTGACGTAGTCACCCTCACAGAATCATACCTCACAGACACCACCATCATCATCCCTAGGTATATCCTGTTCCACTGGCACAGTGGTATACATTCGGGAGGGAGGTGCCCTGGAGTCATTAACATTGACTCCTGACCCAAGAAATCTCGTGGCATCAGCCCAGGCAAGGAAGCCTCTTGTTGGTTGCATGCACTGCCAACCTCCCAACTCCCTTCAGCTGATGAATCAGTGCTCCTCCATGTTGACCATGGAGGAAGCACCGAGGGTGGCAAGGGTACAGAATGAAGTCCCCCACCCAGAGAACAATGCCCATCACCAAGAGTTACTCAGTAATATCATTTCAGACCAAGCTCTAAAGATCATAGCTGCCAGACTTGGTGTGCAGCAGGTGGTGAGGGAACCAATAAGAGGGAAAAACATACTTAACCTCAGATCTGCCTGCCGCAAATGCATTTGTCCATGACAGTATCAATAGGAGTGACTACCGCACAGTTCTTGTGGAGACAAAGTCCTGTCTTCACATTGAGGATGTGGCGTTATCACCATGCTAAATGGGATAGATTTCGAACAGGTCTAGCAACTCAAGATTGGGCAAGCATGAGGCGCTGTGGGCCATCAGTTGCAGAATTGTACTCCATCACAATCTGTAACCTCAACCATTATCAAGCCAGGGGAACAACTCTGGTTCAACTAAGAGTGCAGGAGGGCATGCCAGGCGCAGCACCAGGCATACCCGAAAATATGAGGTGTCAGCCTGGTGAAACTACAACACAGGACTACTTGCGTGCCAAACAGCATAAGCAACAAGTGATAGGCAGAGCTAAGCGATTCCACAACTAACGGATCAGATCTAAGCTCTGCAGTCCTGTCACATCCAGTCATGAATATTGGTGGGCAATTAAACAACTCTCTGGAGGAGGCGGCGGCTCCACAAATATCCCCATCCTCAATGATGGGGGAGCCCAGCACATGAGTGCAAAACATAAAGTGCATTTGCAACAATCTTCAGCCAGAAGTGCTAAGCAGATGATCCAAATCGGACTCCTCCGGAGGTCCCCGGCATCAAAGATGCTAGTCTTCAGCCAATTCAATTTACTCCATGCGATATCAAGAAATGGCTGTACACACAATAATCCAGCAACAGTACTAAAGACATGGGTTCCAGAACTTGCCACGCACCTTGCCAAGCTGTTCCAGTCCAGCTACAACACTGGCATCTAACTGGCAATGTGGAAAACTGCCCAGGTATGTCGTATACACAAAAAGCAGGACAAATCCAGCCTGGCCAATTGCCGCCCCATCAGCCTAATCTCAATCATTAGTAAAATGATGGAAGGGGTCATCAACAGTGCTATCCAGTGATACTTGCTTAGCAATAACCAGCTCACTGACACTCAGTTTGAGTTCGGCCAGGGTCACTCAGCTCCTGACCCCATTAGAGTCTTGGTTCAAACATGGATAAAAGAGCTGAACTTGAGGTGAGTGGCTGCCCTTGACATCAAGGCAGCATTTGACCAAGTGTGGCATCAAGGAACCTTAGCAAAACTGGAGTCAATGGGAAATAGGGTGAAAACTCTCCGCTGGTTGGGGTCATATCCAGCATAAAGGAAGATGGTTGTGGTTGTTGGAGGACAATCATCTCAGTTCCACGACATCACTGCAGGAGTTCCTCAGGGTAGTGTCCTAGGCCCAATCATCTTCAGCTGTTTCATCAATGACTTTCCTTTTATCATAAGCTCAGAAGTGGGGATGTTCGCTGATGATTGCACGATGTTCAGCACCATTCGCGACTCCTCAGATACTGAAGCAGCCCACATCCAAATGCTGACAAGTGGCAAGTAACATTCAAGCCACACAAGGGCCAGGCAATGAAAGACATCGAGAGGGAGAATCTAAACATCGCCCCTTGACATTCAATGACATTACCATTGCTGAATGCCCCACTATCAACATCCTGGGGATTACCATGGACAAGAAACATAACTGGACTAGCCATGTAAATACTGTGGCAACAAGAGCAGGTCAGAGGCTAGGAATCCTGTGGTGAGTAACTCACCTACTGACTCCCCAAACCTGTCCAACATCTACTAGGCACAAGTCAGGAGTGTGATGGAATACTCTTCACTTGCCTGGATGACAGCAGCTCCAACACTCAAGAAACTTGGCACCATCCAGGGCAAAGCAGCCCGCTTGATTGCCACCCCATCCACAATTCCTTCATCACTAACGCAAAGTGGCAGCAGGGTGTACCAACTACAAGATGCACTGCAAGAACTCACGAAGGTTCCTTAGACAGCCCCTTCCAAACCTATGATCACCACCATCTAGAAGGACAAGGGCAGCAGATACATGGAAACACCACCACCAGGAAGTTCCCCATAAGCCACTCATCATCCTGACTTGGAAATATATTGCCATTCCTTCACTGTTGCTGGGTCAAAATTCTGGAACTCCCTCCCAAACAGCACTGTGGGTGTACCTACACTATGGACTGCATCGGTTCAAGGAAGCTGCTCACTGCCACCTTCTCAAGGTCAATTAGGGATGGGCAATAAATGCTGGCCTCATCAGCGACACCCACATCCCATAAAAGGATTTCAAAAAAATTCTCCGAGATATCAACCTTCATCTAATTCATCTGGAGCACCCTCAACTTTCGTATCTCTACCACTGGCGGCTGTGCCTTCAGCTACCTAGACCCTAAAACTCTGAAATTCCCTCCCTAAACCTCTCCAGCTTTCTTTCTTCCCTGAAGACATTCCTTAATATGCCCCAGTATCGCCTTATGTCTAGATGTCCACTTTTGCTTCATACTGCTCCCATGAAGCACCTTGGGATGTTTTATTACAATACTCTATATAAATACAAATGGTCATTCTCATACATTAATTATACTGGCATTTCTTCTTCCTTTTGTGTCAAATGAGGGATGTCTGTGTTCAGGGCAAATTAGTACCAAGCAAGTACTGCATATGCTGAACTCTGGATAAAGGAACTTTCTATTCTGTCCAAAAGGTGCAGATTACTATGAGTCTTAGACAAACATCTCCTACTGCACCGTTGTGTATTTTTCCATTTTCTACACCAGTAATCCCACTTCCTTTCGAAATGAGATTGTTCATTTAGCATGGCTTTGCACTGAGCCAAGTGTGCCACCCTCATTCAGAATCGAGCTGTTCAATCTCATTTCACTTGTGAGCCTTTTACCACATTTGGGCTGGGATGAACCCCTGGAATGAAAGACACAGAAACAACCCACTGTTACTCATTCCTAAAGGACAATTGCAATGTTAATTTCATACGTTTGCTGTGTTCTGAGACTTAATACTGAAAATATCCTGAGCTCACTTCAGTACTAAAGTCTGTGTGAACTTAGTTCTCTCAGCTATGCACCTGGCAATTGCAGGCTGCCAGTGAAGGAATCTACCGCTATGATGCATAGGCTGCCAAAGAAACCTTTCCACTGAGCCACAAAATGCATCCTATCAACTCAGAAGGGGAGTTGTGGAGGGATTTATTGATAAATCTATGCTACCTGATGGCTCAAAGATAATATCATGGAACTAGGCAAAGGGTTAATCGTTTTCCTTCTTTCCTCTCTCCAAATAAAAGCACATCAAAGTACAAACTCCTCATCTCCATTATGGGGATTGTGGTTCAAATTAACAGTCAAAGATCTGTCTGTGCCTGTGAAACACTGCCTTCTCTGAAGCTGCAGCAGATCAGTGTGGGGGCAGGAATGCAGCAAGACACAAAAGGAATTGAGAATGACCTTGTTTATTTCTCTCATCTGTTAAGGAAAGTGACAGCTGACCATGCACCTACTGTGCAGAAATGTTGTGCTTCAAATAATTCTCATTAAGAAATTAAACACAAAACACAAAACTTTATTCCTGACCACTGCTTAAGTCAAATTCTCTTCTTTATCAACAGATCACCGTGTTCCACGTACACAACCAACATGTTAAACATTTTCCTTAAGAATCAAACTGTCTACCCCTTGCACGAATAAAAAGCTACCATACAAAGGCGGCAATTTAAAATAAGACCAAAAAAAACCCTCAAGAACTATAAAGTGTTAGATTTCAAAAAGTCTTCATCTGTTCTTTTATTATTCCATGGGCTTGAATACTTGGAACATATATAAATCTGCTCACCTTTACCAAGTTGATATGAGGGGAAGCTTTATAATAATTTGTCCGATTTGAGAGGCAAAATGCACCATAAACCCTTGCTTGGCATAATGAATACTTAAACAGAAGAAGTACAAACCCTCTGAGCCAAATTGGATATCTGAATCCGAAGTTAGAATCACTCCAAATAATTTGTATTTTATATACCATTATCATACACATTCTACAAATTTCTGTATTAGCATTTCTTCAATAAATTGACTTATTTACATAATTGTTAACAAAAGCTCTCACTGTTTTACAGGCCAGTGTCTTGTGGAGTTCTAATTAAATGCTTTAATCAGTGACATTCTGAGGCACTGGTGTAGGACAAGTGCAAATCATATCATGTCTTCTGTTTCTTCTCAGTTGGTGCATAGTCCGGATCCAGCTCTTTTCGCAACCTTTTTAACCCTCCAGAAGGCTGGCCAGTCTCTGCTGGTGACAGGGTCCCTTGGCGACAATCAAAAATTTTTTGTAGTGCTATCATTTTCTTAGCACATTCGTAATGTTCATTTATCCCAGATTGGGAACAGTCTTCCTTGTGGTGCAATGAGGCTACCTGTACATAGCTACCAGCTTCTGACTTGGAGGCCACTGCTGAATCCCCCTGCTCTGAGCAAGTCTGTTCACAGTGGCCTGCACACTGCCTATCAAAAAGGCCATTACTGCAGGAAGTATCTGAACACCTTTCATCTACGTCACAAGTCCTGGTTTTGGATTTATCAATGTGGTCAGAATTACTTCTTGCTCCAGGTAGATGTAATTCTGCAAATGGGATTGTTGGAGATAATGTGGATTTAATAAATTCCTGACCAGATTCTTCTCTGGCCATCTGCTGTACAGTTTGTGTATTCACACATTCCAACACCTCTGTGTGACTACACAGCTCTTGTGCCTGGCTGACAAATGATTGACACTGGTTAGCTAAGTTACTGTTGTTTCCTACACAGACTGATTTGCCATTAACCTTTTTGGCCTCATAACAATGCTCAGCACAGCCACTGGGGGCATCTTCAACAGCACATCCCTGCTCTCCAGAAGTCGCTTCCTTCACGGATGTCACAGTACTGCAGTCATGACCAAGCAAGACTGAATGCTTGCTCTTTGCCTGTGTGTGTGCATACTCCGCTGAGCTGCTACTTTCGCCATTGTGTTCATCGAAACATCTTTCCTCTCTAAATCTATGAGATGCCACTGCACCTTTTCTGGCGGTGTCACTTTCTTGTGCTAAAGTATTTAATGAACTGCCTCTCTCACTTGTGTCCGGCACATCTGCCAGAGGCAAAAATGTCATGGTGCCTCCTTTTGATTTCAATTGTGACTTGAAGGTATTTTGGATTTTACTGTAGGCTTTATAAACCTTTCTGACCTCAGACTCACTGTCTGAGTAAGGAGATATTCTTCCTCTACTATTATCAAATTCAGTACTGCTTCTTTCTGGTGAAGATGAAGCTGATGAATTGTCAGCGTCGTGTACTTGAGAATAGTTGACACTATCCTCAGCACTACACTGTTTTACTTTTTTGAATTGTGAAGTACCCCTTTTTTCCCTACGGAGTTTTTGCTTGGCTCTTGCAGCATTTCTTTGGCGCATAGATGCACGGCGCCTACCATTACTGCTGGAACTACTGGAATCATTCACCTCTGGGCTTGGGGATCGAGGCCTCTTCACAGGATCGGCATCCGAGTCAGTATTTACTTGTTGATAGCTGTTTTCTGAGGAATCAGAGTCATTTGAAAGAGTTCGAAGCCGCTCATCCTGGTAGCGCCTCAGGGCGGACAACCTCTGTCGACGAGACTGTAGGTCTTCCCTAGTTGCAGAAGTATTGGGCAGCTTCTGTCGGTCCAGTGTGTAGGTCGCCTCATCTGAATCGTCACCCTGCTGGGGTGACAGTGGTAATGAAGCAGAAGATTCAGTATCACTGTATCCTGATCGTTCACTAGCCCCTGCATGAAGCTGAAGAATTGTACTCTCATTCAGGTCACTGTCAGAGTCAGAACTCCAGCCCTCAATCTCACGCCTTACAAGGGAATCGAAGAAAGCCATCATTCTTGGATCTTCCTGAACTGACTGGTTAGCATAATCATGCGACAGACCACTCCCACTATTCAAGACCAGGCTGATGTACTCTTCATGAGTATAAAGATTGCGGGTGTCATCTTCCACTGCTCCTTCTAAGTCTCCAGCACAATTTGGTTGTAGGTATGGACTCCAAACCTGTATTTAGAAAGCACAAAAACATTTAGTGCCTACAGTCAGTTTTCCTGCAAGGTTTCTTTAACAACTGGACTAACGTATAAAAACATAAATCAAGCAATTATTTTCAGATTTTGTAATTTTATGCACTGTCAAAACTTATAGCTTTCACATAGCCTCATCAAACAAATATGAATAATCCTTGCAGAATTTGACTGAAGGTGGATAAATTTTAAGCTTAACTTTAAAAATAAATTTTGCATTTCTATTGTAATAGACTAGGTCATATCAGGGAGCCACATAAAAGAATATATCTTCTGATGAAATTGTTGATTAAAATTAAACTGGAGGTCTTTTCTAATAGTGCTCAGCTTTGTCACAATCTTGCTGAAGCACTTCAACAATACCAACATCAGCACAAATTTGCTTTTAAACTTATGCTTTTAACATAAACACAGCCAAGGCCCTATGACAATAAGAATATTTTAGGGGACCAATGCTGAGCCTTGGAGGGAGAGGTTAAAAGGGTTGGTTGAAGGTTTGTTTCAAAACATGGGCTTAAAGAAGCTTTTTTATAAAAAAAGGTGGAGACAGAAGTGGAGGAATTTCAATGAGTAGAGGCAGCTGAAGATTTCCACTAACGGTGGGGTGAAAGGGTTGACAAAGGGCCAGAGCCAGAGGATTAAAGATTAAAAGAGGGAACTAATGCTAAAGGAAGTTGCCATGGTGTTATGGAACAAAACAGGAAAGATTTAAAGATGATTTTTGAATTAATGCAATGGCAGGGAACACAGGCTTGTGAGAATCAGAAGGTGCATTCGCGAAACTTAAGTGATACTAAGCAGAAAGCCAAGTTTTCTACAAGTAAACTTGATAGAAGAGATGACTGGAATAATCAAATTCAGCAAGGTGCCAAAAATGATAGCTTTTCTAGGCCACATGGCAGCATGGAGGTAGGCTGGGGTTGAAAAAAGGTGGTGAGTATATCTGGGCTAAATCAGCATGAAGGTGAAAGCAGACCCCATGCCATAGATAATGTCACCAAGGTGATAAAGGAGAGGGGCAAGGAGAGATCTGAGAGTGGATTCAGAAGATATTGCAGTGGGAACATGGAGAGACATCATTGCTGGACTGGCTGCCTTCTGATAGGTATGGTTGGAAGCACTCCCGGACAGCCAGTCAGAGCTAGACAACAGAAGATTGAGAGATTGGGAACTATGGAGTGCCAGATGTCAGTAAGTATTTATCTTTTTGTTTTTCAGATGCAGAAATTAACGAAGTATACAAAATAAAGACTTGCATTTATATAGCATTATTCGCAACCTCGGGACATCATAAAGCACTTTACAACCAACAATGTACTTTTGAAGTGTAGTTACTGCTGCAATGTAGGAAACACCGCAACCAATGTGTGCACAGCAAGCTCCCACAAACAGTAATGTGATAAGGACCAGATAAATCGTCATGATGTTGACGGAGGATAAATATTGGCTAGGACACGGGCAATAACTCCCTTGCTCTTTGAAATTGTCCCTTGAGATCTTTTTACGTTAACTCGGAAGAGCAGATGGGCCCTTGATTTAACACCTCATCCAAAAAGCAGTGTCTCTGACAGTGCAGCACTCCCTCAGTACAGAACTGGAGTGTCAGCCTTTATTTTTGTGTTCATGTCTCTGGATCAGGACTGGAACCCACAACCTTTGAACTCAAAGATGACAGTGCTACCTACGAAATCACGGCTGATACCACTTGGCAATAGCAACCAAGAGAAATGTACTGTTGCAAGAGGTATATGTAAAGAAGGTACACACCCATCTTCAAAACAGATATCTGACTCCCCCAAATACAAAACCCACATTGCTACTAAGACAATGGAGAAAGCACAAGTTCCACAATTTTTTTTTAGATTCTCAATGGCTATTACAGTACAATTTCATTGTAGTGGATTTTATTAATACTTTTAACATTTCTAGTTACATATATGGTATATTATGTTTCTGGTTACATAAAGATTTCATGCTGCTGGGTTCTAATGTATGCACAAACTAAAAAATGTAGATTATGCTTTGGAATAGTTATAACAAATAAAGTTACTTTTGAGTAGTGGAATATAGAATCTAAGAATGTAATATTAGTTCGCCTGTAAGTTTATGATCTTTATTGCAAAAAGAAAACTGATTTTGTTTTCATTAAAGTGAGAGATCTTTACTCTAGAGATTGGAGTATCATTTCAGATACTCAATATCTATTGTAATATTACAGTAAGCAATCCCAGGCAAGATATAATAGAACTAGTTGCAGAGTGAAACTCTAACCCAAAATTATTTAGGCCCCAAACTCAAGAACACTTCATTCTACAGTTACAATAAACACACAAAAACAGTTAGATCTTTGCTTTATAAGGCAACTATCAATTACTAGCTCACATCTCCATCAATTCTACCTACAGACAATACCTGGCTTTATCAGCCAGACAACCCAGACTGTTGCTGCCCATGCCATGTTGGTGCAGTCTGAAGACAGGCCAATGAGCTGAGGGCACAGATAGATACATGGCAGCATGATATCATCGCTATAATGGAAACTTGGCTTAATGAGGGGCAAAAATGGCAGCTCAGCATCCCTGCATATAGAGTTTTCAGGCTGGATAGAGAAGGGCATAAAAAAGATGGTGGTGTAGCATTGTTGGTTAAAGAAACAATTGCAGATGTGAGGAGGGACGATATACTAAATGAAGCTTCAAATAAGGCCATATGGGTTGAGCTCAGAAATAAAAAAAGGGTCAGCCACATGGCTAGGAGTGTACTATAGATTCCCAAATAGTGGAATGGGGTTAGAAGTGCAAATATATAGGAACATTTCAGAGTACAAAAACAATAGGATAGTAATAGTTGGGAACTTCAACTACCCTAATATCTTATTGGGATATGAACAGTGTGAAGGGCACAGAGGGCACAAAATTCTTGAATTGCATTCAAGAGAACCTTTTCAGCCAGTACATAACAAGCCCAATGAGAGGGGGCACAATTAGGAAATGAAGGTGGGCAAGTGGATGAAGTAGCAGTGGAGGACCATTTTGGAGACAGTGACCAGAGTGTCAGATTTAGCATCATTGTGGAAAAGGACAAAGATAGAATAGGAGTAAAAGTTCTAAATTGCAGGGAGACAAATTTTACAAAGCTGAGAAGTGAACTGGTGAAAGAAGACTGGATACAGATACTAGAAGGGAAAGGAGTATCACATCAGTGGGAGGAATTCAAAAGCGAGGTTCTCCAGGCAGTGTCCCCACAAAGGAAAAGGTTGGTACTGCCAAATCTAGAGTCCCCTGGTTATCCAGAAGCATACAAGGTAAGATAAAGAGAAAAAGAAAGCTTATGACAGTCACAAAAAACTTAATTATTGTAGAAAGCCTAGAGGAGTGTAAAAAGTACAGGGGATAAGTATAGAAGGAAATTAGGAAAGTATAGAGAACCCAAAGATGTTTTACCAGCTCATCAAGAGAATAACTAAGGGAAGGGTAAGGCCGGTCAGAGATGTACATGGTAATTTGTGCCTCAATGCTGAAGATGTGGGCCAGGTTTTCAAGGTTCTCAATGTGTCTCTGTCTTCACTATGGAGAGGGATGATGCAGACATTCTAGTTAAGGAGGAGGAGTGTGAAATATTAAAAACAATAAGCATAATGAGGGAGGAAATACTGGCGGGACTGGCATCCTTGAAGGTGGATAAATCACCAGGGCCAGATGGATTGTATCCCATGTTGTTAAAGGAAGCCAGGGAAAAAATAGTGGATGCTCTGAGAATCATTTTCCAATCCTCACTAGATATAGGTGAGGTACCAGAGGATTGGAGGTCTGTGAATGTTGTACCAATAATTAAAAGAGGTGCGAGGGATAAGCCAGAAAATTATAGGCCGGTCAATCTGACTTTGGTGGTGGGCAAATTATCGGAATCAATTCTGAGACACAGGGTAAACTGTCACTTAGAAAGGCATGGAGTGATCAGGGATAATCAGCATGGTTTTGTTAGGGGAATATTGCATCATACTAACTTAATAGAATTTTTTGAGGAAGTAACGAGGAGGATTGATGAGAGTAATGCAGTGGATGTTGTCTACATGGATTTTAGTAAGGTATTTGACAAGGTTCCACATGGCAGACTAGCTAAAAAAAAGAGATCCCATGGGATACAGGGAAGGTGGTGAGTTGGCTCCAAATTGGCTGAGTGACAAAAAACAAAAGGGTAATGGTCAATGTGCTTTTGCTAATGGAAAACGGTTTCCAGTGGTGTTCCACAGGGCTCAGTGTTGGGCTCCTTGTTATTTGTCATATATATTAATGATTTGGAGTTCAATGTGGGAGGCGCAACTGGGAAATTTGCAGATGACACAAAAATTGGCCATGTAGTTGATAGTGAAGACGACAGTTGTTGTCTCCAGAGAATGGTTTGGCTGAGTGGGCGGAGAAGTAGCAAATGGAATTCAATCCAGAGGTGTGAGATAATGCATTTGGGAAGGGTAAACAAAGCAAAGCAATATTCAATAAACAGAAGGGCATTGAGAGGGGTGGAAGAAGTGAGAGATCTTGGAGCGCATGTCCATAGGTCCGTAAAGGTGGCAGGACAGGTGGATGAGGTGGTAAAGAAAGCATATGGAATGCTTTCCTTTATTGGATGAAGTATTGAATACAAAAGCAGGGATGTAATGCTGGAACTGTATAAAACGCTGATTAGGCCATAACTGGAATTCCTGTGCAAAGTTCTGGTCACCACGTTACAGGAAGGGCATAATTGCTCTGGAGAAAGTACAGAGGAGGTTTACAAGAATGTTTCCAGGACTGGAAAATTGCAGCTATGAGGAAAGATTGCATAGGCCAGGGTTGTTTTCCTGAGAACAGAGGAGGCTGAGGTGTACAAAATTATGAGCAGCCTTGGTAGTGTAGACAGGAAAAGGCCATTTCCCCTAGCTGTGGGGTCAATTACCAGGGTACATAAATTTATGGCGATTAGTAGAAGGATTAGCAGGGACATGAGGAAAATTGTTTCTTTCAGAGGGTGGTGGGCATCTGGAATTCACTGCCCAAATTGGTCCTTGAGGCTGAAATATTCAACTTATTTAAAAAGTATCTGGATCAGCACCTGCATTGATACAAACCAAGTGCTGGAAAAGTGTGATTAACAATGAGCGGTTCATTTCTTTTTCTCTCTTTTTCGGCCAGCGCAGACACAATGAGTTGAATGGCCTCTTTCTGCACCGTAGCTTTTCTATGGTTCTAAACCTGGAACTGATTGAAGTCATCCTGCAATGGCATCTGCTGTGTTCTTGACCAAACGTCATCAGGCTTCCACCAGCCATGCTGCAGTACCTGGGGTAGTACTATGTCGGAGCACTCAACAAAGATACATAGAGGAAAGGCTCCAAAGAAATGCACAGGATGATTAGTTGACAATTGTAAAAAATGTGGCATGGTTTGATTTATAAATTTGGTTTGGAATGTTTATTTTGAGGTGGCTTTTGTTTCTGCATTGCAGCCAAGCGGACGCTGTGATGGGCAGTAATGGACAGAAGGAAAGGTGGAGGACTGTTGATGAACAGGGAATGGGGGTCACGTTTACTGGGACTGCAGTAAGGAGAGTTGATCACAGATGCCCGGTCAGAAAGGGGCCATGTAGGTTGCCTCATCCTCTTAGCTGGTGGCCATATAGATGGTGGCAAGGACATGCCTCTGTAACGGTGAAGTTATGCAGCATGTGATATTTCATCGCTTGGATCCTGACCCATGCACTTCTGAGCCCTGCAGCAGAAGCATTGTTTAAGCACACCATGGTGCGCATCACGGCTTTGTAGTGCTGCACATGAGTTACAATCAAATATCACAAGCCATATTGTCAAAGGATAGCCCTCATCACCCACAGCCATCTTCTGGCTTCTCGAGGGCTCAAATGCAGATGGTGCAACTGGCTGCTGCCAAATGAAAGCATCATGACTACTGCTGGCATATCAGGCAGTGACCCGAATGATGCCCTGTGTGTAGTCACACACTGGCTGTGCGTCAAGGGAGTTTTGGCTGTGATTGTGCTACAACTCAGTGTTGACATATGACAAACCAATGTGCATAGTCAATGGCACCGTACACCATGTGAAAACCATGTATTATGTAAAAGGTTAAGTGCCTGCTTCTTCTCGGCAAGAAAACAAAACGTGTTCATATCTCTTGGACTATAGTCTAAATACCTCCATTGTACAACAGCGGGTTGTAAATGGGAAGATGTTGCAAATACCACCTGCACCAGCCTGGAAGGAGCCAGATGCATTAAGGTTCACTGCACCAGCTTCACAGTCACTGGCAATGCCGTCGTTCCCTGCAGTTGTGGCTGCAGCAGGTGGCAAATTTCAGTGAGGATGGCATTAATGAAATGCAGAACATACTGTTCCTCATTAAGGTTCAGATAGGAGAATTGAACACCTTGCTGAGAGTTATTCACCTCTCCTCCTCCTTCCAGCAGATTGTCCTGCTCTCTTTCACCTCTGTTCATTCTCCCTGTCACGCTGTGTTGCATGGGGAATGCATTCCCCCACACTCATGCCTGGGATTCCTTGAAGTCAGGACACAGTCCTTCAAGTGCCACATTATTCCCTGCAGACTTAAGCAACTTTAAGCTATTCACCAACATAGCAACAGCTACTAGAAATCAAATCAGCAACTAACCTGAAAACGATTGATGACTCACTAAATAGCATAGGTAGAAGGTGCATCTTCTGCTGAAAGCACATGCGGCCATATGTGAGCTCTAAAGCTGGGATTATTTTAGAGGCAATGGGATTTTCAGCCGCCAGATGGAGCACTGTGTTGCCTCCTTTCAGGAAAGCCCACTGCATCTTGTACCACTCAGGCAGCTGACAGGCCAGCAATGGGCCTCAAGAACCCCAGGGGTAAAAGTCCTGCCCACTGAGAGCTGCCAGCCAATCAGAAGCTAGTAGCTCTATTGAATTGCAGCATCATCAGGACGGTGGTGGCTGCTGCCAGTATGACAACCAGTGAGTAATGGCGGCAAGGGGGTCATAGGGTGGGGGGTTGCAGGGAGTGGGGGACTGGCTGCCAGGGCAGGGGTGTACCTCTCAGTTAACACCTCCCCTCACCCCAATCCACCCACCACCTCTCCTAATGTCGGGTCCATGTATCAGGCACTGCCTTTAAACAACGGAATCCCCTGGGAGCCTGCAGACAACCCCGCACGGGTTCACTTGTCATGCTCCCACATGGCAAGCCCCCCACACCCGCCGCTGGGTTAATACCAGCAGCAGCAGTATGAGGCCTTTAAGTAGGCATTAAGGGCATTAATTGGCAGTGGGATGGAAAGTTATCTACATGCCTTCCTGTCACGGACTTAATCAAGGTGGAAGGAGGAAGGCGGCAAGCTCGCCACCCTCCTGCCTGATTAAATGATCCCTACTACTGAACTTGCCACGAGGGAGGACACAAGATTTTGCCCAAAACGACAGTGGTGTCAAATACCGATGTCACCATCTTCTTATTGTGTATACTCCTGGCAGATGCTCCCTATGAGCGTACTAACATTCACCCCTCCTCACCCATTTTCAAGCCAAAGCAGCACTCATGATGCTGAAAAACAGGTGCTAAGGATTTGAATTACATGCTTTCTAACTCTTAAATCTCTGCAGAGCTCCTGATCTTTTTTACATGCCTTTTTGTTTTTAAAAAGCAGGCTTACAAATTCCTGTCTCATACTGATCCTGATGCCGACACCACCATGGCTTGCATCACATACACACAAACTGCTCCCAAAACCATCTGGCTCTTCTCTCAAGACTTGTGCAAGGTTTGAGAGAACTTATTTTTGTTAGAATGCAGATGAGTCAAATTCCCGTGTCCTTTCCATAGAGCCTCTTATTGATGCTCAACACTCTTTCAAATTCAATTCTCCATCATATGAGTTGCATTCACATGAATCTTCACAAGCAACAATGTAAAATTCTCTGAAAGTGGAACATGCTGAAGGTGCTGATGGGCAGCCAAGACTCCAAGAAGGCTCAGTGGCTCACTGAAAATACCGCACCTCCTTGCTGAAATGCTGGGGATGCAAAATACAAGCGCCAGGCTTGGTACCTCAAACAGCATTTCTCAAAGCAGAAAAAAAACTTTGAGATCAGCTACTTCATAATGTAGCATTAACTGCTGAAGTCCAAATGCTATCTCTCACTGCCTTCCTCAACGCAGAGTAACAGAAACTGGAGCTTCTGCAGACAGGAGAACTAAATGATGGGGAAACCCAAAGAAGAGGCTTATATACTGAACTATCCCAGCATCAGGAATATGCCACATGGGCAACTCTCCTGCTTTGCAATGTAAGAAAGAGGAGAGCAAAATATCGATAGGTATTATGTAAAAGGTTAAGTGCAAAATCTTTGAGAACAGGCTCTACTCACACACTGGAGACACCCACAAACAGTCAAAATAATTACATTATTAGACTGCTTGCTCTAAAGATACATGCAAGGCTGCACTAAGATTAAACCAAACTGA
Organism: Carcharodon carcharias; assembly: GCF_017639515.1. Taxonomy (NCBI): domain Eukaryota; kingdom Metazoa; phylum Chordata; class Chondrichthyes; order Lamniformes; family Lamnidae; genus Carcharodon; species Carcharodon carcharias. The sequence goes on along the minus strand of NC_054486.1, from coordinate 16,017,911 downwards.
TGTAGGGAAAGGAACACTTACTGAATGAACCACCAATTATGACGAACATACTGATAAATCTAGAACTCAGAACCGTTTTATCTATTGAGTTACTTAAAATAAAACACAAGTATACTTACCGAGACAAAAACAGAAAATGCTGGAAAAACTCAGCAGGTCTAGCAGCATCTGTGGAGGGAGAAACAGAGTTAACGTTTCGGGTCTGTATGACCCTTCCATTTGACAAGCTCTGAAGAAGGGTCAACTGGACTCAAAATGTTAACTCTGGTTCTCTCTCCACAGATGCAGCAAGACCTGAGTTTTTCCAGCATTTCCTGTTTTTGTTTCAGATTTCCAGCATTCGCAGTATTTTGCTTTTACACTTACTGAGAACGAGGCCAAGTGCAAGTATTAACAAAGTTGACTGTCTTCACTATTGACTTTATTAGGGATTTCCCATGTTGTGTGTTTTGTTATGGACATCTTCATACAATGTAATCTTAGTTCAGGGCTCAGTGTATACAGGTGGTCAAGCAGCTGAAGTTTAATCGTGACCAATGTCAGACTCCTGCTGGTGCTATGACATACCTTGATAATCTTTTCCACTCCTGATGAACAGATCATGTATGAATGAGGGTTGAAGCGCACTTGATTTACGATGGAGCGATGACCCTTCAGCACCATGAATGCACCATTCACAATTCTGGCAGGACCTCCTGCAAACAGTTTACACCAGAAGCATGACTACACATCATCTTGACTTTAAACACATGTAAAAATTTTCATTATTAATAAATACATTGGATTCCAGCACACATTCAGCAACATATTTGGTTTTGGATTAAGTAAAGCAAAGTAATTTGGTCTACCAATCACCTCGTTCACTTATTTTGTCAAAATTACTGAAGCACACTACTGCATTCAGCTACCTGACAATGAAAGGAAATTGGGGTTATCCAACTGCTTGAAGCTTCACTCATTTAGTTATCTGAAGCTATATCCAAATCCACAATGAAGTCTTAATTATTCTTCTTGTTGATGAGTTTCCCCGATGCTTGCCACCCTACCCTCCCCACACAAGGTGCTGTGATAACTTTCTTGCTGTATTTCAAGCGAGTATTAAAACTACTTAACAAATGAACAATGATCGGAGGTGGGGGGGCTACATGATACATTGGTGTGGCTATATACCCCAAGTGAACTTTTGGGTGGCCACCTAGCAGAATGCAGGCAGGCAGCCTGGCAAGAGGCCAGATTTGTGGCTGAACTCCAAACATCCCAGGGCTTAGAGTTCAGCCACATGACTCTGAAGTCAAAGGCTGATCCGCTGTGGAGGGCAGTTGGAGCAGCAGCAGCAGCCTGGGGGGGGGGGGGGGGGGGGGGGGGGGGAACACGGACGGACGGACGGACACTGCTGCTCCTTCTGGCCCCACAAAAGTCAAGACCAACTTCCTCTTATGCTCCACAGTGCAAGCTCCCAGTTCAGTCCAAGAATGGCAGAGGGGTCCTATTTTGCTGTTACAGGGCCCCGGTTCAAATATTGCAATCAGCTGGGTGCCTTCTTCAGGCAGCCTCTTGGGCTGCCAACACAGAGGATCCCATCAAAGAACGGAATGGCAAGTTCTTGTATTCCATCGCCAGGGCACTACCGTCCAGGTAGGTGTAAGGCCTGAAGGTTAAGCCCATTGGAGTCATACCCTGTTTTTAATTCTGAATTTGCACTTGAGCTGACATGAAACCAATGGGATATATGGGGTTTCAATCAGTTCCCACATAAAACAAGCCTGAGTTGTTTGGATACTGCTGCCACTGGGCACAAATTCACATTTGAAGTCTACCTGACTTTGCTACAAATGAGCAATCTCATTCAGAAAATATTGTTTGTGCAGGGGATAAAAATTAAGTAAAAAAAAGTCACAAGAACCTTACAATAGCAATTTAAAACGTGCTTTCGTCATTCATTATTTAAAGAGCACCAAATTTCTCTATATCACCTCATCCCTTTTTTTTCCCCCCTATAATCAAGACAATTGCTGTTGTTTTCCAACCAATCATAAAATATTTTCCCTCAGGCTTCTCTCTACCCACGCTCTGGTGAATGAAGCACCTTCCCAGAGCTGTACGACTGAGAATGTAAATACAGGTTTGGGGAAGGGGAGGGAGAAACTAAATTTACATCATTCCATTTTGTGGTGCTATTCATTTAGAATCCAATGAGCCACCATTTTAATTTCATATTGTATGTCAAATTGTGTGGAATTCATGTCATTTGTGAGAAAAATCCTGAGTATTGGTAGCGCTCTTTTTTGGGAAGGGTATGGGTACGGCAGCTGTCAAGCTATGGTAACTGGCCATGTGGTCTTTGCAGCATTTCTTTGGTTTCTCCTGCTGGAAAAATGGAACACCTAACGATTTAGCAAAATGAGGATGAAAATAAAATGTAATCAATTAAATTGTATGCAGCAAATTTTGGTATAAACAAAGAATCCTAAACAGTAAACCAAACATTTCAGATGGAGTATCCATTTATTTAAGTGTATTCTTTTGTGGATTTTAGACTTAAAAGATGAAAGCAAAGAAAATGGATATCGGAAAACATGTGCTGTATTTTTAAACACTAGTATAAACACTTCAAATAGTACAATCAGCACAAGGGTTTCCTCCACCAAAGAAGCACTGCTGGGGAAGCGGGGTAGCTTCTATTAAACACTTGTGATTACAATGGGGAAATTTACCCAGATCCTTCAGAAAATACTTTAATTTTTATTTTGCTGTCTTCTCCCCGTAAAATAGCGCACATCGTAGCTTTAAACAATGTGAATGTCATGCTAAACTAACAAAAAGTCACAAACTTCAGCACATTTTAAAATATAACAACCTTGCACTAAACAACTCTGCCATGGTAAGTCAAGCACTGGGGTGGACCAATTCCACAAAAAGGCCCCACATTATTTAAATGTGGTAATGAAGTTGTTGAATGGGAAATTAGACTTAAATGTTTTAGGAAGAAAAATCAAGAAAGCAACAAACTTTCCTGATCTTGTGCCCAAAGGTAAGGCTGACCAACAACTTGAACCTGTAACAACTTTATGCTCCAACTAGTACTTTAAACTTTTGTGCATGTAGATTTGTTGGGAGATGGGCATGAGGACAGAATCAGACTCAGCCTTTACAAACCCTCTCGCCTCCCCTAGATTAAATGGCCTGGCAACATTCAATCTTACAAGATGACTCGTCATGATGAATCTATAAAAAATTTTAGTTAAGGCCATAGTTGAAGCACTGAGTGCAGTTCTGACTTTCACACTATTGGAAGGATAGGAAAGTAATATTGAAGGTACACTGCAGATTTACTAGGATATTGCCTCAAAAGAAGAAATACAAATTCAAAAACACTTCAAAAACTGGAGCTGTTTTAATTAGATTACAAGTTGATTGGATAAAAGGTGTTTAGAATTATAAAGCCAAGAGACAGATCAGATAGAAACAGGCTGTTAAGGTTTCAAAAGAAGAGGATACAGATACAAGATTAAATGCAAGCCGTTTCAGCAGAGAAGACAGAAGAACATCTTTTGCATCAAAGGTTGTGCAACTGTAGAATGTACTTCCAGAGTCAGTGATAAAAGCAGAGGCCACATCAACATTTAAGAATAGGTTAGAAGCTAATAGAAGGAATGGGAAGATAAAGGAAAATGAAAACATGGCCAGGATATGGTAGTCGTTCTTGGGTGGAGGGTAAACACCACAGACTAGTTGAGCCCAATAGCCCCTCTGTTTTGTAATTTCTTTGCAACTTAGTTGAAGCACAAGAAGAGTGAGAGTGGATCTGTACCACAGTCAAGAGCCTCATGAGGGGAAAGGGGGAGAGCAATAGCCACATTTGTGAACCTAACCCTTCAGAAAAAAATCCTCTAATGTTCCACACAAACTTCCTCAGAAAAGAGTTCAATCGAGAAGGTCACCTGCTCGCACTTTCTTAACAATGTGCTTTTCCTTCCCTCCAATGACCCAGCCAGAGCAGAACTTGCAGTGTGAGCAAGTGTAGAGGCAAACCCTTGTCCAACTAGTCAACACCTTGGTACGCATGTCACAAAATTGACCACAGAAATATTCATGGTTAAACAAAATAACAAGTAACCAATTATAAAAATGTACATAAAGGTTCATGCACCATCCAAAAAATAAGAGGAACAGAAATTGTGTAAAAAAAGATACTGTAATGGCGACTGACTAAACATAATACTACCTAAGCCAAGATTCAGCAAGTACAGATTTTGAATCCAACACAATGATGACTGCATATTTAAATTCAAAGAAGATCAACTACATGCATATAAGACTGAGAATACCATTCTCAACACATTAAACCTCGTTCACTAAGCAACTTTCTATGAATCTTCTCAAGTTTGTAAAATGAAATGAAAGCTGTTTGACACCAGTTGCATTTTCTGGAATCACGGAAAATAGAAAATACTAAGCAGGCTAATTTTTCACATATCTAGTCAGTCTCTGTGGCAGTGCACACAGAGAGTCAAGACCAAGTATAGTCTTTTAAGTGGTGAGGTGGCAAGGATTAAATGGACCAGGATGCACCGACATAATTCCGTCTCCATATCTTAATTAGGTCTTTATTTTTAAACTTTACAATTATGAATTCTTATATTCACATTTGCAATGGAAACTGTCTAGGAAACCTGTCACACTGTAAATACACCTCCTGCCAGTGGTGAAGTAGTGTTTCCATTGGCAGGAAAGTATAATTACAGCTTGACAAGATTACATAAACAGTTCCAGTATACATGTGGGCATTGACAATTAGTACTGGAGAAAGTTGGGGGGCAAACAGATGCAGACATAAGATTTTTAACTTATTACATTGTATATTATTTTGCATTATTCAAAGGCCATCAGAGGGGCCATATGCAGTCACTAGACACAACCATATGAAAGAACATAATGGGTTGGATCTTGCTGGAGCTGGACAACTTGCAGAATTGCTTTGTTGACCATTTTTCTGGACCCTTCAGCTCAAAAATATTTGTGATGTAACTTGCTGGAAGACTATCTCCTCAACCAATTAGATTTAAGGATTGAGAATGAATCAGAGGAACAACTGAGAAGGGGGTAAATTAAAAGTCGAATTAGGTACAAGAAAGAGGATGGAAAAGGGAAGGAAGATTGCATTGAGAGAGAGAGAGAGAGAGAAAAAGAGCAAAGGAAAATTCAATTTGATAATTTACCATCTGACTGAAAGAGACCTCACATTTAAACTGTTCCCTCTCTAATGTCACTACATTAACAGTTACCATGTTATCAAAAAGATAGTTGTGTTCTTAATTACCAGACTTAGCTTCCTACGGTGAGCTTAATAGGAAATTAACATGCAAATCCAGCAAGTTCTTGAAAGTAGTGGGCTAAGGGTGCCACACCTTTGGTGAAAAGCAAACAACAGAATGGCATAAATCAGCCAGCATGTTCTGGAGATTTACAACTCCTGGTTTATCTCTTAATCCCCTGAATGTGCTGGCTGATTTACATATTAATAACACTAAATGTTGTTACACATTGTTATTTTTTTCTAGCATGATCTGGCCCAGCCTGAGGCTAGGCTAAAACAGATTGTTCTAAAGCGCATTATGAGATATTAGGCTTAAACAGAATGTCTAACTACCAGTCTTGCTTACTAGTTGGTATTTAACATCATAGTGACAATGCCCCTTTAAATAATACATTTCAAAAACCTAACGCTCAAAACACCACTGGATAAAATCAAACACAGTCAGTTTCTGCTACACCAACACTTCAAATGCCACAGCCTTTATCTCATCAAACATGTCTGTAAAGCATTTGAGGTTTATCCCTCTGCACATCTGAAATAAACATTACTAGAAAACCAAATGTTCACATTATAGAACTGCTTTAGGACAGCAAGGCCCAAACAGAACCTCAAAGATAACGTCACACTGCCACTGGCAGCAGTTATGATCAAAGGTATAAACAAAATATGTTCCCAATCAGATATTTTAAAGCTCAGAAAATATCTAGACAGCAATCTTACCATTTAAATTGTGATAAATTTAAATCAATTAGCTTTAAAACTGTCAAGGAACTAAATGTGTTATTAATATATACATATTATTTTACCACTGGGTTTCAGGTAAACCAGGAACGGTGATAAGATATTGTTGGAACCATATCTTCCAGGACAATATTTTCTTTTAAAATATGGAAGGACATTGCATTATCCTGACACTTAGAGGCCGGCCTGGATTTTTTTTTAAAAAAGGGTCATAAGTTCACCTATGAATGTGAACAAGCATGCCTTTTCTAAGAAATCACCAGGCCAGCTTGGCACTTGAGGGGGGAGAGCTGTATACTTATTGAACCACAATCACTGTAATTGATGGGGGGAGAAAAAAACTGTGTTAAAGGCAAAGGCCTGGTGGTTTACTGTTTTTCACCTGACAGAGGAGCTTCAAGTTTTGAGCTGTTTTTTTTTTTAAACTCAGTTGGGAATAAATTGAGAAGGTGAAGATGCCCAGCTCACACTCTTCTTGTCTTTCCTGAAGAAGACTGGTTATTAGTATCCAGCTAGGAATCCTCATCTCAGTGGAACTTATCTGTCTTTTGGAAACCCGATAGGCTGAGATGAGGAGGACTATTCAGCTCTATTTTGCACCACGCCGAAGCTCTAGTGGTGAAAACCTCCAGGTATCCAGTGGGACTGGTGGTCTGCACACAAGGGAGCACCAGATCAAGTGTCAAAACCCTGTGAACTTTATCCTTTTCTTTAAAAAATTCTTTCTTCAACCATCCATCTCTGCAGGGATTGTGTGTGTGGGTGTGTGTGTGTGTGTGTTGGCGAATTTTAAAACTAATAGATAGTTATGCTTCCAGATTACAATGGCGTATTAATCAGTGTTTGCAGCTTGTTTTAAGAAGTTTTGTTTTATAATTAGTCAATCATTCTGAGTTTATTGAAATAAGCCTGCTTAAAGTCTCTTTTATTCTGGGTTAACAGTAGCGAAGGTAAATAATTGGCCATTTTGATGAGCGAATTAAACATTTATGCTAATGTTGTGATTTGTGAAGTAGTGGGGCTAGATCAACTGTGCACTCCTCCCATTCCGGTCATAACAATATATTTATTTAGAATTGTTGCTTGCCAATAACATAATAATTTTAAAATAATCGTCGATAACTATTTTCCAGGAAATCCACAAGCTTATTGATAATGCAATGAGACAGAAAAGGAAATTGCAGTTATAGTGCACTTTTCATGATGTCAGGACACCTTAAAATATCTGCTGTAATGTAGGGAAATATGCCAGCCAAATTTTGTACAGGTCAACCAAGATGATATAAATAATCAATAGTGATCTCCAAGCTAGCAACTGTATTTACTTAGGCTGTAGCTTTTGTAATTGTTCCATTAGGGTGTCAAGCAAGCAGCATTTCCAACTTTGCTTTGTCCTAAATACATGTTAATTGTTGGTTAGGATAACAAGAGGCTACTCTTAAGCCGTTGAAATATATTTACAGTTTTAATTTAGTTGTGAAGGTATCATATTTACTTCATCTTTTGAACCAGTTTACTTTCAAAAGGAACAGAAGCATACAATCAGAGGAGGTCCTGATTCTCCAATTCTCTTCTCATTCCATATGACCTATAACGTAAAAGTTTTCCATCAAGGGCATGTGGTGCAAAAAGCTTACTGCAGAGTTTTCACGAAGTTTAGTAAATTTAATTACTTTGCAACAATTTCAAAGTATTGGCCAATATTACTGTATTGGCTTAGCTAAATTACCAATTTTCTTCTTTTTTCAGTCTGGCAATGCAAGGCAGTTTTTATTGCCCATCCCTAGTCATCTTGAGAACATTGTGGGGCCTTCAGAGGGCAGTAGGAGTCAACCACATATTGTGGAACTGGAGTCACATGTAGGCCAAGCTCAGGTCGGGGCTCCCTGAAGGATATCAATGAACCAACTGGGATTTTACAACAATCTGACAGTTTTCATGATCATTTCATAAGTGTATTAAATTTAATTTCACAGCTTGCAATGATGAGATTTAAACTTGAGACCTCTTGGGTGCTAGTCAAGTATTATAGCTATGAGGATACCATACAATATTCCTGTTCTAGTGACTTTCAGCCTGAACCATGTGGTCTCTCATATTTACTGCCAACTTTGCAGGGTGTAACCAATACTGCTTCCAATGTATATATCAATAGTAATAGAATTCACTGTTCACATGGATGTGCTGCATGCAACAAACCTTATATCCAAGGCTAAGTTTATATAAGGACTTCACACTCACCTATGAAGATTGCCTTATACATGAAGCACACATTAACTAATGGAAGAAAACCTAAATTGTAAGGTATATATCTGAGGGCTAATTTGTACTATTTGCTGTGTATTAATGGAGTTCCAATATCTGCCTCCCATTTCTTGCTTCTTTAAGTTGTTCTGTTCTCCCAAGCTAGTTCAGGTTCAGCTCTCAACCTGGGCAATCTTCACCTATTTCCATTATTTTTAAACGTATTTCAATCCATTGTTTTATCTCTACCTTTTAGCCTATTTCGATCCCTTCCCTTCACCCAACCCCAAACCCACTAGGGCTATCTGTACCTTGCTTGTCCTGCTTTCTACCCTTAATTAGCACATTCCTTAGATAATATCACCACCTTTAACACCTCTTTGTCCTTTTGGCTGTGACATCTTTTGGCTATCTCCACCTATCACTGGCCCTCTATCCAGCAACCCCCCCCGCCCCGCCCCACTTAAACCAGCTTATATTTCACCTCCTCTCTATTTTTACTTAGTTCTGTTGCACAGTCATACGGACTCAAAACGTTAACTGTGTTCCCCTCTGCAGATGCTGCCAGACCTGCTGAGTTTTTCCAGGTATTTTTATTTTTGATTTGGATTTCCAGCATCCAGATTTTTGCTTTTAATTTTTACAATGAGGTTCATTTCAGATCAGTTAATACATTTTGTTCAGCGAGAAGGGATGCAGGAAGGTGGCTTTAAATTCCTCAAGGTAGATAGAGAATGAAATAGTTCTCCGCTTGCAATAAATTAACTTAAAAAAATTGCTAAATTTAGCATTAACCAGAGCAAGATCAGGGTAAAAGCAAAAAACTGCTGGAAATCCAAAACAAAAATAAAAATACCTGGAAAAACTCAGAAGGTCTGGCAGCATCTGCGGAGAGGAACACAGTTAACTTGAAACATTAACTGTGTTCCTCTCTCCGCAGATGCTGCCAGACTTGCTGAGTTTTTCCAGGTATTTTTATTTTTGTTCAAGATCAGGGTTTCCTCATCCAAAATGGTGCAAAAATATATCTCAACCCAAAAAACTTAGAACTGTAGTCTCTTCAGCACTGAAGTGATATATATATATTTTTAATTCCCACAGCTGGAGTGAGACTACCAAATTAATGTTAAACAGTGGGCAGATTTGTACTTTGAACCAACAACATTCAGAAACTGTCTAAATCCACTTCACACTAGACCCTTACAACTGGAAGACCAAGGAGATTTCTCTTATCAGTCCAGGTTTGTGTTAAAAGACTATGAAGACAAATGCAAACAAAATAAATTAAACATTGGGAAAATGTCTCCATTAAATAAGTAATTTGCAGCTTGACTTTCTCTTCAGTAAGAGTTATTGTTCAGGGCATTACTATATTCTTTGTTTACCAGAAAGAGATATAAAATCATTAGAGCAAATCGACTCAGGTGAAATGAAAACTCACCTGTCTCCAAACTGGAAGGAATGCGCCACATGTACAGATTAAAGTCATCGGAGCCAGACAGAACAAACTGGAACAATAGAAAAAGCATCCATTATTCATGCAGATTTCCCTTTCCACCAGGTTGTTTATTTTGTAATGGCTAAGATTAGAAAACTTGTAAACAGGGAAGTTAAGTAGCAAATTAACTTTAGCATAGGTAAATAAGAGGTGATGCACAACAGTCTAGCTAGGCCAAACGGCCGGTTTCTGTGCTGTATATTTAGATAATCCAACATAATTTCTATTACGTCCCATCAAAAAGCATTTTCAGGTTTCTCTTTTCCATATTAGTTACATCCATGTTGTTGGCTATTACAGCTCCTTTGGCAGGAAATCTTACAATCATTTGAAACAAATTAGCTGGTTTCAGTGGTCAAAGATCAATAATATACAGAAAACTGGATTGGTATTGGCTCAACTCTGAAGTTTTCTCAACGTTAACAACACCAAAAAGTCATAACTACTTGCATTCGGGTTAGCTGAAGCTGCTCATTATTATAATCTATACATTTAATTGCACTGCATCACAAAATTATAAACTTTACTAAGCTATTTTACACCTCATTCCAAACCCTGATTTTTCAAATTGTAAGATATAAATTTCATTTGTAGAACTAGTTTGCTAAATCAGTGCAATATTACAAATGTGCTTTACATAGTATAGAAGCAATTCTCACTTAGTTTTGGCAGTAGAGTGCTTTCAAGGGAATGAATCTTGCCAAACACTGCCTGTTTTTATGAATGCACACAAGAAAACTGAAATGAGCGAAGGAAGCTGTGCGAAGAGTCGAATCTCTGCTTCAATGTGGAACTGGCAAGTCTGTAGCAAGCAGAAATGCACTCCTTTCAAAGGCTTTAAATACAGATTACTCAGACACAGGCCCAACAAGGGAAGATCTTAAACCAAAAGCACATAAACTAAGAGAGAGAGCTTAAGAAACTGGTAAAATGATATCTAATTATGGCAGTAGATGCATGTACAAAAGGCAACTACTTGCTTTTCCAAATTAAAACTGTAATCTCTTGAATTCTTTTGAGATTTAGTGCAAGAGTGAGCTTACAGATTTGCGTAAACATGGTTATTAAAAATAATACAATTCTGCTGTATTCCTTAAGTAGTTCCTGTTTCAAAAGTATTACAAAGAAAGTGGAAAAAGATTAAACATTCTAAAATATGCCCAAAAAGATTATGCAAGTTAATTCCGTGCTCAGGATAAAGTCCAAGCTGAGGAATATTTTCCACAGACGGACCATGTTTACTATGAAATAGGCTGCTTGAACAGTATACACATGGTCTAACAGAGTGTATTTCATTACTTCAAATTAAATTAATTGATGAAACTATAAGACATAGGAGCAAAAGTAGGCCATTCAGCCCATCGAGTCTGTTCTGACATTCAATGAGATCATGGCTGATCTGATAATCCTCAACTCCACTTTCCTGCCTTTTCTCCATAACCCTCGATTCCCTTCCTGATTAAAAATCTGTCTATCTCAGCCTTGAACATACTGAATGACCCAGCTTCTACAGCCCTCTGCGGTAAAGAATTCCACAGATTGGCTACCCTCAGAGAAGAAATTCCTCCTCATCTCTATTTTAAATGGGCGCCCTCTTACTCTGAGATTATGCCCTCTGGTCCTAGACTCTCTCACAAGGGGAAACAACCTTTCAGCATCTACCCCGTCAAGCCCCCTAAGAATCTTATATGTTTCAATAAGGTCACCTCTCATTCTTCTAACTTTCAATGAGTACAAGCCCAACCTACTCAACCTCTCCTCATAAAATCCCTCCATACCTGGGATCAATCTAGTGAACCTTCTCTGGACTGCCTCCAATGCCAGTATATCTTCCCTTCAATAAGGGGACCAAAATTGTTCACAATATTCTAGGTGTGGTTTAACTAGTGTCTTGTATAGTTTTAGCAAGACTTCCCTACTACACAAACTTACATTTGTCTAGACACCTTTAATGTAGAAAAACAACACAAGGAGCATCAGAGGTGCACAGGCAAAAACACAGAGCTAAATCGGGGGATATTAGGATGGATGTACAAAAACTTAGTTAAAGGCAATGGGTTATCAGGAAAATGCTTAGAAGGTAAAATGAGAGATAGAGAAGTGCATGAAGGGAACTCCGGAGCATGGGGCATAGGCAATTGAAGACATGGCCACCAGCGGTACAGCAAAGGGAGAAATTCACGACAGACCAGAATTGGAGCAAACAGGATTGAGGAGAGATTATAGGCTGATCAAGGTTACAGAGAGGAGGAGGGGCAGGGTCACAAAGGGAGTTTAAACACAAGTATAATTGGAGGTCTGAGGACTAGGAGCCAAAGTAGCACAACAAGGGCAAGAGTAATGAGAAAGCAGGGCTTTGGGTAAGATTGAATACGGACAGAGTTCTGGATGAGATGAAGTTCAAAGAAATTGAAGGGTAAACAACTGGTCAACAGAAAGTTGGAGTAGTCAAGTTTGGAGATGATAAGGACATGAATGAGAGGTTCAGAGCTAAGAGTCAGAAGGAGGCAGGTGTTACAAATGTCGAAGTAGTTTGCCTTTGTTGGCAATGGGGAGTATATGGGTTCAGAGGAGGGTTATGAAGGGCACCTGAGGTAATAGTTGGGGGTCAGGAAGAGTAGCTGCTGCTGGAGTTGCTTGTTATGAAGAAAACAAGATCAGGATTATTGTTATAATGACATTTTAATCACTGGAATGAGTATTGTGGAGTGAAATTTAAACAACAAGTATTTAAGGAAACTAATTTAGCTTCCAGGAAATGCTAGTGTTTGGGTCACGGATCACCGATGGAGCATGCTTAGCAAAGGCGGCCAAAAAATAGCCACGAGCCAGTTTCCTCCATCCAAGTACAGAGGCTTTTTTTTTTACACTTCTGAGATCAGACTTAAGGGCGGTGGGGCCACAAGTCAAAGGTTAAAGCGGATGACAGTACCAAACATAACTTCGTGCAGGGACAATTTATTGCCATCGATGCATATAACTAAGATTTCCAGTCAGGTATGTTTTAAGACCAGACAGATAACAGGAGATACAAACGGTTCTCAACATGCCATTTACAGCTGGAATCAGCATGCAATGACATTAGCAGCTGTTGGTGGGAGGGGAAAGAGGTAACTAACAGGTGGCAGCAGGTTGTAAAGTTAGCAAGTGGGCCTTTTCTTTCACTGTCTGTCTGAAATTAAATTACATATCTGTAAAAAGCAAGGATATGACCTTGAGCCTGCAGAATCTAAAGCTAGAAAGTTAAATCTTTAGATAAGAAACTAATCTGAGATAGAGAATAGTTCCAACAAGAACAAGCGATAAAAACTGATTGGGGGCTGGGGGGGGGGATAAATATTTTATTTGATAAATAGATAATTTAAAATTAAATTTGTTCATAGAGCAACAGTGCTGGAATCTAAGTTTTTGCCCCCCTAGAATTAGATTCTGGCTGGGGAGGATGACAAAGGAGGCTGGGGGATCATTTTAATTTAATATATAAGCATTACTTAACATAAGCAGGCATTCAGGATAATGTAGATCCCTGGATCAAATACACTGTAACCTCTCCTGTCCGGAACTCTGGTATCTGGAAACACCAGTTGGCTGGAATATTTTTTCCAGCTGACAACTCTCAGCCTCATCATTCGTGGTGCTGCAATAAATCATTGGCAAGTATAACTGAGTCACTGACTGTCGTGTTCGGAATGCAGGAAAACCCAGTCAATGTGGGTGAGCTGGGAAGGCAGGTGCAGACTTCAAACTTTGCTGTGCTTCTGCTCCTGTCTGCCTGCTGTACAGGCTCCTTCCCCTGAGCTGGCAACTAGAGCAAAAATGGGGCAGGGGGCTGATTACTTTGAGTGAGTGTGTCCGCATGTCAGTCTGGGTGTGAGTGTGTGCTGAGTGTATGAAAGAGAGGCTGATTAGCGTGTGAGAGAGAGGGTCTAATTAGTATGTGTATGTGTGTGTGTGCGTGCACGCATGTGTATGAGGGGGGCTGATGAGTGTGCACTTGCATGTGCGGGCATGACAGAGAGCGCGCAGCTGATTAGTGTGTTCGTGCGCATGTGTACCTGAGAGAGAGAGACGGGCAGATTTGTGAGCGCGTGCATGTGTGTGTGTGTGTGTGTGTGTGTGTGTGTTTGGGGGGTTGCTGTGTGTATGTGTGCGCCTGTTTTAAAAGGGGGTCACTGACAAATAGTTGGGAAATAATGGTATAGAGGGTACAAGTGTCTTCAAATGTATACGACAAATCATTTCGATTTACAAGCCTTAAAGAACATGTATAAAGGAACACATTATTAACTATCAATGATGCTGAATTTTATTTTGCACCCTGTGCATTGGTACATCAGCCCATATTTTTTAAATGAATGAATTTGAAAACAGGCCCTTTTGTATTTTAACACTAGTGTTACGGGCTGTGAAGGGAGAATGCACAGTCAATTCAAGCCTCACTTCTCCACAGGTCATAACAATAGTTTAAATGTTTAATTCACTCACAAAACAGGCCAACTGTTTACTTTTGACACTGTTATTCCCAGCATAAGGCGGCTCTAACCAGGCTTCTTTCTGTAAACGCACAAAAACTGATTTATTTTAAAACAAGCTTCTTTTTTAAAACAAGTTACGAAACTGGTTAACATACAAGTTGTAGTTTAGAAGTATAACGATTTTCTCCCCCCTATTTTTGTAAATACGTATTCAAACCCCCATACTTTGGCACATAAACACAAAACAGGACAAAACAAACACAGTCCCCTGTAGAAGCTGGAGTATGGGAACATTTCTTTTAAAACGATGAAATTCGAAAAGATCTTGATGCCATTGATCTAATAGAATTCTGATTTTCGGTGAAACTGTCCTTGATGACTCTTACTTATCACAACTTTGTGGGCTTTCAAAAAATAGATGGGTTATTCTAATGAGAAGTTTCTGATGAAAGTTTAATTCACTCTCGACCACATGTAACACAAGGGTGGGGCAGAGAGAGGGAGTGAGTGAGTCTTCGGCTTGCAGCCTACTTCTAAGGCATGTCTAAACTTTCTGAATGAGAGTCAAAGAATCAAATGTAGGGAATACTTTTCTCAGGCCAGGTGTTTTTACCAATCAGCAAGAGTCTTTAGCCTGGCGACAGCAGTTCTGTTAACTTAGATATAAAAGTATCTCTTCTCCAGGTGTTCCCAATGGACATCTCTGTTGACCTGTGGTTTCTTGAAGAATAGTATATTCACAGCCCCGAATGAATCTTGCAGATTTAAAGAAATAACTCCGGAGAGAAAATGCCCATAATTCAATTTCCTTCAAATTTTCCAAAAACAGGTTCCTCTTTTCTTCCGCCCATAAGGAATAAAACGCTATTTTCAAGTGCGTTTCATTGCAAAGCATATAGGAAAATCATATGCAACATAAATATAAAAATTTTAAACATGCACTCACTCATTCCTTATACAGAATCTCTGTATAAGTTCTGATCCTTTGATTTCTATATTATACTAATAAAAATTATATTCTGGATAATGCATCAGCAATTACATTATCTTTTCTAGCAATATGGACAACCTTTAAGTTATAAGGCTATAGTACCAAACTCCATTGGAACAGTCTGGCATTGAGCCTTAAAATGTTTCTAAAAAGGCCAAGGGATTAAGGTCATCATATATTAGGGTTTCTTTGCAGCCACGACGAACGTATTTCTCAAAATGTTTTAGAGCCAGTAATAATCCCAGTGTTTCCTTCTCTATGGTAGAATATCTTTTCTGACGCTGATTTAACTTTTTAGAAAAGTATCCCATTGGCTTTCCTATGCCTGATTCATCATCTTGTAATAGGACCGCACCCACCTCCAAGTCACTGGCATCGATTGCCACCTTGAAGAGTTTAGTGAAGTTAGGAGCAGCCAATACTGGTTCATGAGTTAAAATTTTCTTCAAACTCTCAAAAGCTGTCTGGCACTCTCTTGACCATACTACCTTTGACTTCTTTGGTATTAAGTCTGTTAGTGCAGCAGCTATTGTGCTGAAGTCTGGCACAAACTTATGATAGAAACCGCACATTCCCCAAAATCTCATGATTTCACATTTAGTTTCAGGGGCAGAGAATTCTACCAAGGCTCTTGGAAATACCTGTCCTTGCCCTATGAACATGCCCGAAGTAGGTTACTTGAGCTTTTGTAAACTCGCCCTTTTCAAGGTTTATTACGAGATCTGCTGTCATTTTTTAAAATGAGTCTAATTGGTTTAATGATCTTTCCAATTGCTGAATACATCGTCCAGGTAAACCACACAGTTAGGAACATTGGTTATAACTTGATTCATTAGTCTTTGGAAAGTGGTTGGTGCATTTTTTAGTCCAAATGGCATCACTCGGCATTGGTATAGCCCATTCAGTGTGACAAAAGCTATTATCTCTTTAGCCCGCAATGTTAAAGGTACTTGTCAGTATCCTGTCAATAAATCTATCTTAGTGAGGAACATGGCACTGCCAATCCTGTCAATACAATTTTCTAAATGAGGGACGGACTGGGTAAGACTATTTTTGTTGCTGCGTTAACCTTTCTGTAATCTGCAGAATCTGGTTGACTCATCAGATTTAGGCACTAACATTACTGGAGAACTCCAACTGCTTTGATAAAAACAAAAAACTGCGGATACTGGAAATCCAAAACAAAAACAGAATTACCTGGAAAGACTCAGCAGGTCTGGCAGCATCGGCGGAAAAGAAAAGAGTTGACGTTTCGAGTCCTCATGACCCTTCAGCAGAACTGAGTAATATTAGGAGAAGGGTGAAATATAAGCTGGTTTAATTGGGTGGGTGGGGGAGAGAAGTAGGGGTTGTAGGGACAAGCAAGCAGTGATAGGAGCAGATAATCAAAAGATGTCACAGACAAAAGAGCAAAGAGGTGTTAAAGGTAAACGAATGTGCTAATTAAGAATGGATGGCAGGACACACAAGGTACAGCTCTAGTGGGGGTGGGGTGGAAAGACTATCAGGGCATAAAAGGTATAGATTTAAAAATAATGGAAATAGGTGGGAAAAGAAAAATCTATATAAGTTATTGGAAAAAACAAAAGGAAGGGGGAAGAAACAGAAAGGGGGTGGGGACGGATGAGGGAGTTCAAGTCTAAAGTTGTTGAATTCAATATTCAGTCCGGAAGGCTGTAAAGTGCCTAGTCGGAAGGAGGTGCTGTTCCTCCAGTTTGCGTTGGGCTTCACTGGAACAATGCAGCAAGCCAAGGACAGACATGTGGGCAAGAGAGCAGGGTGGAGTGTTAAAATGGCAAGCGACAGGGAGGTTTGGGTCTTTCTTGCGGACAGACCTCAGGTGTTCTGCAAAGCAGTCGCACAGTTTGGTCTCTCCAATGTAGAGGAGACCGCATTGGAAGCAACGACTAAGTTGGGGGAAATGCAAGTGAAATGCTGTTTCACTTGAAAGGAGTGTTCGGGCCCTTGGACAGTGAGGAGAGAGGAAGTGAAGGGGCAGGTGTTGCATCTTTTGCGTAGGCATGGGGAGGTGCCATAGGTGGGGGTTGAGGAGTAGGGGGTGATGGAGGAGTGGACCAGAGTATCCTGGAGGGAACAATCCCTATGGAATGCTGCCGGGGGTGGCGGGGGGGTGTTTGAAGGGAAGATGTGTTTTGGTGGTGGCATCATGCTGGAGTTGGCGGAAATGGCGGAGGATGATCCTTTGAATGCAGAGGCTGGTGGGGTGATAAGTGAGGACAAGAGGGACCCTATCATGTTTCTGGGAGGGAGGAGAAGGCATGAGGGCGGATGAGCGGGAGATGGGCCGGACACGGTTGAGGGCCCTGTCAACGACCGTGGGTGGAAAACCTCGGTTAAGGAAGCACCTCATCTTCCAACTAGGCACGTTACAGCCTTCCAGACTGAATATTGAATTCAACAACTTTAGATCTTGAACTCCCTCCTCCATCCCCACCCCCTTTCCGTTTCTTCCCCCTTCCTTTTGTTTTTTCCAATAATTTATATAGATTTTTCTTTTCCCACCTATTTCCATTATTTTTAAATCTATACCTTTTATGCCCTGTTAGTCTTTCTATCCCATCCCCACTAGAGCTGTACCTTGGGTGTCCTGCCATCCATTCTTAATTAGCACATTCGTTCAGATAATATCACCACCTTCAACACCTCTTTGTTCTTTTGTCTGTGACAATTTTTGATTATCTGCTCCTATCACTGCTTGCTTGTCCCTACAACCCCCCCAACCCCACCACCTCCCCACTCCACCTTAAACCAGCTTATGTTTCACCCCTCTCCTAATATTACTCAGTTCTGCTGAAGGGTCATGAGGACTCAAAACGTCAACTCTTTTCTTCTCCGCCGATGCAGCCAGACCTGAGTTTTTCCAGGTAATTCTGTTTTTGTTTCCAACTGCTTTGACTCGGTTCAATTAAGTGATTTTTCAATATGTGCTGGATTTCTGCTTCTACCTGAGCCTGTTTCTTCAGGCTTAAACACTAAGGGTGCTGTTTTATAGGAGAAGGCCTCCCTATATCACATCATGCGTGGCTAAAGTTATACATCCTGGTTCATCCCTGCAGATTCCTTTGAATTTTGTAAGTAACTTCACTAGATCTTCTCATTGTCCTACCTCCAAGTATGAGAACATGGTGTCTAACTGTCCTAATATTTCAGAATTAGCTAATCGAATGGCAGGAGATTCAATTCATGAACTGTCTCAATCTCCTTCTGCCTCACTCTCACTATCTCCTTCATCTTCCAATCTCCTTACTACCTGACATACCTGCTCCTTCCTAACCTCCTCCCTACAATAGTATGGTTTCAACATGTTGATATGACATAGCCAATTCTTCTTCCTGTGATCTGGGATGTCTATCAAATAATTTACTTTACTAAGCCTTTTAACTACCTTGCATGGACCACTGAACTGTGCTTTCAGAAATCCTGCTGGATAACAATAACATCGCCTGGTTGAAACGTTTGGGTCTTTTTTTTTAACCTGCTCATCCTGCCCTTGAGCCACTTTGCTGGCTCCTGTGAGCCGTTCCTGGAACACAGATATATAAACTAGCATACAGGATTTGTCCCTCTGTTCCAAAAGCTTTTCTTTGATTAATTTCAGAGGACCTCTTATCTCATGCCCATAGATCAATTCAAAAGGATTAAAACCAGTAGATTTATTCGGTGAATCTCTGGCAGCCAATACAAGAAAATCCAATCCTTTGTCCCGATCATGGGTATATTCATGCTTTAATCATTGTTTTTGAGAGTTTGATGGTACCTTTCTAAAGCTCCGTGTCTGTGAATGGTACGCCGTGGACTTTAACTGTATTATACCCAAACTACTCATTATGTTTTGAAAAATTTTAGATATAAAATTAGAACCTTGATCAGACTGGATCTCCCTCAATAACCCTTATCTAGTAAAAAAAATTGGGTGAATTTCTCTACCATGACCTTAGCTGTAATCAAAGGGATGGCTTCTGGAAATAGAGTTGTCATTTCCATAATAATAGATATATTGGTGTCCTGCTTTCATTAACAGTCCCATGTAGTCTACTAAAAATGCCCTACTAAATGGTTCTCCTAAAACTGGTATGGGAATTAAGGGTGCCGGTTTGACTGTAGGTTGTGGTTTCCCCGCCATCCGGCATGTATGGCCTATTTTACAAAATTGCACCACATCCTTGTGAAGGCCTGACTAGTAAAAATGTTGACTTATGCATGCTTGGGTCTTTTGGATGCCTACATGTCTTGCCATAGGAATCTCATGAGCTATCCTTAATATTTCCTGATGATATGTGTGTGGTACTACTACCTGATGAACCACAGTCCACTCTTTGTCCACAGGTCTGTGAGGAGGTCTCCATTTCCTCATCACAATCTCACTTTTAATATAGTAGTATTCCAGGACCCCTTCTGCTTCAGCTTCGGTTTTAGCTGATTGTCTCACATTATTTAACTCTGGATTAGCTTGCTGAGCTGCAATCAGAGATATTTCCTATGGATTGTCCAAATCGTCAAAGAAAGTTTCAGATAACCAAATATCTGTTTGTGGTGCCAATTTTACCTCTGAAAATGGAACTTGTTTAGCCATTGCTCGGGTCACTACACAAGGAAAAATTCCTGGAACCTTTTCTTGCAGCTGCTCCATCTCCTTGGCTTCACTTCATCTTTTCATAACTAATGGAGAAGCTACTACTTTTGGTCTGACCAAATAATTTCCGAGGAGCAAGTCAATTCTGTCTACAGGCAAACTATGAACAACTCTTACTGTTGCCATTCCAGACATTCAGTCATATTCCAGGTACATCTGATAAGGTACGGGTATTTACTCCCCGCCAATACCATTTACTAAAACCTTGGCATTTAATGAACACTCTGGTGGAAAAGTCATGCCTTTCCTCAGCAAAAGAGTTTGACTAGCCCCTGTATCCCTAAGTATAACTATAGGTTCACCTGCTTCACTTGTGGAATAAGGAGTTACTTTTACTTTTGACAAGAATTCCCTGTAGCTTTCAGGTATCTTGGTCATCTACCCCACACTAATAGCAGTTTTCACACTAGGACTCGCAGCTGCAGTTAATATGACAACTTGATCAGTTGTATTTTCAGTTGGCGTTCCTTTTCCTGAATCTTCCCCAATAAATCCCATGGATTTTCCACGCAACTTCCAGCAGGTTGCACGAATGTGTCCCACTTTGTTATAATGGAAACACTTAGGCCTTTAGGCATCACTCCCACCATCAGAGCTTTCTTTTCTGGTCTGTGGAGGAGATTTAAGCACATCCCCAGATGTCCCTTCTCTTCCCTGGCTGCTTGTCTTCCTTTCACTCTCCCACTTTCTATCCTTCTTGGGTTTGTGGGGGTGATGGAAAAAGGGTTTGGAGTTACGGACAAGCTTGTAATCATCAGCCATCTCTGCTGCCTGTCTAGCTGTTGAATCCTCCTGGCTCTCTACATGAGTTCTTACTACTGGAGGGAGTGAATTTTTAAATTCCTCCTGGAGAATTATTTCCCTAAGAGTCTCATATGTAGCCTCTAACTTTAGTGCCCATCTCCAACGATAAAAGTTAGTTTGCTTTACCCTCTCAAATTCAACGTCGGTCTGCCCAGGCTATTTCCTTATGTTTCAAAACTTTTTCCTCTGTGCCTCAGGGACCAACTCTTATGCACTAATAGCTTTTTTTTACTGCATCATAATCCATAGGCACCTCTTCTGAAAGTGATGCACAAACCTTATGAGCTCTGCCCACTAACCTACTTTGCAGGAGCAATGTCCAATTTTCTTTTGACCACTTCATTTGCTTAGGTACCTTGTCAAAGAAAATGACGAACGCCTCTACATTCCTTCCCTCAAACTTTGTAAGGGCATGTACAAATTTAAACATCTCCCCACTAGAGTCAGGGTAGGGAACGTTCCCCAACATCTGGTGCCTCGGTTTTAAATTCCAGCCTTTTAAGCTGGTATTCCCTTTCTCGTTCCTTCTCTCTTGCCTGAAATTCCAGTTCTAGCTGCTTAAATGCTCCTTTTCAGCTCTCACCTGTTCAAGTTTAAGTGCTCCATTTCTTTTTTGTGTTCAAGCTGCTTCATTTGCAAGCTAATCCTAGCTAGCTCAATTGACTCACCCCTTGGAGAATGTGGTCTCTCTTGTATCCCTTCCAAATTCAAATGCTGCTGTATTATCTCAACTACATTTGCTTTCCTTGCATCTTTGGTTAATTCTAACTTCAACTTATCTGCCAATTCCCTTAGCTTGGCCTTGATTACTTTTTGTAAACCAGTCAAGGATAAATCTTCCACCTTTTAAAAAGTCAGAGCAACTTCCAAAGCCATGTCAGTTACCAATGAATCAGAAACCTGGTATCTGACTTTTTATCCCTTAATTATTATTCGTCTGCATCCAGTCATTCATTGACCATGCTTCAAATCTCAGGAGACCGCCCCCCACTCCCCCGCCCATCTTAACATAAAATTAATCAAAATCATTAAAAATATGAAACAGGCACTTTTGTGCTTTAACACTAGTCATGCCATGTTTTATGTCTAAGATACATATTTATATCCAATTTACACACTTGCGTTAGAATGCCTAACATACGATCCTAGGATCATAAGTAGGAGGAAGAGCAGGCCGTCTGGCCCATTGAGCCTGCTCTGCCTTTCACTAAGATCACGGCTGACCTGTTTGCGGCCTGAACTCCACTCCACTGTCTGTTCCCCATAACCCTTGACTACCTTGTCGATTAAAGGTCTGTTTAATTCAGTCTTGCATATATACGATGACCCAGCCCCATTATTCTCTGGGAAAGAGAATTCCAAAAACAAACAACTCTTTGAGAGAAGAAATTCCTCATTTCTTTCTTAAATGTGAGGGGCCCATTTTTCAAAGTTCTAGTGTCCCTCACAAGGGGAAACAACCTCTCAGCATCTACCCCGTCAAACTCCTAAGAATCGTGCATGTTTCAATAAGATCACCTCTTGTTCTTCTAAACTCCAGTACAGGCCCAACTTGCTTAGCCTTTTCTCATAAGGCAATCCCTTCATACCCAGAATCAGCCTAATGAGCCTTTTCTGAACTGCTTCCAATGCAAATATATCCCTCCTTAAGTAAGGAGAACAAAACTGTACATAGTGCTCTAGGTATGGTCTCACCAATGCCCTGTACAATTCTAATAAGCCTCCCCTACTTTTCTACTCCATCTCCCTAGCAATAAAGGTCAAACATTCCATTTGCCTTCCTAATTGCTTGCTTTAGCTACATGCTAACTTGTGATTTATGTACAAGAACATCTAGTTCTCCTGCACCACAGCATTCTGCAATCTCTATTCAAATAATATTCTACTTTTCTATTCTTCCTGCCAAAGTGGACCGTCTTACATTTTCCCACATTATACATCTGCCATATTTTTGCCTACTCACTTAATTTATCTATACCCCTTTGCAGACTCTCTGTCCTTCTCACAACTTGCTTTCCTACCCCAGCACTGATTCCTGTGGCACTCCACTTGCTAGTTTGCCAACCTGAAAATGACCCATTATCTGTTTCCTGTTAGTTAGTCAATCCTCTGTCCATGCTAATATATCAGCCCCCAACACCATGAGCTCTCATCTTCTGCAGTAATCTTTTATGTGGCACCTTATTGAATGCCTTTCAGAAACCCAAATATGCTGCATCGCCTGGTTCCCCTTTATCCATCCTGCTTGTTACATCCTCAAAGAACTCAAATAAATTTGTCAAACATTATCTCACTTGCACAGAACCATGTTAACTCTACCTGAAAGCATTATGATTTTCTAAATATCCTGCTACTAGCTCCTTAATAATGGATTCTCAATGATAGATGCCTTTTGTTTCCTGACTCTGTTTCTCTGCTTCTGAATAGTTGTGGTTATATTTGCAGTTTTCCAATCCACCAAGACCTTTCTGGAACCTAGAAATTTTGGAAGATTACAATGAATACATCCCCTATTTCTGCAGCTATTTCTTTTAACATACTAGGGAAAAGGCCATAAAGTCCAGGGGACTTGTTAACCTTTAGTCCCATTTGTTTCCCTAGCACATTTTCTCTAGTTATCACAATTGTTTAAATTTCCTCTCTCCTTTACGCCAACACACCTCCCCCCCCCCACCTTAACCTGCACCCCCCTCAACTTTTCTACTATTCTCGGCTTGTTGTGTATCTTTTACTGTGAAAGGCAGATACAAAATACTTGTTCAAAGTCTGCCATTTCCTTGTTTCCCATCATTAAATCCCCAGTCTCAACCTTTAAGGAATAAACGCTCACTTTAGCTACTCTAGCGGGTTGCCTCACATCCTTTAAAAAGTACCTGGATGAGCACTTGGCACGTCATAACATTCAAGGCTATGGGCCATGCGCTGGTAAATGGGATTAGATAGGTAGGTCAGGTGTTTCTCACGTGTCGGTGCAGACTCGATAGGCCGAAGGGCCTCTTCTGCACTGTGATTCTGTTTCTTCAATTTTAATAACACACTAACACCTCAAATTTAAAATTTTCAGAATTGTGTTTCAATCTCATGATCTCACCCCTCTTCTAGCTCACTGGAAATTGCCATTCCTCCAATTCTAGCCTCTTACGTGGTTCCCTTCACATCACCCCCCACAGTTGCTTTGCCCCACCACTGGCAGCCGCACCATCTGCTGCCTAGGTCCCACCGCCCTATCAACATCTTTATGACCCTTCTTAAAATCCACATCTTCCACCAAACTTCAAATCGCACAAATCTAAAACTCCTTCCTCGTCTTTTCTGATTACACCTCCACAAACAGGTTTGAGATATTTTTGTATGCAACAGGTGATATATAAATGTAAGCAGTGGTTTTTGCAAAATGTGGTTTCAGCTTTGTTTTTTCTAAAAATCTTTAAACCATTATCTAATGGGCCTAAGTGAAATAGAGAGAATTGCTTCCCAAGCTTGTTCCTCTTCCCTCCATATGGAATGTTGATAGTTTACTCCAGGGGTGGGGAACTTTTACCTTATCAAAGGCCATTCACACATAGACAAAATCAGTCGCGGGCCCCAGACACATAAAAATCAATATAATTAAGTTTTTTTTTAAAAGAGAATATACAGAAACGTTCGACTCACCTGATTTAATGCAATGACTGAATTTGAATATTATGTTGTTAATTATTATAGTAATTTAGCTGATGCTCTTATCCAAAGCAAATTTGTAACGATGATGATAAATGCTATTTTGAAGGCGCTATGGTCATAGGACTATATTTTTAGAAATCTTGCTGTGGGCCGGATGAAATTGAGCAACAGGCTGGATCCTGGCCCACAGGCCGTAGTTTCCCCACCCCGGTTTACTCTTTTGCTCTTAGTATGGTCCGCAAATTAGATCAGGATGTTGTTTCTACATTTATCTTGGGCCCTGAACAATCGTAACAAAAATTCAACAGTTGAATTGGTAGGCAGTTAGTCAGATTCAACAATCACGTTCCCAAAGTTCAATTAAACATTATTGGAATTTGTACTTGTCAAAAGAAGGGCTTAATCAAAACTCTGGTGAATGCAATTAAGCATAAAACTGGAAATTGCTGCTATTATGGCAGGTGCATTTTGCAACAATTCTCAAAGGGCTCCAAATGTGGTGAAATAATCACAGCTCATTGTCAATGGAGGGAAAAGCTTTTGACTTTTCAACTACTTTTTTCTGGATTAGGAGAGCAGGGTATCAGACATCATTTTTGGCAGGGTGTAGAGGGTGTATTAGTGTATTCAGCTTGTACTATATTTTTATTTCAAAAAAGGTGGCTCAATATGAATGAGGTTTAAATGTCATTTGTTTAGTCTTCATCAACATACTTCCCACATTAAAACATAATCAGACTGAGATTTTACCACTTGTACTTTCTACATCCTGCAATTTCCACTTTAAAAGGGCAGGATAATCACAAGCTGCCAATTGCAGTGTAACCTTTAATGCAAAAAAAAATCCTAAGGTAGCACAGAGGTATAAAAAAAGGAATATCATATGAATAACAATGGTAATTTCTAGACTGAAAAGGAGCGATGGAACAAAAAGGAAAAAATAAATTATGGGCCGATTGAGTATTTCCTGTTTTTCTGTAATTTTCTGTTTTTAATTCAGATTTCTAGTATCTGCAACATTACATTTTTGTTTCAATATATTATTTTGTGAATAGAGTACCACAATATACATGATTCCCTCACCATCGCTGGGTCCCAGAACTCCCTCCCTAACAGCTCTGTGGGTATAACTACACCACATGGGCTGAAGCGGTTCGAGAAGGCAGCTCACCACCACCTTCTCAAGGGCAATTAGAGATGGGCAATAAATGCTGGCCTAGCCAGTGACGTCCAGATCCCATGAATGAATAAAAAAAATTCACCATCAAAAAGTCAACTTCTAAAGTCTGGCCAATACCAGTCGGAATGTACACTACGTGCAATGACTGCAACTCAAGTTGCCCAATGTTCCGGGAAATGGCCTTTTGATAGGTTGGAAAGATTTACTTTTAGACAGGTTTTCAGCCATAAACACTTAAAAGTTATGACAATCTTCAAAATGAATTCACAAATACACAAGAAAGAGACATGAACGGAGGACAGGAAGAAAATGAGTCAACTGCACAGTTGAAGTGCTCAGACTTCATTTTTGATTAAACATGTTTTCCTTAACCTGCAGCAACCTTGCGGTTAAAGTGCTTTCATCTGTCAGTCTAATGCCATACCTTTCTCTCCTCTGCTATGTACGCCCTGTGTTCAAGAAAGGAGAAGGGCAAGAGATCTGTTCTCAAGCTTTCACTCAATCCTACAGTGTCAGTAACAACAGCCTAGTTCTCCCTCCAATTCCGGCACCTGACCAAGACCATGTATTCTGCGACAACTGTATCAATGCGCGTCCTTCACCGCTATGGCTCTACCCAACACTAGAAAATAGATGCTTGGACTCAAAATTATGATATCCCTGCATCCATTTTTCTGTATGCTGCACTGAGCAGTAATAGCATAAAATATTCCATTTAACGTTAGGAGACACAATGTAAAAAAAAATCATAGCCCTAGCCGTTAGTGGGGGTGGGGTGGAGTGAAAAAAAGTTAATGCGTTTGGCTCCCTTTCAATTAGCTGGGCAGAGAGAACATTCACACACATGCCTTTTCAATCATAAACAAGTTGAAAAATAATGACAATATCATGTGACAATGTAATCGGGAGATCTCCATGTAATGGCAATTGGGAATCTTATTTAGCAAAGTATTTCTTTTTTTAAACAGAAAATTATATTTACTTAACGACTGATTCAACAGTGCTGATTACAGAATATTTCAATTAATAAATCTGCATTTCCAGCAGTTTTGGATGAAGAATTTGGTTATATTACAGTTTTGTGGTATCTTACAAAAGACAGTTACGCTTGGAAGGAATGCAGAGATTTCATCATGCACAGTAATCAGCAGGCTGTGAGTGAACTAGGAGGCATTAAAATTATGGAAAGCAATTTTGCAACATGACTAGTTATTTCAGTAAATATTAATTTAGTTGAGCACACATCTGTTCATTTTTATTACTCTGTGGTACACAGGAATCCCACGAGATAGCCGGAAGTCAAACCCAGAATGTTTACCATGCTAAGCAGAACAGCTACTTGCAGGCTTGTAAGGTCATCAGTAACTGTGATTAGTTTCTCAAAGATCTCCCAAATATGAGACAGTGTGACGTTTAAAACAATACTAGGTAATCTCATTGCTCACAATTAGCCTGGGGTTTGAAGCATGATTATATTTATCCACTAATCTTTAAGCCCACTGCTCAGGTACTCTCTGTGAGGAAGTAATCTAAATACATCTTGCAGTGAACTGAGAGTTAATTATTGCTGTTGGAAGCTTCTCCAGTGTGGCAACTATTTGGTTCCTTTTTTGTTAATTGAACAACTTCCCAGGTTTCTTTTCTTTTTCATTTTTAAACAAAAATTGCTCCACTATAGTTTTTCAGTGTATCACACAAATGTGTCAGGCACACACAAAACTGATAAATAAATAAATGTGAAAACTTAAGTTAAAGAAATTACAATTTTACCAGCACGCAAGATTTTTAATACTGTACACAAGCATAATTAATCAATTTAGGTAAGGGCATAGTTTCATCATTAAATGTAGTGTCTAAGTGGTCTGAAGACAAATTCAGAATTAGTAATAATCCAACTGATCATTTATTACTCAAATAAATAAAAGACAATTATTTTTCCTTAAAAGTGAAGCACCCAATGATTCTGAGCAAATGTTCTTCATTTGCAGAGTCACACAGGAGCACAAGAAGCCCAAGGACAAGGACCACATTCAACCTCTTGTCTATTTTAAGTTTGTTGATCTCAGCCGAGAAAGAATCAAAGGTCTTGTTTCTGCTTCAGAGCTGGTTGGGATTCTTGAACAATGCTTTTTTACAGCCATCATGGTCACCATCACTTAGCCTAGTTTTTCAATTCCAGCAAATGCCAAGGTGGGATTTGAGCCCATGCTGCCAAAGCATTAATCTGGGCCTCTGGATTACTAGCCCACTGATATTATCAGTGCACCATCATCTCCCACTGGGAGCTGGTTGGGAATAGGACAACTTCTAAGTAACAACTAACAACTGCTCAATGTGCAAACATCTGGATGCTGGGTGAGGACAGAGCTCAGTTCAGCTACCATGATGAATAATCCATGAATGTGCCCAGCATAGACTCATACACAAGGAATCGTGGAACAGAATATTAAAATTTCCATGTGGCCCATCATGCTGGTACTGGCATTCTGAAAGAGCTGCCCCTTAGTCCCATTCTCCTGCCCTTGCCCTATGCCACTGAAACTTTTCTTTTGAAATTTCTACCCACTTCCCTTTTAAAAGCCATTATAGGTTCTGCTTCTACCACTATTCCTGGTATGGCATTCCCCATCTTAACAACCCATCTTTGTAAAAGAAAATGTTCCCAATCTGTCCCTTCACTTTTTTGGTAATTAGGCTTTATCCACTTCTTTTAAAAACCACTATTTCTGATATGCCATCCTCATCTCAACAACGTTCTGTGCAAAAATTTGCTTCTAACTTTTTACTTTTTTGATGATTACATTAAATTTCTACTCATTACTAGCTCATCAACCAGTGGAAATAGTTTCTTTCTTTTAGTCACCTTATCAAGTCCCTTCCTAACTTTGAATGCATCCATAAGATTCTTTTGAAGAAGAAACAGAGAGAAGGAGTAGATAAGAGTAATGTAGTAGAACTAATATATTTGGACTTCCAAAAGGCCTTTGACAAGGTGCTCATTATAGTCTCATTACTAAGGCCAGAATATGTGGAGTCAGAGGACAAGTAGTAGAATAAATAACAAACTGGCTAGAAAACAGAACAGAGTAAGGGTTAAGGCTGTCATTCAGATTGGCAAAAGGGTTGAAGCGTTGGTGTGCAACGATTGGTATTCACTGAGAGAGAGAGAGACGGGCATGAGAGAGAGAGACGGCCGTGAGGGACAGACGGCCGTGAGGGAGAGACGGCCGTGAGGGAGAGACGGCCGTGAGGGAGAGACGGCCGTGAGGGAGAGACGGCCGTGAGGGAGAGACGGCCGTGAGGGAGAGACGGCCGTGAGGGAGAGACGGCCGTGAGAGATGGGCGGGTGTGCGAGAGAGAGAGAGGCGTGAGAGAGAGACAGGCGTGAGAGGTTGAGAGAGCGAGACGGGCGTGAGGGAGGGACGGGTGTTAGAGAGGGACGGGCGTGAGAGAGAGTGAGAGAGAGAGAACTGTTCACTGATGTAAATCATTTACATAAATCATTTGGACCCAGGAAGCAGAAGTGCAATTTCAAAATTTGCAAATTACACCAAATTGGGTTGGTGCAGCAAATATAGAGGAAGAGTGTGACAAAATACAGGAAGATATCAATCAACTTGCAGAACAGGCGTATAACTGGAAAATCAAGTTCAATATAGGTAAGTGAGAGGTGATACATTTTGGTAGGAAGAATAAGGAGGACACATACGTTTTGGAAAATAAGTTTCTAAAAGGGGTAGAACAGAAGGATCTAGGGGTAAAGATACATGAATCGTTTACAGTACAGATACAGCTAATAAGGGCATTTGAAAAAAGAATGCAGTGGGATTCATTTCTAGAGGGATAGAATTAAGAAGCAGAGAAGTTATATTAAAAAAAATTACTAGGTTATTAACAGAACTGTGAGATTGTATCTATCAAGAAAGTTTGAACAGGTTGGAATTATTTTCTCTAGAAATTGAAAGGCCAAGAGGGATCCAGAGGTCTCTAAGAACATGAAAGGTCTTTACTAGGGTAGACATAGAGATGTTTGCACTCGGAGGCTCTGAAAACTAGACACAAAATTGTAACCACAGCTTGACCAATTGACTTGTATAAGTTTAACAGTGCCTCTTGGTTTTTGTACTCCACATGCCTGTTTATAAAACCTAGGATTCTATGAATTTTTTTTTTTAAATAGAACTTTATTATTCTACACACACACATACACACACACACTTTTTAAGATCTGAATTCTTAAGTTGTGCACATCTAGTTCTTTTTAAAACGTTTGCCATTTGATCTACTACTTCTTTCTCCCAAAAACTTCCACTTCAGACTTCTCTGCATTAAATTTCAACAAGCAGCTGTCAGTTCAAGAGTACCTTCTTGGATGATTGCAAAAGGTCAGCCATGGAACCTCACCTCAGCATGAATCTCTAACATGGGATGGCGGGGGGGCGATGGCATGAAAAATTCCCACGTTTAGATTAGACAGTGGAGATGCAAATAATCTATTATATTTAGAAATTACTTTCGGAAAGAAAACCACATTGGAACATTAAGGAGTTCTCTAACTTGCCGTTCATAACCAAAGTTATAGCACTTAGCCAACATGTTCCAGGAAAAATTCAATTAATAAAATTTTGGTCGGATTATTGATTGTTGAAAATTAAGTTGTTTTACTTGTTTTTAATATCTTCCCCAACCCTACACAAAATAACCATGGTGCTTTGGTGCCTGACATTTCCAGTTTTAATCACTGATGTTATGTTGGTCACCATTAAGGCACCATGATATAAGTTCAAAAATAATTATCTAAATGTCATGCGTATACTCTCAAATCAGGCCTCTACAAAAGATACAAATGAGTGAAATACAAGGTTGCATTCGAACCAGCAATCACTTCAAATTTTTATGTTTCAGGTTAAATTCCTACATTTAATCCCTAGCCATACATCTCAGAAATCGGGCAGAATTAAAAGAAAAGATAAATCAAGTAAACCCAAAACTCTGCTGCCCGTGTCTTAACTCGGCACAAGCCCCGTTTCCTCCATCACCCCTATGCTTGCTGACCTACACTCGTTTCCAGTCAAGCAATGTCTTGATTTTTAAATTCTCATCCTTGTTTTCAAATCCCTCAGTGGCTTTGCCCTTTCCCATCTCTGCAATCTCTTCCACCCCACAGCCCCAAGATACCTGCGCTATTCTAATTCTGCCTCTTGTGCATTCAAAATTATAACTGCTCCAACATTGGTGACTGTGCCTTCAGTTGCCTCAGCCCCAAGCTCTGGATTTCCCTCGCTACACCTCTATCTCGCTTTCTTCCTTGAAGACACTTTTTAAAATCTACCTCTTTGAACAAGCTTTTGGTTATCTGACCTAATCATCTTTGGGGCTCAGTGTCACACCTTATTTTATAATGCCCGTGAAGCTTTTTGGGTCGTTTCATTAAGTTAGAGGTGCTATATAAATACAAATTGTTGTTGTTGTTGTAAGCTAAACACAATCAAAATTTGTTTTCGAGGGGCAGGAGGAAGGAAAACTATTACTCAGGATGCAAGTTGGCCACGAGTAGGATCAAACAAGAGCAGTACAGACTGTTTTTCTCCACCCATTGGTTTGTGAAATCACTCAGTAACCAAGACAGTTTAATAATAAAGAATGGCAGGTTAATCTGATTACAAACACAACAAGTTGGATATCACTCACTCACCATCACTTGGTTACCTAAAGTATAAAGTTCAAAGCACTCGCTGTTTTTACATGGAGGTGTTCAAATTGTTGGAAAAATAGAACTGGCTGGCCCTTGTACAAGGAAACAAAGAAACTCCCCAGGCAGCCCTCTTTCAAATTCACAATCCATCTCTGAAGTATGCACACTATGCAAGCAAACCTATGTGAAATGGTATTAAGCAATGCTTACAACATGGTTTAAAAATCAAAGGATTGTCTTCAACGGACAAAATAAATAAAAGGGCTTTGAGATAATTATTACTTTGATAACAAAAGGAGGCAAAGAGGGAAGAGACATCACTTAATACTTTAGTGTATTTTAAAATGCCAAAATTATACTCTCAATTTTAATTGTGAATCACATACATTTGAAAGATCGCTCAACATTTGAACGTATATGACTTAAAAAAAAGGAATGAAATTGTGTAATCAAATCCACAACTCTCATTCATCCTTTATGCTTACGTAGTACTTATGAAAAAGAGCAAGATGATGTTGGACAACCTCTAAGCAGTTTTACAGATCTCACACCAGAATCTTTTGATCTTAAGCATTCACGAGGCAACCAATGTTTTATGCCAAAATGTGAAACAATTATATGTTTAATTAATAACAAAACAACTCCTCCACAAACAAAATAATTTGACATTCATCAAATGAGTATTGCTGAAAGAGAGAGACATGCTGTCGAAGCTTTTCATCTTGCACTCATCGGGACAGATACCAAATCTCAATAGGAACAAGTTATGCTGCACGAGAAGAGGTGCTGATTGATTGGCAAGTGGACACGGATTGGTAGAAGCGTTGCCATGAAGAATGCATCAGGAAGCAGTTAACTGCCAAGATTTTATTTGTATTCAAATCAGGCAAATTTACTTATTGGTCAAGGCATTGCCATGGGGAATGAACCAGGGAATAGTCCAAACTTTTGCTTTAGTTGAAAAAAAGGTGCAAAGCAGAGACATGTCCTTTTTGATTGCACAGGACTGGGCCCCGTGTGTGAATATATTAGCTTCTAGCACACTTAAGTGTGCAAGCCCAACTGATAAGAATTACATTAACAACCAATTTAAGCTTAACACAATCAGGCTTGTTTAGTAAGTGTTGTCCAATCGCAGAATCGCATCTAATGTTGGGCACTATATTTTGAGTTTTCCAAGTTGAATACTGTCAGTACTTTGCGTATTGCAAACAGCCGAAGAGACATGCTGTTTGATACGATCCACCAGTAATTGGTACGTATGGCCTATGTATCTGGCATCACGCCAGCACTTAAATTCATATACCACGTTACTCATTTGTGTGGTAAATAGAACGTCTTTTTGGCTTGACAGCAGCATCATCATATTAGCAAAGAATACTACTCATATTGCTGCATAGTAGCAACATGAAACAACTAGTTTCACCTGTTGCTTAACTTTTTGAGATATCTTATCCTTACAAGGTAACCTGAGGCAGATTGGGCACTTTTCAGGGCCAAAAGTGGTGGCCTTAGGCCCATTCATGAGTGTGCGTAATATACATAGAGCAATGATCTGATCAGGGTAGCCATTAGCCCACAGGATAGCTTTGATGTGCCCTGTTTTGGCATCAAGCTTACATGGCTAGCAAATGGCTCGGGCTCTTTCTATGAGTTTGCTGATAAGTCCAATCCTTGTTGCGCATGAAACTGTAGGAAGCCCAATGCATTTACTAAGCAGTGAAGGTGGGCTTGTGGTAGACAGTAGTGGAGAACCCTTTGGTAGATTTCTCAACTAACACGTTGAGGAAAGGGAGCTTGTTTGACTGCCCATTTCAAAGGTGAATTTGAGGGCAGGGTGGAGCCCATTAAGGTGTGTAAGGAAATTCTCACATGCAGCTGAAGATTCAAATATAGCAAACGTATCATCTAAGATCACTACTCACTGTATATTGCGCAAACTATCTCAGTATTCACCAGTCTGGCTGGGCTCTCAGTCCTTAGCACATTGAATCTTTCAGCCGTCACTGTGCATCAGATTGGTTATCACAGTATGCAACACTATTTATGAGGGGAGGCGAGCTTTTCAGAGTGAAATGAAATGCCAAAATCTTCCCTTCTCAATGATGGGTAAATATGGGTGTGGAAACAAGCAAACGACAGATTCTGCAGATTTGAAGGTAAGGGCATACACTGTAGAGCAGTAACACTAATGAGAAGGGATGCCTACCTCGAGTGAGTTCATTAAATCACTGTACCTAGGACCTGGTGGTACATATTGGTGGCTTTGAATGCTGTGCTGCTATCTCCCAGGTCCATTTGGCAACACTGTGGTGCACAGCAATCATCCAAAGAATCCTTCAGGCAAGAACCCCAATTTGCACCATCATGATTTCCACTGCCATGTTAGAGAACCAAGGTACTTTCCCAGTCCCTTCAACGTCCCCAGATATCTTTCTCCACTTCCTGAGTTTTGCCAATGCAGTTGGCCTTAAAGGCTTGCAGCAACTCAAAGGGCTAAGTTACCAACCCTCCGGGAAACTGCTGCAAACAATCCGAAAAAAGTTACAAAAGCATTAAAAAAAAATACGTTCTTTCACTTTCTTTGAACGATATTATTTATTAATACTAAAAATATTGGAAATGGGGATAAGATCTATTTGGTTGACAGGCAAGAGTCATCCAATTGCATAATGAAGAGTCTGTTAGTTTTCCAATTGCTGCGGGAAGGCAGTTCCATTGTGAGGCAGGACTTTGCCAAGCGGCCAGTAAAGGGGATATAGGGGTGGAGCTGTTGAAGGTGGGAGGCCATGTGCTGAAAATGTCAGGAATAATTCTAGCCAGAGTTAGCAAGCTTAGTTTGAGAAGATAGAACAGCATCTGGCTTCTTACCCCCAACAAGCAAGCTACCTATGGAAACACATCGCACATTTGCAGCATGCCTGCCACGTGTAAGTGAAGAAGAATGTAGAAAATCATCTCAGGTCCCCACTGCCTTAGGTGGGCAGCTACCAATCCTGTGTCATGCCCACATATCAAAATCAGCCCCTATATGTTCTCAGACAGTCCTAAAATTGATAACAGAAAACAGTAAGTTTAATTTCGAGATTTGCATGTTAAAGGCAGTTCTTAAAGACATCCTCGACAGACTACCGTCAGAGGTTCAAAGTTCTTCCAGACATTGAAAAGTCAGCAAGCACAGCCAATCCAATTTAGCAGTGTTCATATTATTCAAATTGGACCCCAGGTATTGAAACAAATGCTGTTTCTTTTAAAAGAAAGTAATGGGAACAAACTCAGGAGGCTTCAATTTGCCATTGATTGAGGAGACATTAACTTTCGCTCTGAAGAGGAGTCATACGGACTCGAAACATTAACTCTGTTTCTCTCTCTACAGATGCTTCCAGATCTGAGTTTTTCCAGCGTTTTTTGTTTTTATTTCAGATTTCCAGCATCTGCAGTATTTTGCTTTAAACTTTTGCCCACTCGCTAAATTTGTTTACCTGTACAAAGATCTGATGTTAACTTCTTGTTTTGCTGTTAACTGCATATTAAACAGCAATTAGCATTGACTGTGCAAATTTACTTGAATTTACTCGATTTTCCACATTAATGTGTTAATTTCTTCTCTGTAACTCCTGCCACCGACTGGAAAGGCATCAGGAATGGTTGGGCACGCGGACTCAGCACGCATTGCTGCCACTGGTGCATGGGCAACTGGTCCTGACGCGTTTCCAGTCGGCGGCAGGACATCGGTGAAGTTTTAAAACCTTGTTTTGTAAGGAGTTATATTGTCTCAGAATGAAGACCAGGATAGCAAATCCTTAACAGAGTATGAGGGCAAAATACCAATGAGAAAGTAGTGGCAGTGCCCCCAACAATAACAATGAACGTGTCACAATTTCATAATGGAACAAACCATATCTACAAACAGACTGTGCCCAAACCTGTACAAGAGTTTCTTGTTCAGAATAGCGGGGGAAAAAGACTCAAAGGTTTCAGGCAGCGGGTTAAAGAGCTGTCACTCAAGTTGCAAAGGCTTTATGGAGCAAGTTGCTGCACAGCCCGGCTAGCTCAGTTGTTAATGAATGGGACTTTTAAACCCGGGGTCATGGTCTTGAGCCCCACATTGGGTGATAATTTTTCATCTAATATTTTATTTAATATGGTAACGAATTGTATTCAATGGTAGTGAGAAACTTTTTGACAAGGTAGTTTTGGCACAGTTCTTTGGCAGATATGGTTTGTTCCATTATGAAATGTTGTATCTGATACATTCATTAGAAGGCATCTGGATTTAGCACCAAGGGATCCAGTTATTGTTGCCGACACTGCCACTACTTTCTCACTGGCATTTTCCCCTCTTGCTCCATGATGGTTTTGCTATCCTGGTCTTAATTTTGAGACATTCTTTTAGGGTGAAATATGCAGTAGATGCAACACTAACTCCTGCATCGCCATAATGGGCTTCTGCGCTTGTGCAGGAAGTGCTCCATTTAGTGTTGTCACACAAATAAATGCAGCCTAATTTCTTCTTTCTGGCAATATAGCAATGGAGGTGGTCAGCAGGGTGCTATTTGGTGAAAACAACGTTGGAGATATGTGAAGAGTTTTTCCAAAAGCCTTCCAGCTTGGGTAATGCATCAAATCTACTGGGGCTGGATACTTAGATAGCAACAGAGCAGGAATAATCTACACAGCCCCTGGAGCCTATTCCGCCATTCAATTAGATCACAGCTGATCTGTGCTTTCAAGTTCATTGACCTGTCTAGGGTAATATTCCTGGATATGCTTACCAAACAAAAATCTAAGGTAAAGGCTAAAATTCTATCAGTCATTTTGATTACTTTTTGCACCTGCTCACCAGCATTTAGTGTAAACTACCTGGACACTCAAATCCTTTGTTCCTCCACGGTTCCTGATCTCTTGCCACGAAGTAAATATTATGGTGCGTCTTTCCTGGATCCAAGGCAAAAAACTTCACACTTCCTCTCATTAAACTCAAATCAGCCTTGGCTTTGTCCACTCACTCAATCTGTCCTTGTCCTTTTGTAACTTCTTGCTCCCATCTACACAACTTTCTTTGCCTCCTAACCTAAGTGTCATCAGCAACTTGACCATACAACTCTCCTTTACCCAACTGATTGATCCATTTGGTGAAGAGCTGAGCCCCCTGTACAGATTCCTCGGGAATGACATGTCACATTCAAACAGACTATATTCCTTTTAGCCCTACTCTGTTTTCTACCTTCTAAATAATTACTGACCCATGTTGCAAGGTTACCTCCAATTTAGTTTGTTCTTATTTTTGCTAGTGCTCTCTTGTGCAGCACCTTCTCAAAAGCTTCCTGAAGTCCACAGGGAGAATGATCTACAACAGCAGGAGATTTTTGATCCAGGAGGCCCCGGACCAAAGGAAACAAATTTATTGCATTCCATATTATTGCCTGCAGTGCAAGTATTATCAAACTACCAACTTTCTGGAGTGAGAGAAATTAAGTTAGTACAGTGCCTTTTTTGTTGACAACATTCCTGGCTAGATACTGCTAATTCCCAACATGGGGCTAAACCAACTTCTAAATGAGCTAAATTTATATGAATCTACCCGATGATTATTCAAGATCAGAATTCCATTGTATTTCTGACCTTGGGGTGGTAATTGGCACAGATTTGAGAATTAATAAAAAATCTTTGATTGTTCATTACTTTGTTATAGGTTTGCCCATTGCCAGAAATAGCCCAATTAATCCCCTGAAAAAGATACAAAAACAGTCAATGAGCTACAATGGATACTTAATTCTTTCCATTCGATTCACATATTGGCTCCATTCAAAGTACATATTGAAATTGATCACAGGAATTTAAAATGGAGTCAATAGACCAATAATGGCCAAATCATTAACTGTTAAGGCTCAATCCTCAGGGGCAGCGAATAGAACAATTGCCTGCAGTTCTGCTTGTATAGCAGTTAAAACAAGCAATGTTACAGCTAGTAGAAATGCAAGTGGTCACACAATCAGATAATATAAACAGTCAGGTGGGAGTTCCAGCTCTGAAACCCTCTGGATCTGAATATTCCCAGCCCTATTCTTCCCCCCTTCCTTAAACTTCAGTTCATGCCTGTATCTCACACCAGATTTCATGCACCTGTGATCACTGTCCTTGCTGGATAGTATTGCTTCCTGGCCTCCCAGCACAGCAACTCCATTTTAAACTCATTAACCAGATGCTGATTTCCCCTCATGGTCTCAGCCTTCTAAATTTCTGTAATCTCCTAATTCCTATAGCCCAGTGACCACACCAATGACAGGGATGCAAACACAATGTGTTAGCACTCACAACCAGATATGTAATACTGGATCAGAAACTGCTAAGAAATTTGTTATAGAATGGGATATTCTAATGCTGTCGTTAATTATGCACAGACTGCGAATTAAATCTGGGGCCTTCGAGTCTGTATGGTTCAGCTGTACACTGGACAAGCTCGCTAGACTGCCTGGATAGATTGGATAGTTTAAACAGACAAGATGGGTATAAAACAATATTATTTTAAATGCAAAAGGCAGTGTACTTATAGGATTGGCAATACAGTACAATGTACAAGAGGAATTACCACCTTAATAAGATCACAATAGGAGGAGTAAAGAGGTCACTCAGCCCTCAAGCCTGCTGCGCCATTCAAGAAGGTCATGGCTGTCCTGCTTATGGCTTAACTCCACTTCCCTGCCTGCCCCCATAACCGTTAACTCCCTTGGTGATCAAAAATCTGTCTAACTCAACCTTGAATGTATTCAATGACAGTCTCCAATGCCTCGAGAAAGAGAATTCCAAAGACTAACAATCCGCTGAGAGAAGAAATTCCTCTTCATCTCCATCTTAAATGGGCGACCCTTATTTTTAAACTATGCCCCCTGGTTATAGATTCTCCCACAAGGAGAAACACAGAATCTACCCTGTCAAGCCCCCTCAGAAACTTATAGATCAGCTCTCATTCTTCGAAACTCCAATGAGCATAGGCTCAATCTGTTCAACCTTTCCTCATAAGACAACCTCTCCATCCCAGCGATCAGCCAAGTGAACCTTCACTGAATTGCTTCCAATGCAGGTATCCTCTTGCTTAAGAAAGGAGACCAAAACTATATACAGTACCCAAGGTGTGGTCTCATCAATGCACTGTACAATTGTGGCAAGTCCTCCCTACTTTTATGCTTCATGTCCCTTGCAGTGAAGGTCAACATCCCATTTGGATTCCGAATTGCTTGCTGTACCTGCATGCTAACTTTTAGTGTTTCATGTACAAGGATACCCAGATCCCTCCATGACACAGCATTCTGCAGTCTCTCTTCATTTTAATAATATTCTGCTTTTTTATTCTTCCTGCCACATTATCCCCCATCTGCCACATTTATGCCCATCACTTGGCCTATCTATATATCCCTTTGCAGAATCTTTGTATCCTCACAACTTGCTTTCCTACCTATTTTTATATCATCAGCAAACCTGGCTACAATACACTCTATCCGTTCATCCAAGTCATTATTATAGATTGTAAACAGTTGCAGCCCCAGCATTGATCCCTGTGGGCGCTCCACTAGTAACAGTTTGCCAACCTGAAACTGACCCATTTATCCAGATTCTCTGTTTCCTGTTAGACATAATGTCTTCCAATCCTCCTTGGGTACAGGGGACTGGAGGATTGCACATGTTACGCTCTTTTTCAAAAAAGGGAAGGATAAATCTGGCAATTAGAAGCCAGTTTAATGTCGGTGGAGGGAAAAGCTTTTTAGAAACAATAATGAGAGAGAAAATTACCAACCACTTGGACAAGCACGGGTTTAAAAGAATAGAGCTAGTACAGTTTTTTTTTTAAAAAGGGCAAATCGTGTTAGACAAACATGATTGACTTTTCTATTGAGGTAACAGAGAGGGCAGTACAGTTAATGTTGTAACTCTTTCGAGTACAAACACGTTTCCATCTGTTTTTTCAGATGAAGTTACATTGTTTCATAGTTTGCCATTGTGAGATTTGAACTCTTGATCTTGGGGTTACAAGCCCAGTACCTTAACCACTTGGCTATTTAGGCCAAGCCAAAATAGCAGAGAATGATTTCGATCCAACGACCTCTGGGTTATGGGCCCAGCACGCTTCCGCTGCGCCACTCTGCTATCTGATGCTGGCTTTCGCTAATTTTGTATGGGAAATGTGGTCAAGCGAGTAGCCAGCCTGTCTGGGTGTGGTAACTCTTGAGTACAAACACGTTTCCATCTGTTCCTATTCAGATGAAGTTATATTGTTTCATAGTTTGCCATGGTGAGATTTGAACCCTTGATCTTGGGGTTACAAGCCCAGTACCATAACCACTTGGCTATTTAGGCTCAGCCAAGTAATTGTAACTCTTTCGAGTACAAACCCGTTTCCATCTGTTCCTATTCAGATGAAGTTACATTGTTTCATAGTTTGCCATTGTGAGATTTGAACTCTTGATCTTGGGGTTACAAGCCCAGTTCCATAACCACTTGGCTATTTAAGCCAAGCCAGTTAATGTTGTAACTCTTTCGAGTACAAACCCGTTTCCATCTGTTTCAGATGAAGTTACATTGTTTCATAGTTTGCCATTGTGAGATTTGAACTCTTGATCTTGGGGTTACAAACCCAGTACCATAACTTGGCTATTTAGGCCAAGCTTGTTAAAGTTGTATATGGACTTTCAAAAAGCGTTTGATAAAGTACAACATAATAGGCTTGTTAACAAAATTAAGCCCTTGGGATAAAAAGGGCAGTAGCAGAATGGATACAGAACTGGTTAGGGAATAGAAAGTTGCAGAAGCCGGTGAATGGATATTCTCAATCCTCATAACAAAAATGTCCCTGAGCTCCTTGCACTAGCTGTTGGAGGTACAGGAGGCTTCACTACCTTTGAAATAAACAGAAATGTTTGCCATCATCTTTTACCATTAACAATGAGGACTGATCAAAACACAAAGCTTGGTACACTTCCAAGTTAAAAGAGAAGAATTTTTTTTTAAATGTTCAGCTTTAGCAGCCTAAATCAACACTGGCTCAATTATGAGGAAGAATCCTCAATTTAAGGCACTTCTATTAAAAATCAACAAAGGTCTACTATCAAATGATCCATGTGACAAATACTTGTTTTAGAATTACCTGTAACTGAGTGGGTCAATAATATTTCAGAAGACAAATAATGTCGCATTAACAGGCTTTTCAATCACATTTCATCTGGTTTGAATTAAATTTTACAAACATTAAAC
The DNA here is from genome assembly GCF_017639515.1 of Carcharodon carcharias. Lineage (NCBI taxonomy): Eukaryota > Metazoa > Chordata > Chondrichthyes > Lamniformes > Lamnidae > Carcharodon > Carcharodon carcharias. Next base: position 15,977,400 of record NC_054486.1, on the reverse strand, counting down.
TGCAGTTTCTACAAGAGGAGTTTCACACTTTATCAATGTACAGAACTCCAGGATAATAGAGAGCAGCTATCTCAGGGCATTTCAAATTCTGGCCTGCAGTTTCACAAGGCCGCTTTTACATGTGGAATACCACTAAAGGTGGAATAGTATACTCTTACCAAATGGAAATTTCCGTCAGCCTTCCAGTGCCCATGAATTGAGCTTTATAGTACATTGTAATTTGCATGCTGAGTCATCTGCTTTGTCCAAATTCTAAGTGATACACAATCGGCAATGCAACTCTTTGCTGCCGACCCTTAATGTGAACAGAAGCCCTAATCACATATACCCACCCTGTCATATAAAGACTATTTTACTACTCAACTATGTTAAAGAACATCTCATTAACATCTTTGATTTGATTTGTTTTACTCCCATATACTCAAAGGAAGATGGCTAAAATACAGACACAGTACTCAAAAGTCTTGTCTATTTCATATTATTTAGTTAAATCTCGAATCCATGAGCTCACACGCCAAGACAAAACTCTCACTATATAGGGAGATAAAAATGTAACAAGTCTACTAGACATTCCAAACATACTGTTGCACTGAATAATGGCAACACACCAGTAAATGTAGGAGAAATATGTCTGACATGCGCAAATAGGAAACACAGGCATTTTACCTCCCTGAAATGTTTCCAAGTCGTGGTGTGGCGCTGCTTTTCTTCCCTCTACCCCCCCCCACCCCCCCAGGGTTAACTTGTATCTCTTTTTAAAAAGTATGACACTTCTTCATGCCACTGCTTATATTATTCAACAGATTACTGAACAATTTGATATATTCCCTAAAACAGCATACATTTATGTAGCAACACTATATCCACCTTAAAATGCGGACATATAACTTAATTGAGCAATTCTACAAAACAATTTCATACAACGGTGAATGATCAGCTTACTCTTAAGGGGTCTCAGACCCTAGCAGATGCGAATATAAGTAGCTAAAAGCTACTTTTCCAGTTATTCCTTTTAAATGGTTTTTACTTACTTGATCACGGTCTCCTGCAAAGCAACAGCTCTTCATTGTGCAGGAATTGAAATATCCTTGGTTATCAAACTCAAACACAGACTGTGGCGAGTGAATGTCATATAATACTGGAGGCAGGCGACGCCGCAGTGCCAACAGCTGGGTCCCACTACTATTGAAGCGGACACTCATGGCACTCTGCATGGGAAGTTTTCCTCCATAACGGAGCAAGGAGCTACAAGAAGAACACAGGGGGTTACAAAAAAATATCCTAGCAAATTACCCACGTGTAGAAATTCTGATTATTAAAGAACTTATCTCTGCCATGAGTTTCTGTTATGTAGAGATCCACTCTAAACCCATCTGCTTCAGGCAAGCAAGCAACCAATACCGCCATAAAAAAAAATCAATCCCTACTAGACATGTGAAAACTGCATGTTTATTGAGCAGCGATGTTTTTTCATACCACAACTAACTGACTGCAGATTTGTACAGGAGATTAAATAGAAGATCATCTGATCGGGTCAGTGGTCACATTATCCTTAAATTCAGAAATATAGCACACTGGCTGAGAGCGACTGAAACACAATCAGGGATAATGCAGTTCAAATGCCAGTTAAACCTACTCTTTCACACGGGGTTTCAATCAAAGGAGTCCAGTAATGGAGCCTCCTGCCGCTTTATTTCACTATTTTACTCGACGTGCCAAAATCATAAATCTTTCTCAATTTCTCTACCTTCACTGCCCACCACTCACTATCTCCAATTCCCCCAACTTCCAAGTATTAGCTTTGGTATCATCCAAAATCTAATTAAAAGATGAGAATCCCAATGCAAAACAAAATTAGGAACAGAAATGTAATCACAAATTCATGCCTGCTAAGAAGCAAAATTCAATAGGTAGACATCAGCCACAAGGATTTCTGGATGTAATACAAATATACCCGCTGTTTTTGTACAGTAAACTTAATATCTGAAAACAATCGTGACCTACAACAGGGTGTTCACTAGTTTATTTATCGGTGAACACCTGAATTAGTGAAGCTTACTATACAGCATGAGTAGACACCATCAAAAGTCACGTAATACATAAATTAGTATCCGTGATATGCCTTAAGCATCTGTTGCAATGAATTTGCAATCTCAGTTACGGAGTCTGGAATAGTGTATGACGTGGGATCGTGAGCAGGGGTGAGAACAAGAATAGAAAACTGAACAGGCTTAATTTTGCCAGTTAGTTTTATTTGTAACAATGATACATTTATGTGCAGGTATCCTGTAAAATCATTTCCATCCATCACCAACAGGAATAAATGCCCAGTTCCTTAGCTGACCTGTAACTTTTTGATGAAAATCTACAAGGGAGATCCAGCTGAACATTTATCCGAACTCCCTTGCGCAGCCCACTTCACTTCCTTGACAGCACATTCTACAGAAACTGATACACATGGCTCACTGGTATGATTGCACAGTCGGGTGAAAGTCAGATGTTCTATAGTTTTAAAACTTCAGCTCAAAGATGACTACAAGAAGATTAAAGAAAGTCCTTGAGAGTAATTTTAGAAACAAGAAAAAACATATTTTATAAAATTCAGAAATCAAAATAAAAGTAAGCAAATCAGTTCTGATTTTTCTAGTTACACGAGCCTCTAGTTCTAACAGCAGTCTTAATCTTATAATCGGGTTACTGTTGAGTCCGTATGACTCTTCAGAGACTCTTCTGAAGAGTCATACGGGCTCGAAATGTTAACTCTGTCTTTCTCTCCACAGAAAATGTTCAACCTGCTGAGTTTTTCCAGCATTTTCCGCTTTTATTTCATATTTCCAGCGTCCGCAGTATTTTGCTTTTATCGTACTTATATGTTCTTGTTCTCACTTATATATTCTTGTTCTCTCCATCCTCCAGACTACAATTGGGATCTCACTGTGCAGGGGCTCAATTACATACTAGCAAAGTCTTACAAAATGCCACATGCTCTGTCAGCTTCCTATTGCACTAAATAACCATTTTAAAGTTGGTGATATCTTATGACTAATACAAAAAAAAGACAAAAATCTAAGAATTGTGATGCAGTCATTTGCTTTCCTCAATTTACACTTACCTGCACATTTTCTTTCACTAATAGCATTTTCTTCCACTACTGGGTCAATGAGTAATGGCAAACTTACAAAAAAATGTGTATTTATATATAGTAAAAAATTCACCTTTTAGTACAGTTTTAGCTTCTATTTTAAAACGCAATACAAACTTCTTCCTTACAGTACATTTATTCTTGATTTGTATTTATTCTCTTCCTCTGTTTACAGATTTGCTGAACTAAAATAATCAATTAGAATATGGTTATGGGTGGCAGACAGGAAAGGGGAGTTGAGACCACAACTAGCTCTGCCATAATCTTACTGAATGGCAGAGCAGACTTAAAAGGCTGAATGGCTTATTCCTGCTCCCAAGTCCTATGTTTCTATATTATGCTTGAAAGTTCCAAGGAAAAAAAAAAATCTTATATATCCTGTGAATAAAGAACTCTAGGCCAGGCAGCAAAGTTTTAGAAAATTAATCCAACATACTACACTCCTAAACAATAGAAGACTGTCAATCTGTACCTCAAACGGAGGCCACTCTACCACAGTGTGTATAATGGGGCCAAGTTAATACAGTACTAGCCTTGCTTCCTGTTAAAACTCTCAGCTCTTCTAACTTCCGCAAAACAAAAATCAAAAAGGCGGCATGGGTCGAAAGTAGGTATAAAACTGTTACTTCGACCATTCTTTTCCCTATTATGGTTTAAGCCACATATTTATAAGAAAAAGCATACAGGTCACAAATGAAGCAAAAAGTTAGTACAGATCATATATTCTGCTGCTCCAAAAACTTGAAGCGTTCATCATTTCAAATTGTTAATCCAAAGAAGATAACCATTCCAAAATATTGATTATGGACTCATTCTAACTAACAGTATGGCTGCTGATTGAAGTGATGAAAGGAGATTTTTTTTTAATTCTGTACATCTGTTAAATTCTGTTCTAGCCAGAATTAAAACTGATTCTGTTGTTCTTAGTTTCAAAACAATGGACAGGCACCCTATCTGACAAAGTAGCTAGCTCATCTTTCAATTGGGGTTCAATTATTTTTGAAGTTTAAAGATACATATATTTTAACTACAGTGGTCCCAATTTTTGAAATGCCTGAACAGAGATGAGTGGGGGAGAACAGGGTCATGTCCTATTTTCCAGTTTGGTGTTCTGGGTGGATGTATATGGTAGGTGAGGTTAGCAAACACAGTTGTCAGGACTACTTTTTGATCTAGCACTGAACATGGTAATAAAATACCTGAATTTTCAGAATTATGCAAATTAAATGGTCAATCCCAGTCAAGGTGTTAAAAAGGCATTTCTGAAACAAGAAATTTTCTTTCCCCATTGCAAACCAATTCATTATCTCCAGCACCTGCGGTACTTTGTTTCACATTATTTTCTATGCAAAAAGTCCAATTAATCATCTGAGGATTTTTTAATGCTCAATAATGGCCAAAGATATTAAACTACTTCTCACCAAGTATTTCAAAAGTAATAACACCTAAAATTAATGGAATGCCGTACTACATCAACAAAATATCACAAAGCACTTCATGCAATCACTGAGAGTATAATGACTGCTACTGTAATGAGCAAGTACCTGAGAGAAAAGATATTAAATATTTGAAGGATTTCCTACAGTAACAAATAACTCATTCATAATTAGATTATAAATTTAATTTTACAAAAGTCCAAATTCTATATGAGACACTAAAAACAAATGACTTAACACAATAATATTCAATACCATCAGAATGGCTCAAAGCACTTACAAACCCCTTCTCCCTCAAAAATGTGTCTTAAAGCAATTCAGCAGTCAGTTAACATCTCCTTTTCTGAGCCAGTTCTGAAGAAATCACCAGGGGAGCAATCCAACAAGCTACCAAATAAATTCCCAGCTATCAACACAGAAGACTTGCCAGAATCCCAAATTTTTCATCCTCATCTGCCAATCATTAGGCCCCTATATACAACACCTTCTTAGTGCAACAAGAAAAATAAAGCAGTTCTACAATCAAGTCCGGCACATCTTATAGTCACAATTATTAAAATGATATGCAAGAAAGGGCGATAATGCTTTTAAACACAAACTACATTAGACATAGTAATTGTCTAGATTGCAGTTCACAGATCAGGTCAGTTGAGTAGCTAGCACTCTTCCCAAATTTGCCCATTACCCAATAAACACTGGAGGAAGTGATTAAAAAAATCACTCATACAATGTACGTGTTGCTTGCAAAGCCAACATCTATTGTCCATCCCTCATTCCTTTTGAGGTGGTGGTGGTGAGTCACCTCCTTGAACTGTTGCAATCCTTGAAGTGTTGGTACACCTGCAGTGCTGTAGGTAAGGAGTTCCAGGATTTTGACCCAGTGACAATGAAGGAAGGCTAATGTATTTCCAAGTCAGGATAGTGAGTGAAGTGGAAGGGAACTTGCAAGTGATACCTGCTGCTCATTCTTCTAGGTGGTGGAGGTCACAGATTTGGAAAATGCTACTGAATAAGCCTTGACCAGTTGCTGCAATGCATTTTGTCTATGGCACACACCGCAGACAGTGGTGGAGAAAATGAATATTTAATATGATGGATGAAGTGTCAATTAAGCAGGTTGCTTTGTCCTGGTTGGCACTGAGCTTCATGAGTGTTGTTGGAGATGCGATCTTTTAGGCAGGTAGGGAGTATTCCATTACGCATACAACTTGTGCATTGTAAATGGTGGACAGACTTTAAGAGAGTCAAGAGGTACATTACTTATCACAGAATGCTTAGCCCCTGACCTGGTCTTGCAGCCTCAGTATGAGGTTTGTCCAGTTAAGTTTGTGGTCAATAGTGAACCCCAGGTTGTTGATGGCAGGGGTTTTTAGCAATAGCACTTTCATTGAATATTAAAGGGAAGATGGTTAGATTCTCTCTTGTTGGGGGTGGTCATTGCCTGCGCTTGTGTCACTTATCAGCCCAAACTTGAATATTGTCCAGGTCTTGCTGCATGCTACGTTATAAGCAGAGTTGCTAATGAAACTGAACAACTCTGCGATGATTAGCGAACATCCCACTTTTGACCTTATGATGGAGGGAAGTTCATTGATGAAGCAGCTGAAGATGGTTGAGCCTTGGACACTACCTTGAGGAATTCCTCTAGTGATGTCCCAGGTCTAAGATAATAGGCCAACAGAAACCACAACCTTGTTCCTTTATGTTAGATATGACTCGAGCTAATGGAGAGTTTCTCCCACCAATTCCCAGTGACTTCCGTTTTACTAGGGTTCCTTGATATCACACTCTAGTCAAACTGCTGCCTTGATGTCAAGGGCATCCATTTTCAGCTCACCTCTGGAATTCAGTTCTTTTGTTCATGTTTGGACCAAAGCTGCAATAAGATCTGGAGCCAAGTGATCCTAGCAGATCCCAAACTAGGCATCAGTGAGCAGATTATTGCTGAGCACATGTCAATTGATAGCATCATCAAGGACACCTTCCATTTTTCTGCTGATGGTTGAGAGTCTAATGAGGTGGTGATTGGCAGATTGAATTTGTCACACTTTTTGTGGACAGGAGATACCAGAGTGACTTTCCACATTGTTGGGTAGATGCCAGTGTTGTCGTTGTACTGCTTGTTTAGAGGTGCAACTACAGCCCAACTGCTGTCAAGGCCCATAACTTTTGCTGTGACCAGTGTGCTCAACTGTTTCTTGTTTTAATATGGAGTAAATTAAATTGGTTGAAGACTGGTCATCTATGATTAGTGAGTTCCTCAGGAGAAGACAGAGATGCTTCTGCCTTGTCCTTTGCATTCATGCACTGGGCTCCACCAGCATTTCGGATGGGGACGTTCAAGGAGCCTCCTCCTGTTAGTTAATTGTCCACCACCATTCAGGACTGGGTGTGGCAGGACCGCAGAGCCTCAATCAATCGGCTGTGGGATTGCTTAGCTTTGTCTACAGCAAGTTGCTTTCATTATTTATACATATTGTTCTGTCCTGTAGCTTCACCAATTTGGGAAATCATTTTTAGGTTTGCCTAGAGCTTCTCCTGGCTTGCTCTTCCACATTCCCCATTGAGCCAGGGCTCATTGCCTGGCTTGATGGTTGTGGCAGAGGAGGGATATCTTGGGTCACAAGGTTACAGATTGAGATAGAATACAATTCTGCTGCTGATGATGGCCCACAGTGTCTCATGGATGCCCAGTTTTGAGCAATCACATTCGCCCTCAGTGTCAACATGGGACTTGGTTTCTATGAGGGCTATAGCACAGACAGATGCATCTGAAACAGACTGTCAAGGAAGAGGTCAAAAGGTTTTTTTTTTCTCATATTAGTTCTCTCACCACTTGCCACATGCCCAGTCTGGCAACTATACCCTTCAAAGTTCAGCCAGCAGTGATGCTTCCGAGCCACTCTTGATGATGGACATTGAAGTCCCCTCATGCACAGTGTATCACGTGCCCTTCCTACTCACATACTTTTTTCAAGTGTGTTCAACATGAAGAGGGAAGTAAAGTGGTAATCAGCAGCAAGTTTCCTTGCCTGTGTTTGACCTGATGACATGAGACTTCATGGTGTCTGCAGTCAATGTTGAAGAATCCCAGGGTCAATCCCTCCTGATTGTATACCATTGTGCTGTCACCTTTCTGATGGGTTTGACCTACCAGTAGAACATGATGATGATGGAGTCTGGGACGTTGGACGATCTTTGTCTCACAGAATCATACCTATATTAGGAATCTCCTCGGGTTAGGGGACTTCAATATCCATTCTTCAACAAGAGTGGCTCGGTAGCATCTTTACTAACCAAGGAGGTAGCATGCCTGTAGCACAGCTTTTCTTTGGAACAAGTCCTTAAATGTTAGTGAGGAAGTCTTTGCAGGGCTGTATTTGTTGTAATATGAATCAGATACTTAGGGAGATGTTGTGTGGTTCATCTGGCTTTATTATTTGTGTACCTTTTTGTAGCGGTTTCATACCACTAAGTGGCTTACTAGGCCATTTCAGGTGCTACATTATGGTGGGTCTAGTCATACATTTGCCAGACCAGGATGAGAATGATATGTTTTCTTCACTGAAGGGCAATAGTGATTCATTTGGGTTTTTATGATAGTCCAATAGCTTTATGGTCACCATTACCCTATATTTTACTTTCAGATTTATTTAATTAACAATTCAAGTTTACAGGCTGCCATGATAGGATTTGAACATACCTCCACATTATTTGTCCACAATTCTGGACTACTGATCCAGTAACATAACCACAGTGTGAGGACTTGTGTTTAATCTAGTAGCGAACATTGAACGAGGCAAGCCCCAAATGTGCATCACAAAACTGGAATACCAAACAGCACAACCACAGCACAAGCTGTGTGCAAGTTCTGTCTGCACAGTGTTATCAGTCTCTTCATTTTCGTTAGCAGATATTAGGCAGCAAAGAAGTTAAGAGGTGCATTATCTGCCCCATCTCAACCAATATTGGAGTTTCCGTCAGACTGAGAATCACTGATCGAAGAATCTCCCAGCTGCAATGTGCCTCAGATGTGGTAAGCTTCTGGTCTGAGTAGTAGCAGATACAGTATTAAATTTATCGGGCCACAAAGAGGATTCAAATTTTCAATCCTTTCAAGTTAGGAACAAGTCAGTATATATATTTGAGGGTATGAGCCTCTTGTTACAATCCCATGCGAGGGTGTAGAATTGATTCACAGATGGGAGGCAGAGAATAGGGATAAAAATATTTATTCCAATTGGCAGCGTGTGATGGTGCGGTTCCCAGGGATCTGCACTGGCACCTCCTCAACTTATTTTTAAAGTCAATGACTTAAATGAAGCAATAAAGCCATATATTCAAGTTTGCTAATGGCACTAAATTAGGTGTACAATAAGAATGTAGATGGGATCAGAAAACTGCAAAGAGACATTGGTAGATTAAGTGTGTGAGCAAAATTGTGGCAGAGGGAGTTCAATGTGGGGAAGCGTGAGCTTATCCACTTTGGATCCAAGAATGAAAGATCAGAGTACCTTCTAAATGGTAAAAAGTTAAGGACAGTGGAAAAGCAGAAAGGTTTCGAAGTCCATGTCTAAAAACTAGTGGACACGTACAAAATTAATTTTAAAAGGCTAATGGAATGCTGGCTTTCATGTGAAAGGAGTTGGAATACAAATGGTTGGAAATTATGCTACAGTTGTAAGAAGTTTTGGTTGGACCACATCCAGAGTAGGAGTTTTTTTTAAACAGTAGATATTCGATCCAACGAGGAAGGAGGCATTGATGGATTTGGTTCCAGGGAATAAGGTGGATCAAGTATATCATGATCTACCTGAATGGTGGAACAGGCTCATGGAGTTGAATGCCTAAGCTCCTGTTCACATGTTGCCTGTGTCACACACAAAAGCCAAAAAAACATACACTGTAAGTGGAGTGGGTTAAGTGCAAGTGCTTCACCACAGTTTGTCCTTCAGGGATTACAGCTGACATATATCTGATTGCCAGCTATTCTTCAAAACTTTAAGATAAAAATTATTGTATCTGGTTATTCTTTCCAGTCCAGACACTTGGGACATCAAGTCAGACAAGAAACAATTGGTTTCAATTTAGTGGCCGCTCCAACTTCAACCTGAATTACATCAGCCCTCAAACTGGACACCTACTTTTTTGTTTACTAAACACAAATCATGGCCTGACTGTTGCTATTCTGGACTCCTGAAATAGGCTGCATTTAAATGGTTTGTCAATCTGACCTGCTGTCATTTTTGCCACAAACGTTAGTGGTAGAAGAACCCTTCATCCACAACAAGCAGTCAGGGTCAAATTTAATTTGGATAAAAATTTGAAGAGAAGCTCAAGGTTGCAGAATTTCTGGGTTGATTTCAGGAGAGACTCATTGTTCAAACCATGCTTATTCCACAGCCAAACTCTCCTGATGTCAGTCCACATATTCCCATATCATTTATCTGTGAAACGAGCAAGCCTAGAACTGGAATTAGCTTAAGTTCTTGATATGTTTTGTGATGCTCATGATTAATGATCAATTTGTCCCAGATTTTAAACAACCCAAAATGAAAATCTTGTATTTGGGTAATGTATTCATTATGTACCAAAATATTTATTCGTACAAAACTCAGTCAAGGAAATACTAATAGAAAGTTCAACATTTCAACTTTGTAAATTATACAGAACTCCTTTCAAAATGTTTCCAAAGACAATAATAATGCAATTTAGAAGGACCATACCATGCTGCATTTTAAGGGCATAAAAACAAATAATAGTTTCCTGAGAGTCAAAATTAATTTACAAAGTTTACAATATAATTAATTGTAAGGTGGCATGAAAATCTACAGAATCAGTTGTCTTACACCTAACAGCTGAAATGAAAGGCTGGAGAACAAACATGATGCCCCTGAACAGCACGAAAAGGAACTAATCAATCGATCTACAGAATGCAAGTGTGAAAACTGCTCTGAGTTGAAGTCTCATTACTGTATTTCACCACACCCATTAAACTAGAAAATACCAGAATGTAACTGCACAAAGTAACTCAGTACTGTCCAGAAAGGGTAAAATGGCCCACCATACCAAATCTATGAATGAAATTGATCAGTGATAATAAAACAAGTAGGAAAGAAGAGGGAAGTTTAAAGGGAAGTTTTCAAATCTCTGTATATTTTAAACTTTCAATGTGTAATGGTGCCTGCCTCTCTTTCAGCAAATTAATCAATAATGTTCTTTAAATCTGTACATCTTGTTAGCTCACTTTCAATGTCAAGAGTTGCTCGAGTACTTCCCCTCACATTGCCTCCATTAAGATGACTTTGCCCACAACAGAATTATAAATCTAATCCATGTTCAACCATGGTGTTTCAAGTGGTCTCAACTGTTTCCTCACCAGCCTTCTTGGTAAAGTTGTTGAAGCACAAGAAACATTCCTGAATCAGTTTCAAGCAGGTACTTGTTGAACGCACATGATCACTGCTGCTACTTTTTCCCTGGTGAGAGCTGTCTGATGCTGCAGTGCAAGTACTTAACCACTTTAGCCTAGTATTGAATTGTTTTCATGATATACCTGGTGTACTCTTCAATAAATTCAATTTGTCTCTTGGGTGAAAAGTAACGTACTTGAAGTTCTGGTGAAAGGTCATCGAACTAAATCATTAACTCTTTTTCCAGCTCATGCTGCCTGGCCTGCTGAGTATTTCCAGCATTTTCTGTTTTTATTTCAGATTTACAGCATTTTGATTTTGCTAATGCACTTGAAGCCTTTCAGCTTATGCCTGTGCCACTTTCACAGTCAACATGGTCATCCCAAACCTGATCATACTTGGCTAACAATTCAAAAAAAACCTAAGATATTGCCACAGGATTGGGGCATATGCCATGGAAAACTAATTTTCTTCAAAGAGACAGAATACAAAACTTCATTTAAGAATTTTGTTTCACTTTTCTCTCTCATTTATTAATTTTTTTCCCCTCAAGCAACCCGTGCAAACATTTTATCATCTTTCAACCTCTTTCTCGCATCTATCCAGGTAATATTGCATTCCTTGTGGCGCATTTCCTTCTTATGTTCAGGAATGTGCTTATGCAGATGGTACCAGCTGTAATCTGCAGTGCATCCAGTTTACATGGTTATGGTTGCAAGGAAAGCTTGCATTGCTATGTGGAATGCAGTAAACAACATGCTGCAACTGCTGTTCAGTTACACTCAGTTTTCTCTCCATTAGGAAGCGAAGTCTATGGGGAAAACAGCTTTCATTTGATAATTGCTTTCTGGATGGAACTTTATTTACCATTTATGTAGTGCAAGTCTATGTCATTCTACTTTAGAGATCCTACGCTTGAAAGAATCTCATTAACAGAAACATGAGGTGGTTCATGTTCATTTATCTTCCTCTTTGTGCTACTCCTCTTGTGCTTTGTCTGCTTTAGGAGGAACCATCCTCAATCTCAGGCTCAAATTGATTCTGCTCCACATGGAATCATTGAAACCTACAGCGCAGGAGGCCATATGGCCTGTCATACTTGTGTGGTGAAAGAGCGGTCATGTTTAACCCCACATCTCCAACTTTCGCTCAGAATTCTGAATGTTCAGGTAACTGGCCAACTTCCTTTTAAAATTAGTTATGGAATCAGCTTTCACCACCTTTTCAGGTAGAGCATTCTAGATCCCAACAACTTGAGTGAAAACATTTCTCATCTCCCTTCTAGATGTTTTGCCAATGATTTTAAATCTATGACCTCAAAAAAAAACAATTATCAAACAAATGCTGTTTCCCCATATAATTCTCTGTACACTCTTCTGGGAAATGAAACTGATTAAGTTGTAGGGTGTTATGGTGGAAAATCATCTAGTTAACAGCAATCACAACAAAATTTAGTTTAGGGAGACCAGGAAATATCAAAGGTATAAAAGCTTTACTGGGGAGTGCTCATTTCAGCAATTTAAGAAGGGATCTAGCACAGGTCGAACAGAAACAGCGATCGCAGGGTAAAGCAGGTTGGAGCAATGGAAGTGTGTGTTCAGTTATAAACTCATCATATTTCTTTCCAAAGTTACAACATCAATAGCTGTGTCTCAGATGACATAAGGGTCATTTGGGTTTTAAAATAGAGGAATAGAACATAAAAGCAAAGAGGACATGCTAAACTTGTAAATCACTAGTTAGGCCTCAGCTGGAATATTGTGTACAATTCTGGGCATCACATTTCCCAGAACCAGATCTAACACTGCTTCCTTTCTTGTTGGATTGGAGATATATTGATTGAGAAAGTTCTCCTGTACACATATGCTTCACTTTCCCTACCGCAGCACTATAATAACCCTAATATAGACTAAGAGAAGCAGTCTAATATTATTTATTTTTGTTACATGCCTTTGAAACTCGTTGACAAACTTGCTCATCTATCCCCTTTTCCATGTTTGGAACTCTATACCAAAAAAAACTCAATGTAATAGCTCCCCCTCTGCCATAGAGTCCTAAAACCATCTAGTAAATCCTCTCTCTTTAGAGCACTGACATCATCCTTAATCAACACTGCCACACCCATTCCTCTTTTTCCTTTACCATCATTTCTGAATATTTGGTAACCAGGATTATTAAGAACCCTTTCTTAGCTTTGTTTGAACCATGTCTCTATTAATGCAACTGTGTCATAATCCCATGAGGAAACTTGTTCCTGTAGCTCTCCAATTTTATCAGTTACACTATGGACATGGACATATAATTTAGTATTTCTTTTGTCTCTTTTGCCATTTTTCTTAATCTGTTCCGTGCAATTTTTGGGATATTTCTATTTTTACTACTGTTTACGTCTCCTTCACTTTTGATCCTCTCTGCCACTTTCTAGTTCGCCTCGCTCCACAAAATTAGCTTGATCCCTCCCCAACACTACTAGTTATCCTCTCAGAGAGAACACTGGTCTCAGCTTTGTTCAGATGCAACTTGTACAGGTGTCCTCTCCCCCCAGAGGCAGGCCCAATGCTCCAAGAATCTGAAACCCTCCCTCCTGCAGTTCCCCAGCCATGCATTTATCTGCACTATCCTCCCGTTTCTGTAATCACTAACACGTGGCATTAGAAGTAATCCTAAGATTACTACTTCAGATGTCCTGTTTTTAAATCTTTTTCCCAGCTCCCTGGAACTCTGCCTGAAGCACCTCAACACCTTTTCTACCTAGATTAGTAATCCCAACAGAGACCATGACTTGTGGCGGTTCCCAGTTTCCTCATTGAATATCCAGCACTTGCTTGGTAATGCCCTTCATCTTGGCACTAGGGAGACATCAAGCCGTTCTGGAATCACATTTGCAATTATAGAAATGATTGTCTATGCCTCTAACGATCGAAACCTCTATGACAATTGCATTTCTACTTTCTTTTTCTCCGAGAGCAGCCAAATCTCCCATGATAACGGGGGGCATGATTGTTACTGCATTCTTCCAAGCAGTAGTTAACCCCCTGGGTTTCCAAATGGAAAACAGGTTAGCGAATGCCACTAGTTTGGGGAATTTCTACACTTTGACTTCCTCCTAACTTGTCTGGCAGTCATCCATTACCTCACCTTCTGCACCTTTGTACCTGAGGGACGACCACATGCTGTCAATGTACATTGGGGGAAATGTTCAGACTCCCAGATGCACAGCAGTAACTCCAGCTGTTCCTCAAGCTCCAAAACTCAGAATGTGAGCACAAGCGCAACTGGTAGCACGTGTGCTTATCCAGAATGTGCGAATTATCTTGAGAGTTCTCACAGAGAACAGGATATGCAATAGATCCCAGCTCCAGTGAGAGAATCTAACCATCTTCTCTTGACATTTCAATGACGTTCCCATCATTGAATCCCCCACTATCAAAATCCTGAGGGTTACCATTGACTAGAAGCTGAACTGGGCCAGCCATACAAATAACGTGGCTACAAAACGGGTGAGAGGCTGGGAATTCTGCAGCAAGTAACTCACTTCATGACTTCCCAGAGCTTGTCAACCATCTACAAAGTACAAGTCAAGAGTGTGATGGAATACTCTCCACTTGGCAGCTCCAACAACACTCAAGAAGCTCAACAACATCCAGGACAAAACTTGATTGGTACCTCATTCGTCATCTTAAACATTCACTCTCTCCATCACCAATGCGCAGTGTGTATCATCTACAAGATGCATTGCAGAAACTCCTCAAGCCTCCGTCGACAGCACCATTCAAACCCACGGCCACTACCACCTAGAAGGACAAGAGCAGCAGATGCTTGGGAACACCATCACTTGCAAGTTCCCCTTCAAGCTGCACACCATCCTGACTTGGAACTATATTGCTATCCCTTCGCTGTCAGAGTCAACATCCTGGAACCTCCTCTCCCTAACAGCACTGTGGGTATACCTACACCGTATGGACTGCAGTGGTTCAAGGTGGTGGCTCACCACCACCTTCACAAGGGCAGTTAGGGATGGGAAACAATGCAGGTCTAGCCAGCGATGCCCACATTCTGTGAAAGAATAAATGGAAAGCTGGCCTGCCTGGAAGTCAATCTACTGATCTCTAAATTACAGAATTCAAAGTCTAAGAAACTCACTTCCAGGACAATAACCTATAAAATTTAAAGAAACCAGTCACTGAAAGTCTGAAATACTAAAGTAGCAAAAAGTTAAGTAAAGTCACTGGAAATTCTATCAACGTAAAACACAATAGAAGATGCCACCAAATGAATTTCAACACTGAAAAACCAACAATTTAATCAAACAAACCCAGTAATCAACTCGCTCCATGAATTTCATTCTCAGATTTCCATGCTACGCCTGCTCTGATTCACTGCTTTCATTGACTTTCCGTCGCTTGAGCTCTCACTTTTATCCGTCGTTCTCTCATACCATTTCCCCTCAGGTCTGCGATCTCCACTCTCTCTGACTCTGTTGCCAGTTCTCCTGTTTTTATCTGTTGTCTTCTTGCACTGCTTCCTCTCAGGTTCACTCTCTGCTCTCACTGACTTTTGCACTGTTTCCTCTCTCTCCACTCTCAGTGACTCTTGCACTACACTTACTCAGGCTCGCTCTCTCAATTTTCTGATTCTGCTGCTGGTTCTCATGCTTTGACCTGTTGTCCTCTTGCATTGCTTCCCCTCAGGTTTCCTCTCTCTATCTCACCATAGTCACTGGCACCAGAATGAAATGTGCTGTATGTTTTGCCGCTCTCCATGATGTCCCTGCCGCCTCTGAGGAATCTGAAGATATTCCACCACACTTATTTGGACTCCCATCTCCATCCAAAGATTCTGAAGTTTTCCTATGCCTTTCCTTTCTTTATTCTGCACCTGACCTGTACATTTCATTTTTGACTATTTAATTTATTTACTCAGCACAGCCTGAGATCCTTCAGAATTCTGCTTAACATTCAAGAAACAACAAGGCCTACAATATTCCAAAAGTACTAATTGGTTAGTTTGGGTGCTCAAGGCTTAGTGAGTTGAAGTGTCACCCTGTGACACGCTGGCATCACCGGGAAGCGGGTGTAAAACTCAGCAGGAATTACAAAAACAAGATTAAGTTTATTGTTTTTTTAAAACATAATTTAAAATGTCCGGAAATCAATCATAATAGTTATGCATGCTTTGTCAGGTTAATTAAGCTATTCTATGAATCTACAATAATATAGCACACAGATTTTTATAATTTCAGTCACTATCATTGTAGTTTTCTGTTAAATATACGTATAAAAATCCTTGTATTATTCTATTTAAATAATAAAAATTAAAATACTGGTTTCTGAAATTCCATTCAATTACAATCTATAGCATAACTATTCATAACTGAATAGTTTAATTACTATAGTGCATCCCACATGATGGTTTAATCATCCAAGAAAATTCCCTACAACTTAATTATATCATACTCAGTGGTTTAATTATCTCCCAAAAAAACACTAATCCAAACGATTATGGTACATTTCCTTTTAGGATAGAAAACAAAATCCACAAAGCAATTTACAATTTCACTGCGTGTGAATTATTCTGATTTGTCCCAGAGGATACTTCAAGATTCATCTATAATCAATTCCTGATAATTCAAAATTATTTTTTGCTAAAAAAATTAAATTACGCAAAAAATTAAATAACAAATGCCACAAAGTGGGAAATAGCGCTAAAAACCGAATTATCAGATAACATGAATTAAACAACTTTTAGTTAAGGCTGCAATTGCAATTTTTATCTCATCGAAGCTCAAGAGATAAGATTACAAAGCTTCTGAATATCCACAACTCATAAAATTTACCTAATTTTTTTTAAAAAGGTCAGGAATTCAGGGGCAACATTTATAAAATGAATGTGGTTAAGGTTTTAAAGTTGTAGGTTTTACAAGTGACCAACAAAATCATATTATGCCAATTTAAAATCAACACTGCAGGAGGCCAGGTCACATAGTAAAACAGTTTACTTTAATTGCTGTTTTCAACAGCATGCAGCACAAGCTTTAATTGGTTAAATCTGCCAATTCTACCACATGCCGCAATTATCACTGCACATGCTGCAGGCCTACTGCCCAATTGGTCAATTATATGAGTTGTTGAATTACAGAGACCTCTTAACCAAATGTCATGTAACCTGTACAACTGCTGAGGATGCCAATGTTCTTTTAATTCATTATTCATTACAGTAAAAAAAAACGAATAGCAATGACCACGTGTTAAATTTCAATTAGCTCGAGTGGCAGGAGATGCCTCCATCCCTCTCACCTATAAGGTAGCATTCAGAATCACTGGCAGTTTTACTGTGTAGAGTTCTACATGAATTGTTCTTACTGACAGGCAAGGAAATTTCAAACAAGAAAGAAAAGGCTAAGTGGAGGATTAGCTCACCTTCGAGGCTTGCGGATATCCCACAGGCCCACTCCTTCTTTGGAATTTGCAGTAGCCAAGAGTCTAGGCTCCACAGGGTTAAACATCACACTGTGAAAGGCTGATGGGTAATTTGCCAAACAAAACGGTTCTGGAGAAAGCAAGATGCATTTAAATGTCAAAATTTGTAGACATGGAATAAAAGTTACAAACAGAGTTTAATTCAGGATATTAATTAAACACTAATATTTTATAATAGGTGGTTGTAATGGCCCCGGATTTGCTGCAAAGGGGGCATCTCATCGGGTTTGGGTTCTCGTTGGATTTCTTCACCTATGCTTGAGCATCAATTAATCTTATGCTGCAAATTGCTGGAAGTGAGGACATATTTGGGACCTTGGTGAATGATAGGACCAATAACTGATCACCTTAACAATTAAATTTAAGGACTTAGGAATGCCTAGCAGAGCTCTGAAGCGGCAGCGAGGATGCTATTTCAGCAAAGTTTTCCTCTGAATTTAATGCAAAAAAAAAAAAGTAGTTTGAAGTTGTTTTGTATTTAGTACATGACACAGACAGATAGTTAATAAAGCCTACTACCAAGGGTTCAGGTTATTATTGTTTTTAAATTCATGAAATTCAGGAACCATTGCCAACTGCTGCCTACGCACAAAAGCTGGATATTTTCTAGCAATTCTAAGCATGTATTGCTAGTGGAATCAGAAGTTAATGGTTGGTTACTTACAAATTATATACCCAAATACTTGGGGAGAGGGTGTGGGGCTGGGGAAGTTGGTTCCTCCCAAGCTGAAATAAATTTAGTATCGGCTTTACTCACAGCCATAATTCATCGCAAATTAATTTAACAAATCAGTTTATCTTGCATATTGGTTGTGTGTTTTATGTGGCATGTGCAGGATAACAGTCATTAAATTGCCAACTGGTTTTAAGGTGGAAGGCTACTTACTGGAGACAAAACATACATTACTACCAGGGTTCTTGTAACCTTAAACAGCCCAAACTTTCTGCAATGAGTTTAATTTATATTTATGGTGCAAATGCAGAAATTTCTTGTTACACATCAAGAGGTCAACGGTGAGTTCTGGTTTTTGCAAAACTAATGGCAGAGCGGCGCAAATCATCCAGAAATATGTGGCGATTCATAACACAATGTGTACATATTCCTCGCCATGAACTACTGGGCTACTTACACACTAATAATGATGGGCACCTTTAACAAGCTATTATTTTGCCTGCAAATTCTGGCTGTTTGATACCGAACTACCATTTTTAGATGTAATTAGAAATAATAACTGATCTCTCACCACAACATTATGTACTTCAGAATTTACTTTAATGTCAAATATATTCATCCAAGTCTACACGAGATACATATTTAAATTCAGATGAAAATAAACATCTTTGGGTATGGAAGTGAGAGGTTATTGAAAAGGATCCTTTTTTGCACTTTGCTGAAAAGCAGACAATTTATGTCTAGGATTTGCAGCTTTTATACAAATTGCAAAACCTTGGTGTTTCTCATAGACTCAGAGGTTTACAGCACAGGAGGCAGCTATTTAACCCATTGTTTTCACACCAGTCAAAGATCTGACTACATTAATCCCATTTTCCTGAGTTTGGCCCATAGCCCTGCTGGCTATGGTAACGCAAGTGACTAAGTACTTCTAAAATGTTACGAGAGTTTCTGACTCAACCACCCTTTCAGGTAGAGCGTTCCAGACACCCACCACTCTCTGGGTGAAAACATTTCTTCTCAACTCCCCTCTTAGCCTTCTACCTTTTACCTTAAATCTATGCCTCCTGGTTATGACCCCTTTACTAATGGAAAAAGTGCCTTCCTATCCACCCTATCTATGCCCCTCAAAATCTTAATCACCTCTATCAAGTCCCCTCTCAACCTTCACTGCTCCAAGGAAAACAACCCCAGCCAATCCAATCTTTCCTCATAGCTGATACTCTTCAGGTTTTAGGTCACCTAATATGTGGCCAAATCAGAAAGATAAAGCAGTGTTAAATTCCACCTTCAAACCATAGACCTTCTGCAACCACTTAAACATAAACACTTGCATGGTAAATGTTTTGGTATTTTTAGTTTTCTTTTGTTGCCATATTGCACAACGAAAACTCAATTTCTGATCTTGCACAAGATTTGATCTGTAATTTTAAATAACCATACCTACACAAACAACTTGGCAGTCTAATTGCCTTGAATATAACATTGGCATTAGAAGATAATATACCTAGCATTTAATCCAGAGAACAATTTTTGACAACTTGTTCACTAAGGGAAATAAACAAACCACGAGTATGGACTGAACAATCCTATACATTCAGGCAGAGCTACAGATAGGAGGAATAGCAAATGCAACAAATTGCAATTATATAGTGCTTTTAAATATAAAAAAAAGTGTCTTAAAGCATTTCACAGAAGCACAGCCAGAAATAAGTGATCCAAAAAGGAGATAAAAGTGAGGTGATCAAAAGCTTGCTCAATGAGCTGAATTTTAATTGGTTGGGGGTTTGGGGGAGGTTCTTAAAGAAGATGGAGCAAATGGAGAGGTTTAGGGAGGAAACTCTAGGGCTTAAAAGTGTATCTTGTAAAAGGAAATGTTTAAGAATTGACGAGAATGGATTTTGATGGGGAAGGACTTTATGGTGAAAGTACTCCCCCAATGCCGGTCTTCTTCTTTCACTAGCATATCTTATATGATTCTTAGTCCTACTTATTAAATCAGAAATAGCTTGCAAACAGAGTACAGGGAGTGTGGAATTCAGATGAGATAGTGAGCAGAGACTGTGAAGTAGAGAGCTACCTCAGAAACAGCCTTGCTACTGGTTAAAGAAATGAAAAATTCACACAGATTAAACTGTCCAACTGCAAATTTGCAACCCAAGTGTGCAATTCCAGTAATTAAACAAAATGGAAAGGGGGGGTGAAACAAAGGCAATTTTTTATGCTTTAAAGTGAGGTTCAACAGTCTGTAATGTGTTTATAAAGCAGAATGGTGCCCATTTAGGAAAACACCTCCGTATACTTTGGAAGAATTTCCGTGATTTGACCTCTTCTGTGGGGGGAGGAAAGAAGAGGTCATAATCACCAACTCTCTATGAACACAGTGAAGTATATCAAAGCCACAGGGTGTCCAGTGTATTAGATTCAAAGACAGCCATTGTCAGTTCAACATAAAGATTAAAATTCATCAAGCTGACACCATATACATATTCTCTTACGAGACCAAAGAAAGGATAGTTACGTAGCGCTCCATCACATCTTTAAAATGTCTCCAAGTTTCATATACACACACAAGTCCAGTGATTGTTACATAGGCAAACAAAAAGTTTCAAATAAACAATTACAATCTAGTTTAGAGAGACCGAGTACATTCTTTGAACTACATGGGTTATATTGTGTACCAGTCATTTCTTAACACTCACCTCCATGCGAGTCCCGTATATCCCAGATAAGAACTCTGCCATCATCTGAGGAACTGGCAAACACATTGTCATTCACAGGACTCACAGACAGGCCGTACACAGCATCATCATGGGGGAAAACACTCACTATTTCAGTGCTGAAAGAAAGTTACAGATAATGAAAATTTACCTAAATTTGCACTGTTAACAATTTCAGCTAAGCTGCTAACTGTGGAGAGATGGGGGAATCAGAAGAAATTAAACTAACACAACAGGAAGTACTGAGTAAGACAGCAAAGTTGGGAAATGGTTGCATGTAATATATATATATATTTTTTTTTAAATAAACACAGATAACTTGTGTAGTTCATTTGCCAGATATGCATTGATGATAACTTTCACTTCTTCCTCACCTCCCAAAATGAACACAGCCCTTTTTCATAATACTTTATATATATAATTTCCCAGTTTGTACTAAGAAACATTGCAATGACTCATTCTTTTATGAAACGTTAAAAGCGACCATGCAGTAAACCCAAAAGCATTCAAGGCAGACTGAACACAAACAGCTCGATAGGACAGATTCCATATAACTGCTGTAGTATTCACCACTGAGCACAATTTGAATTTTCAAAAGAACATTGAAAGCTTTCTGGACAGCTCTAGATGGATAGCGCATTCATTTGAAACTGTCTGTTCCACAAATCTCTGTGCACAGAAACACTGCTGCCAAGTAATCCAAGCTCAGTATTTGAACCCATGTAAGTGGACCGAGTAGACCTGTATTTGTACTGCTGACTTTCAACAGGACATACATGTTTGCACTCATGCTCATTCCAACTAAAAACTGGCACGGCTGAAGCCATTCTGTTCCATTTGCATATGAAACTAAGGATCCTAACGCTTATTCTACCAACCATTGGAGTTGTTTGCTCAAACAGAGCTGAATGATAAACAAGCTCGTGTCAGATCCAGAACAGAATGCCAAATTCCACTTTGAGTCAGCCATCATCAGTGTCTATTTTTACCTCCAGAATATCATCCATCCCACCTGCGTTCCTACTGCAGCCCACAATGTTCACATCTTGAAGCACTGGCAGCCTCTCAGGTTTCGTTCCATAACCCATCAAGAACTTTACTGTCTGCATTTTACCCTGTAGTGAGTCCTATGAATCCATCACCCCATTCTCACCATGGACACATCAAGACCACATCCAAATTAGACTGGCATCGATCAAAATTCAGACTGGCATGGAACAAGCCAGAATGACCTTTATTAAATCAGTACAATTTAGTACACACAAAAATTGATGAATATTTTCACAGTCAGACATGAACTTCAAAATGCTATACCCAAGCCAACCAGACTTATTGTACTTCTTTAAACTGCACAATCCAAACAGGAAACTAGAAATATAGTACATTCAATATTGCTCACATTGCCCTATTAATTGCTATTTTAATAATTTCTGTGAATTATAGGTTTTTCCTGTGTGCTTTTATGAACTTCCCTTCTCTTTTATAAATGTGATGTTGCTTTAGGTTGGAATTTATTTTTTTCTTACCTTTCAACATCATGAACAATCACTTGCTCATCATTTCCTACAAGAAGGAAAAAGGAAAGGAAATTAGCCATCCAAAGAAGTTTTTTTGTTCTAAATGAGTTGCTGTTAAGAGTATTGCTTTGCCAATACCAGTTGAACTACAGGGTTACAAAGATCTCAGGACAAACTCTGTTAGTTTATACACAAACACTAAATGGTAATTTCTTTGCATTGAAAACATGGTAGCTGCAGTGAACACAGAGTTCTGTATGTTCAACTTTACCACCCTTTCTTCACAGGGTCACTTCATGTCATCTTTGTTTCTGATCAGTTGGGAGTCATGTGGAAGAGTAACATAATGTCTATGTCTCCAAGCCAGCTTTTAATTTTTCTGTTTGAATAATAGAGCAAATATATTCTTTGAGTTGGATTACGCTCTCTCCCATTAGGTTGTAGGTTAGCACACTTCAAGGCTTTGGGATGCTCATTTTGGGTTCAGGGGCATGGCTAGAGATTGAACAGTGGGAGCTACATAGCTTACTCGATACAAATTTACCCAGCAACTGGCAGAATGCATGCTTTCTTACAATGATGAGTTGCCTTTAACCTAGATTTACCTTTTCTACACTGCTTAAAGAATTTAAACATATACATTCTCTAACAGTCATGAAAACCTTATTTTTTGTTTTATAATTTGTTCATGGGATGAGGTCGCTGGTAAAGCCAGCATTTATTTCCCAGTCTGATAGCCTTCTGAACTCAGTCAGCTTGGTCAGTATTTAGTGCTAATGAGTCACACTTGGCGATGAGACATTGAAGTTCCTCACATTCTGTGCCCTTACTACCCTCAATGCTCCTTCCAAGTTGTGTTCAACATGCAGAATTACCGATTCATCAGCTGATAGAGGGTGGTAGGTGATAATCGATAAGTTTCCTTGCCTGCGCATGACTTGATGCCAAGTTACTAGTGTAACTGGCAGCACTTATTAATTTTAAAGTTGATATGTGGGGAGTGTGCTTCACCATGTTCCTCTTAGCTCTTTAGCTTTCTTTTATTCTTTCATGAGTTGGACATGGGTGTTGCTGACAAGGCCAGCATTTGTTGTCCATCCCTAGCTACCCTTGAATTGAGTGGCTTGCTAGGCCATTTCAGGGGACAGTTAAGAGTCAACTGCTTTGCTGTGGATTTGGAGTCACACATGGGCCAGACTAGGTAAGAATGGCAGATGTCTTTCCCGAAATGACGAGTGAACCAGATAAGTTTTTACAACAATCGACGATAATTTCATTGTCACCGTTACTGGGACTAGCTTTCAATTCTAGATTTATTAATTGAATTTAAATTTAACCAGCTGCCATGGTGGGATTCAAATCTGTGTCCCATGGGTATTAGCCTAGAGCTGTGGATTCCTAGTCCAGTGATATTACCACTATGCCACTATCTTTCCCTGATGGCACTGCGATAGATATTTTCAACGCTAAAGGTATCATACAGTGTGATGCACAATGGCTCTTTAGTTATAGTATACTATTTGGCTATCAGAATCACAGAAATAGCTTGACAATTTTTTTTCCACCTGCCTTTTCCCCTCTGGATCTCAGTGATTCAACTATTCTAAATAAGGATTTGAATAAACTAAAAAATGGTTATAGATTTCACATGATAAAACTGATCCACTCAACTGTTTTTCTTTGGCCTTCAATGCGTTGATTAAAGTTGTTAATTGAAGCCTCAGCCTCTGCCAAAACATGGGCTTAAATTAATATTATTGTCTAGATTCTGAGAGTTGAATTTGGATTGTGCAGTTTAAGCATGTTTAATGTGCCTACTTTTATAGGAAGCACCAGTATCATTGTGAGGTGTTTTTCTTTAGCATGTTCTACCTGGTAGCTATTGTTCAAGGCGTTTAGAAAATCAAGAGGACAAACTTCAAATTCTTTCCTAGATATAAAATGTATAGGAAGTACCTTTTATCTAAAACAAAGACACCATTGTGCAGGATGTAAGTGCCATGCTATCTGATATTAGATGACAGTGTTAATTTTATGTCAAGTCATGCATCATGTTATCTAATAGGAACACCTTCAGGTAAAAAAAGGAATCACACCTTTGATACCACAGAGAAAAATTATATTGAGGCATACTGTTATGCTACAAATGATATACCTTTAACATACAGTTACAAGAACAGGTAAAGCATATGACACATTATTGGATAGTGTGGTCACATAATCTGAAAGTGGACTATTCATAAGCATCTTCAAGGTGGTGTATAGTAACCTCCCTCCCACACGAATACCATTACTCATGAACCAAAATATTAAAATATGTTACATTACGCCGTGGAATTGCCTTCTGGTCAGGTTTGAAGGAAGCAGCTCTTGAGAAAGTCGCTGCTTGGATTTGCAGCCTTCAACCAAATGTCAATAAATCCAGAAGTTTAGCAGATTTGTTAAAACATTGCCCTGAGTCACTATTTATGCAGACCACCCAGTTGTTTACTGCTTAGCATCGAATGATGCATCCCGTAACTATACAACACTCCCAATGTTCCCAGGTAATCTAAAGTTCAAACATTGTCTTTCACACATCAAGTCATGCTCCTGTTGTTTATATTTTTCAATCACTCAGAAGTTAAAATGGTTACTCAATAAAAAAAATCCTTAGTGCACAACTACAAGCTATTTTAATATACTTTAGTATCAAAAACGTTATTGCTCTTTTATCAATGTCAAAGCACATCAAGAGTCTGAGAATGTGCAGTCAACTGTCATCACCACTCAGCACTTGAAAGACTAAAGGGATATTGTGACACACATACACCAAAAAAACAGGCATATTTTTCAACCTTATTTCTCAGATCAGTTGTCTAGAATCTGCTTGAGCTTTCATCGAGCTGTATGATTGCAATCTGAACAACTTTGTTAGATTTCCATCTAACAATTACTCCCATTTAGAGATTTTAAATTAAAACAGAAAATGTTGGAAATGCTCAGCATGCCAGACAGCATCCGTGGAGAGAAAAACGGAGTTAACATTTCAGGTCAGCGTTGACGGAAGGTCACTGACCCGAAACGTTAACTGTTCTTTCCTTCCACAGATGGTGCCTGACTTGCAGAGTATTTGCAGCATTTTCTGTTTGTATTTCAGATTTCCAGAATATTATGGCACAGCCAATGGTAAATGCTGAGTTGTGCGAATCCCAAAGGGAAACTTGAAATAACTGCCACAACTTGTTTTGCAATTTGTATACACTTCGAGTTGCGTGCCTTGTATTCAGTTGTAATAAGACCACCGAGCCTTATTAGTTTTTACAAAACTAGATTAAACATTTACTAATAAGAGAAATAATTTTAAACCCATACATGTCTACAAATTACTACTATAACAACTTCTAAATCCCCTAATTAATCTGACTCCCAGTTACACCTCTGTTAAGGCAACAGTAAGACACAAAGATTTTAAAGACCCAGGCAAAGAAACATGATACCCTGAACAATCCAATTCAAAGTGAGTTTTCTTAACTTCAGTTTGTTGTAGACAGCAGCTTGGGACTTAGATGCTGAAGGCCTTTCACACTTGTTAGATCTTAGAATGCCTATCCTTGTACACAGCCTTCACTCCTTTATCCATATTTTCCCCTTTGAATGCAAACTCCCATTGTTTCACTATGTTTTTAGACTTTACCTTCCTGATCATTAAAATTTATCATAGTACTAATTTTACCAGTAATCTTTGGGAAAAATAAACAAACTTTCTGAACTTCACCTGGCTAGATGACACATTTCACCCCTCCTCTAGTCTGGTTTATTTAAAAATGCAAATATCCTTTTACACCTTACATTCTAAACTTCCCCCATGTTTACCTATTTAACATTTCAAATCTAGCTCATCTTTAAAACATCAAAGCCTTCAGACCAGTTGCCTTTAATCCAATTAAGTCTCACACTTACACACACACACATTATTATATCTTCCTGACACAGAATCTGCATTTGTTCTCAATTATAAACAACATTATTTGAAATAGATTTGATGCAATATATTGTTCTGCAACACAGCATAAGCAATTAACAGCACTCAACCTGTTGAATGTTGCTGAAAAGAGAGACATGTTGCCAAAGCTTTTCATCTTGCACTCATCAGGACAAACAAAAGAATGACAAATTGTGATCATTTGAAATTTGGCAATCTCCTGTGGTATAAATTGTATAAATCAATAAATGGGGTTATAATTTTGGCTCTCCTAAGATACTACTTTTGTGGCCTAGGATAAAAGGCTCCAACTGACAAATATCATTGACTGACAACAACTCTCAGGGTGCACTCTATTATAACCTACATTGATGAAGTAAAATGACTAAACGCAGACGCAGCAAATAAATGACTGATTTCTTACCAGCACTGTGATCTATCAATAAAATAACAAATGCTTCAAATCTTTGATAACATGAAATATATGTCTATGAGGACAAGCTAAAACCTGAAATTGTACATTTATTCATAAGGTGCTCATATTCCACAAGCTCCAGCTTTCTCAACTGCCCGGGACAGCAGAAATTTCCTAAGAAACCAAGATATGGATCATATCCATTATTAATTTAAAAGATCAAATTGGGATGAAGAAAGATCACAAGATGTCTTGCACAATTAAATTGACCTATCAATCATTGTACGGTTAAAAGACGTCAGATGCCCCAACAGGACTTGCCAATATATTTTCACCTGTGACACAAAGTTACTCTACAAACATACGAATTAGGAGGAGTAGGCCATTCGGCCCCTCAAGCCTGTTCCACCATTCGATAAAATCATGGCTGATCTGAATGTGACCTCAACCCCACATTCCTGCCTACCTCCGATAATCTTTCACCCCCTTGTTAATCAAGAATTTACCTAGCTCTGCCTTAAAAAAATTCAAAGACTCTGCTTCCACTGCCTTTTGAGGAAGAGAGTTCCAAAGACTCAACCCTCACAAAAAAATTCTCATCTCTGTCTTAAATGAACGACCCCTTATTTTTAAACAGACCCCTAGCTCTATATTTTCCCAGAAGAGGAAATATCCTCTCCACCCTGTCAAGACCCCTCAGGATCCTAAAGGTTTCAATTAAGTCACCTCTTACTCTTTTAAATTCCAGTGGATACAAGCCTAACCTGTCCAGCCTTTCCTCATAAGACAACCCACCCATTCCTGGTATTAGTCTAGTAAACCTTCTCTGAACTGATTCTAATGCATTTACATCTTTCTTTAAATAAAGAGACCAGTACTGTACACAATACTCCAGATGTGGTCTCACCAATGCCCTGTACAACTGAAGCATAACCTCCCTACTTTTGTAATCAATTCCCCTCACAATAAATGATAACACTATTAGCTTTCCTAATTACCTGCTGTACCTGCATGTTAACCATTTGTGATTCATGCACTAGGACACCCAGGTCCCTCTGAATCTCAGAACTCTGTAATCTTTCACCATTTAGATAATAAGCTTCTTTTTTATTCTTCCTGCCAAAATGAACGAGTTCACATTTGCCCACATTATACTCCATTTGCCAGATCTTTGCCCACTCACTTAACCTATCTAAGTCACTTTGTAGCCTTACATCCTCTTCACAATTTACTTTCCTACCCATCTTTGTATCATCAGCAAATTTAGGCACCATCCCTTTGGCTTCATCCAAGTCATTTATATAAATTGTAAAAAGTTGAGGCCTCAGCACTGATCCTCGTCATATCCTGCCAAGCAGAAAAAGACCATTTATACCAACTCTCTGCTTCCTGTTAGGTAGCCAATCTTCTATCCATGCCAATTTTTACCCTGTACACCATGAGCTTTTATTTTCTGCAATAACCTTTGATGTGGCACTTTATCAAATGCCTTCTGGAAATCTAAGTACAGTAACCACCAAATCCCATATAAAAATATGAAAAATTTACCCTTTCATGATCTTGGAATAAGATAATGAGGATTCCCATCAATGAAGACTGTTCTAACCTAACAGGTTAAAGCAACCGCTAAGTGCAATACATTAGAACTGACCTACGAGCCCCAGGATGCAATTTTGTTTTTTTAAAAAGGGAGCAAGTACCTGACGAGACCAACTAATTTTGCTGGTTTCCTTTCAAAATTAATATCTTTGGAGTGAAGTCACTGATAGGACACAACAGCATCAATTGATGCAGGATGTGAAGGGAAACAAATTCCAGTGAAAATTTGTGCATGAAGGGCAAAACACACAGCCCAGAACTCCGTTGTCAAAGCCAAATCCATTCAGATAAGTAGATCAATTTGGTGTAAACAAGTTTAAATGCTGTCGCAGAATTTCACTGCATTGCTCACAGCTCACCTAGAGAAGGTGTAGGTAAATTCTACAGGAAAAATACAAAATTTGATTCTGTCACTAGTATAAATGCTCTCAACTGTCTCTTTCAAGACTAGATTCCAGTTACTAAAACTGAATTAATGGTTCTCTGTTTTCCAAATCTATGGGATGCACATTACTGGCAGCTCAAAAGATTAAAAATTGGAACACTATTCTAACAAACAAAAAACAAGCCCAGCTGACTCTTTTAAAAAAATGTTTGTTTTAAACTTAGCATGCCTGCAAAAAAATGGAGGAGCAGACAGTTAAGGTGAAAAAAAATTACAGGGAGAAACAAGGCTGAAACATGAGAAGCTTTTGCAACCTGGTGGATAGATTCTTGGTAACCAAGGGGGTGATGGGCTTTGGGGGCTAGGTGGGATGCAGATCAGCCATGATCTTATTAAATGGTGGAGCAGACTCAAGGGGCTGAATGGCCTACTCTTGTATGTTCATAACCTCAAAGTATAAGATGAAGTGTTCTATAAAACAATGGACAGCAAAATCAATTGTTTAGTCCAATATTATCATGCTCTAACAATGTAATAATCTACTGGTCACAGAACTCCACAGCACTAAGCCATCACCAACTAATGACTAGACAATATAAACCCAGTAGACTTAGTAATTATATTTGCTTTGTGACATCTCTTGTAATGCTTTGGTTTGATTCTTTGGGAAACCTACATGAAGCTGGCCGTCCAGGCTTCAGCTTGTCTTGCTCTGCCACGAAACAGCATTAAAAGAATGTAAGTAAAGCCAACAATTGCCAAAGTGGCAATGCTCCAATTTGTGATTGATGTATCAACATAGAAGAATGGGAACACACATGCACGCACGCACGCACATACAAACAGAATGTTACCGTACACCACCCCTCACAGGACGACTGACAGGCTCAACACCAAAATGCCTGCCTGCTGTCATACTTGTGAAATTATCAATGTCATAGGAAAGGAAATGAGGAAAATCTAATTCATGCAAGTATTACATTAAGAAATTGGAGGAAACAATAAAATTAATACTCTTGCAGAACTATAACAAAAAGTTATGCAGATCATCTGTTGAACCGACAGTGTGTGCATGACCTAAAATTACATGCACCATCACAGACACAGAGTAAATTGTTTTGGCCCTGCACATAAGAAGCACTTCAAACACAGCCATGCTCTCTGCAATTGTTGGAATATTGAAGGACTTCAGATGCTGTTCAATAGTGACTTATTGAGCACATCTTGGCTGTGCTTTTGCAGACATTCATTGGGCCTTCTCATTATAAACCACAGGCAGCATTAAACAGATTTTCTTTTAAAATTAAATGGCTTTTTTGCCTCATATGAACTATTTTTAAAAAATAAATAAAATTCAAGTAATAATGAAGATCTGACGTAATATTTAACATACAGAATTATTTTTACGTTAGAAGATTTCTCATGGCCTTGTGAGATGAATCAGAGGGTTTGTCATTTCCAAAACAAAAAGATTGTTTATGTAACAGGAATAGCATCAGCACCACAGATTTACAGTGAATGAGCAAGGCAAATTCCATTTTCATTAAACAGCATTTTGTGACCTTTACTGGTGCTTTAGAGATTGAAATTTGCAACTTCATTTTTTTGTGAAAATTATGAAGTAGTGGTGTCTACATTTATCCATTTAATTTTTATCCCTTACTATTTTATAGTGGGGACACACAAGATAGTATCAGTTGGAGGTAGGTATTTGATGTTAACCAGTACTGATAAGGGGTAATGGAATGCAGCTGATCCTAAGGTTTGCAGAAACTATGACAGCCTCCTGGAGTTTGAGGGAGCCTTGTGGTAGTCATTTAGGAGTTTGAAAACACAGGATGGTTCTTTGATCTGGCACCACCATACAAGGGGAAACCTTGGACTTAGCAGAACTATACATAGAAAAATTAGGTTTGAAATACAAAGGTTTTTAATGGTTTGTAAACCAAAATTAAATGCAACACAGACATGCCGAACTGAACCACTGCACAGCTTCAACTTCAGATTTATAAAATACTGATTTGGAAATAAAGCTGAATTTATACTGTCCATAATTGGAATTTATTGGTATTGAGCTCTTGAAGTCTGTCTAGCACCTCAAAGGAAATTAGCTGATTCAGTCTTTGTTCCGCAAAAGACTCCCTTCATCCATTCACAGCAACAGACAAGTGAGTTAAGGGTTAGGTCTAATAATTTGTAGCCTATTCAAAATCTGATCAAAACTGCAACTTGCTTATGCTGCTATCTGGTTAGCACTGCATTCAGCACTTTGCTTAATGCAAGTCAATTGGATGTATTGATAAATAAGTTCCCTTCCACCATTTAGGAAGAATTTAAAGAATTATCTCATTAGCCTACATCTACATATCAAAGAAAAAAAAAACAAGAACACACATCCATGTTGAACAACCCATCTGAATGATTTCAAATCAGGTTAAAGTGCAGCTGTTTGCAGAAAGCAAGAACTGAACGTTAATTTCCATAAATTGTTAGTTACCTTTAATCTAAATTATATATAAATTATAATGTTTAGCAAAACCACATGGTATCATTTAGTGTTCAAAGAAATCAATGTTTAAGTGATGTAATCATTTTTGGGATCCAAGGTTTCTTACCTCCAGAAAAGAGATGGGTATTTGTGCTGTCAAATGCTAAACAGAAGATGTTGGATAGATGTTCGCCTTTCAGTTGGGTAGGTTTAGCTTTTGAATGAATAGCCTTATCAACATGCCATAACAAGACACGACGGTCATCTCCACCTGTCATAACAAACAAATTTGCAAGTTACACTTCAGTCTGACAAAAGTATGAGTATTTTTGATCATATTAAACCAGCTGACAACCCTATTTACGCAGTCACTTGAAAGAAAAGCTAGCAGTGATACAGCGCAAAGGTGGATGGCAAGCTCCCGCTCCTCCGAAACAGCAATGACCACTGTGGAGATGAAACTAGGCCCCAATGGCACTCTTGTAATGGATCACTTTGATAGAATTACAACTGCAAATGTGCTCTACAACAAGAGCCTGGCTCGTTATCACAAGATTGGCTGGAGCGCGCCTCCATCTTGCAGCCAGTGAATTTGGTCCAGCGGTATCTGCTACATGGCCTTTGGGCCACTTGTCTTTCCTGTGGCCCACTCGCCGACCTTCCCACTCCTCACTTCACTACCCAACCCTGCCACTTGCAGCCCCTCTTGCTCTCTCTCATCTTGCTGTCCCTCTTGCAAGCCCTCACTCACACTGATGGTTTGGGAGGGAAGCAGTGAGTAGAAAGGGAGGGAAGCAGCGAGCGGGAGCATTGGGATGCAGAAAGCAGGAGGTAAGTTGAAAGAGTCATTAAATAAAGAATTAGTAAGGTATTAAGAGTTAAGTTATTAAGAGTCAATACCTGTAAGAGGGTTTTTGAGCCACTTAGGTTCAAGGCAGCCACATTATAGGTTAGAAACATAATCCACCCTTATAACATGTTTTCTTACGGAAAAGTGATTTTCAATCAGCACACCATTTTTTAGGAACACATTAGGAGTGCTGAACAAGGGATAGCTGTATAAAATAGAGAAGTTATGTTCAATGTATATCAAATCTTGGTTAGATCACAATTAGTGTACTGTGTACAGTTACTGATTTTTTTTTAATACCTTTTTGAAGAAATAAATTGCAACAAATCTACAAATTTAAAAAAAAATTCTACTTTTGGTCTGATTACAACTTTCCAATAACCAAATTGGCTCATTATTTTTCTAGTGAATACCACTAGATCAATCCGTGTGTCTGAGGGCTTTGTATTATTGTTCATGTAGTTATAAAGAGGACAAGTGGGTTGGCAGAAATTGTTACAGCATTGCACTATCAGTTTTGAGTTACCAAATAAATGAGGGGCTTCAATATCAGAGAGAAATTGTCTACCCTTTCTATCAGTTGCTGGGGATCAATCCAGGCAAAATTCATAACCTTCAAAACTCTATCGCAATGGCCTCACCCCACTCCAACAACTCTCTCCTCCCACCACCTCCCACCCCCCACCCACTTTCACACTCTGAGGTCACAGCAATTTGAAAGCATTGAAATGGCGTCACAGTAGGAAAAAGTTTGCAAAGCACTGATATAGCGCTTTTCATGATCTCAGCACGCCCGCAAAGCCAATAACGGCATTTCGAAGGCCAGTCACTGTTGTAATGTTTGCTTTGTGACTAGGTATCAGGGCAGTGTTGTGGTTATGCATTTGCATAAGCAGATCGTAGATTAAAGCTTCAGAAACTTGAACACAATAGCTTGGCTGATATTCTAGTGAAATACTTAGGGAGCACAGTACTGCTAGACGTACCACCATCTGGATGGAACATTAAACCAAAGCCTCAACTGCCTACTCTGGTTGCTGGAAAACACATAAGCAGACAAGTTCCCCCAGTGTTTTGGCAAACATTCCTTCCACAATCTTCACAACCAAAAATAACTGATGACTTATTCCACATGGATCATCTGAAGATGTAAATGTTGCTAGATAATTGCACATGGTATCTTTCATAAACAGACCCTGCAAAGCAGCTGTGCACAAAGCAGAAGTGCATAAAGCAGACAGATAAAACCATCTTCAGCCAGATGTGCTGAGTGAATGATCCATCTCCAAAGGACCCAAGCATTATAGGTGCCAGTCGTCAAAACTGATTCACTGTGGTATCAAGAAATGGCTGAGCGTGCTGGATACAGAAAAGGTAATGGGCCATGGCATCACCCCAGATCGAGTGCTGAAAATGTGCTCTAGAGCTAGCTATGCCTCTAACTGTACTACAGTACAGTTAAAATACTAACAGTTAAATAGCAGGGTAGAAAATTGCCCAGATATTTCCTGTCCACCAAAAGCAAGACAAAAGCAAGACAGAATGGTGTCCAATTTGGCCAATTACCACCTCAACAGTCTACCCTCAATCATCAGCAAAGTGACAGAAGATGTGGTTGGCCATGTTCTCAAGCAGTACTTGCCCACCAATAAACTGCTCACTGGTGTTCAGTTTGGGTTACATCAGAATGACTCGGCTCCAGAACTCATTTCAGCCTTGGTCCAAACATGGACAGAAGAACTGAATTCCAGAGGTGAGGAGAAGGTGACTGCCCTTGACATTAAGGCAACATTTCACAGAGTATGACATCAAGGAGTCCTTGTAAAATTTAAGCCAATGAAAATCTGAGAGAAAACTCTCCATTGGCATACTTAGCACAAAGAAAGATGATTATGGTTGTTGGAGACCAATCATCCCAGGCACAGGAGCGTTGCCTCAGAATGGTGTCCTGAGCCTACCATCTTCAGCTGCCTCATCAATTTCCTTCGTTCTATTGTAAGGTCAGAAGTGTGGACGTTCACTGATGATTACATAGTGTTCAGATCCATTTGCAACTCCTCAGATAATGAAGCAGTCCATGCCCACATACATCAAGACCTAGGCAACATTCAGGTTTAGATTGATCAGTGGCACGTTAAGATGCATGCCACACAAGCGCTAGGCAATAACTATCTCCAACAGGAGAAATTCTAACCACCTTCCCTTGACATTCAATGGCATTACCAATGTTGAATCTCCCATTAACATCCTCTGAGCTCACAAATGACCAGAAACTCAAATGGACCTGCCACATAAATACTGTGGCTACAAGAGCAGGCCAGAGGCTGGGTATTCTGTAATAAGTGACTCACCTCACAACTCAATAAAGACTGCCCACTATCTACAAGGCCCAAGTCAGGAGTCTGATGGAATACTCCCCATCTGTCTGAATAAGTGCAGCTTCAGCAACATTCACCACCTAGGACAAAGTAGCCTCCTTGACTGACACCCCAATCACCACCTTAAACATTCACTCCACCACCACCAGTGCAACATGGCTGCAGTATGCAGCATCTACAATATCCACTGCAGCAATTCACCCAGACTGCTTTGACAGAAGTTTCCAAACTTTCAACCCCTAGAAGGACGAGGGGAGCAGATGCATGCAAACATCAACACCTGCAAATTCCCCTCCAATTCTCACATCATCCTGATCACCATAACACCTTCCAATCCTGGAACTCCCTACCCCACAGCACTGTGGGGTTCAAGGTGGTGACTCCCCACCACTTTCTCGAGTAATTAGGGGTGGGCAATAAATGCTGGCTTTGTCAGCAGCAACCACATGTCGTGAATGAGTAAATAAAAATGGTACAAACAAGTTAGACTGCATAGGATCGCACCTATCCAGTCCAGTTAACAGTGTGTCTTCACATACCATTGATGCATCCCCTAACATCATTAACTAAGATAGGCCAAAGAGAGAAAAAAAATCTGTAGTGAGTTCAAGAAATATTTTAGAAGATTACATCACAACTAGCTTGTAACTTACTCTATAACCAGCAACTGTCAACTCTCCTTTAAAGGACTGTAGCAATACTGTATGAATCACATCACAGTAACTGGCTCCAGAGGATGATGAGTTGACAATAAACAATTCTGGTATCTAACCTAAACCCTTGCCTACAGGTTTACACGCACAGTTAACAGCCCTACCATCCATTTCAATTTCAAAAATCTTATCCAACTTGCAGCCAATCACTTCATCACTTTAAAAACCTAGCCAATTTTCCCATCAAGCCTATATTACTCCAAATAACGCTACCACTGGAACATATCCTGACACCCAAGAAGTCTCGTCACTATCTCCAGATCCTAGTTACTCTTAACTATTACATGAGAATTAAACTGGATGCAATACTTCAAGACCATTCATACCAAAGCCATTGACAGCTTCAGTATCCTTCAATTTGTGCTCAGATTGTCTCACGAAACAACCTACAATCCTCTCCCCTCCACTTCTTTCTCTCTCTCTCTCTCCCCCACACCTTAAACCAGCTTATATTTCAACTCTTTCTTGGACTTGAACTCAAGTTCTGTCGAAGGGTCATGAGGACTCGAAATGTCAACTCTTTTCTTCTCCGCCGATGCCGCCAGACCTGCTGAGTTTTTCCAGGTAATTCTGTTTTTGTTCTACAATCCTCTTCACTTTCCCTTCAACCACTAGAGTTAGGCACCTTTAATGACTGATCAATGTCTATCCCCATGTCTCTTCCTTGATTAAGTACAGTACCATCTCATTGGGGGTATTTTCTCACCATTTTTCCCACAGAAAGCTTTTAGGCAAAAAACCTAGGTTTAAATAATAAGACGTTTAAAGCAATTTACAGGAGTTTACAAAAAACCTAGGTGAAAGATGAATCATAGGTTAATGAGATAAACATTGATGTTCTTTTTCCCAAACACTTCAAAGAATAAACGATTCATTAACTTTATCGGTAAACACCTCACACCCATTGTGTTAGGAAATGTCCAGCCCTATGTGAACTGGCAGGCTCTCGCTTCTGACTGCCAAAGATAAAAACAGATATCAGAGAATTTTACAGCATAAAAAGAGGTCCCTCCAGCCATTGTGCTTGTGCTGGCACTTTGAAAGAACTAAGCTAATTAGCCTCACTTCCCTGCTCTGTTCCCATAGCCCTGGGAATTTCTCCTTTAAACGGAAATGCTCACTGTCAGGTAGAAATAAGGCTGCAAAGTCAGGTGGGCTTTTTACCCAGAAAGCTGCACGAACTAGGCTCAGAGAGCGCAGGAGTTTAATTATTAGTTATTTGCTTTTACTCAAGCAGGACAGACATGGGGAAACATAGATAAAAACAAAAAACTGCAGATGCTGGAAATCCAAAACAAAAACAAAAATACCTGGAAAAACTCAGCAAGTCTGGCAGCATCTGCAAATAGGAGCACGGTTAACGTTTCGAGTCTGAATGACCCTTCAACAGAACTGTGCTCCTATCCACAGATGCTGCCAGACCTGCTGAGTTTTTCCAGGTATTTTTGTTTTTGTGGTGGGGAAACATAGCATGTTTATTCATTTTGTGTTATTATGTGAAAGGCTGCATTGATTAAATTTACAGTGCGCAGTCATAATTGTTGTTCTGTAAGCACATCTGAAATAAACCAACACGATCATTCATAACAGACCTCATCTTATGAGGTTTTTAAGTTGGGGCATATGGGGGCAAAAGACATGAAATATCCAGTTCATATCACTAACAGTTGCTATTGTTACACTCTTGGGTTATACTGGACAATGTGAGTCCACTCTTAAGTGTAAGGAGCATGTGATCCAATTACTGCAGCAACTAAAATCACTGCCAGAGAAACTGCTTCACAGCAAAAATTAATAAATTGTACCAGGAGTAAGGGTGGAAAGAGCAGAGACTCTAGCCACAGTCTTTCAATCCAACTTGGACATGGGAGTTGTGTCAGAGGACTGGAGGATTACATATATTACAGCCACTGTTCAAAAAAAATGAGGCAGAGATACACTCAATAGATACAGTCCAGTCAGCCCAATAAATAGAGGCAATAAATCAGGACAAAATTAATTGTCACTTAGAAAAACACAGGTTCATAAATGAGTCAGCTTGGATTTGTTAAAGGCAAATACTGTCTGTCAAACTTGACCAAGTTCTTTGACATGACTGATGGAGTTGATGGAAATCATGCAGCTTATGTTGTGCATTGGACTTTTTCAAAAAGATGTTTGATAACATATCACATAAAGAGACTTGTTAGCAAAGACTATATAACTAATGGGATTGTCACAACATTGATACGAAATTGGCTAAGAGACAGAGACAAAGAATAGCAGTGAACAGCTGTTTTTGGACAGGAGGGAAATTTACAATTGTGTCGCCCAGGATTTTAGAACCACTGCTCTTTTAGTATATATTAGTGATCTAAACTTGGATATAATGGGTATGATTTCAAAGTTTGCAAATGCTACAAACTTGGGACACATAGTAGCACCAAGTAGGATAGTACCAAATTCAAGAGGACAGCTACATGGCAGATGAAACTAAATGCCGAAACTCCAAAGTGATACATTTAGAAGGAAGAGTAAGGAGAGACAATATATAATATTAATAGCATAATTTTAAAGTGGGTACAGAAATAAAAGGAGCAGGATTTACATACATAAATCTTCGGGGCGGGGGGGGGGTTTCCTTTTTCCTGAAGTCAGTTTGAATCTGGTGCCAGGTTGAGATGATTTTTCATGTGTCCAGCAACAGTGATGTCATCAGACAGGATAAGCTACCAATCACAGTTCAGTATTCTGACAGATAGCAAACCAGGAAGTAACATTCACTCATTTTTCTCTTTTAATTAAAGTTTTACATAGAGTGTAAATGATTGGGACATACAAGTGGTACCAAGGTAGAAGGTAAAGCTGAAATAAAATTAAAGATATGGGCATTATCAAAATGGAGAAATTTGACATTCCACAATTATAATAAAAGAGTTTTTCAGGGCCAACGGAACTGCTGAGCAATAACCACGAACTTAGTATGCCATTAGAAACCCAGTAACATCTCATTCAACATTGTATAGCTTTTTCAAGAATTTTTACAAGATTAATAAGTTTTGGTCAGTTCAATGATTTCTACTTAATGATGCCTGGAGGTTTGACAGCAATGCACTCTATGGGTAAAACGCAGAATCCCTGACAGCAGCTTCTGAATTTTCATGTTTAACTACTCATGTACAGGCTCCAGAGGTTGCTGTCAATTTTGCAGAAATAAAGATGGCAAACACTGACCGTTTTCTGTCTTGAGTACTGCAAAATCCAGACCTTAGAATACGAAAGCAAGGGAATTATGTTAAACCTTGATAAATCACTGGTTAGGCCTCAGCTGATATTTTATCAAATCCGAGGGTGAAGAGCAAACTTACTAGAATTGCACCAGGGTTGAGGTACTTCAGTAACATGGAGAGTCTAGAGAAGCTGGGATTGTTCTCAAAGCAGAAAAGTCAAGGTTTTAAATTTAATAGGTATTTAACATTATGAGGGGCTTTGATAGAGTGCATGGGGACAAACTGTTTACACTGGCGAGGAGTTGGCAACCAGAAGGCACAAATGTCAGGTAATAGGCAAAAGAACCAGAAGTGACAAGTACAGTGGGTTGTGATCTGGAATCTGAAATTCACTGCCTGAAAGGGTGGTGGAAGCTGCTTCAATATTAACTTTCCAAATGGGTACTTGCAAAAGAACTTGCAGAACTTTGGAAAGAGGAGGACTAATTGGATAGCTCTTTCCATAAGCCGCAGACTTGATGGGCTGAATGGCCTTTATCTATAATTGTATGATTCCAGACAGAAACATTATGAAATAGGGTGTACTGCACTTTAGAGAAAATATGTGACAGCATACTTAAGTTGTGGTGATTCATAAATAAAGAAATCTGTTTATAAAGCAATTCAATGGCAAGTAAAAGTTTCCAGAAACTGGCACTAGCTGTACATGCTCCAAGGGAAAATAAAACAAGTTAAAAACACCAGCATGCTATGAATACAGCACTGCCGACAACCAGTTTGCTAACGATGCAATTCCAGCACTTCCTTTAAAGTGAAACATATTTCCACCATTATTACAGAACTATTTAAAACTGGGATTGGAGTTGGGGGTTGGTTGGGAGGAATGCTGGCGAAGGCATTTGCTGACCAGTATTCATCTGACCAGTCCCATCCTCCTGCTTGTTATTGAAGTCGCTGTCACAACAGTCTCATAATTGTATCTATTAGTCCAGCTGATCTGGAGGGAAGCTGTGCCAGAAAGGATAGAAGTACAGGCAACCAAATGTGAGAGAAGTGTAGATATTCTCCATGGTGGGCCCTGTATCTTTCCATTGAGGTTTGGATTTAGTGACCCCCAATCTATTATTTCTTGGTCTCTTCAGTCACTGTAGTTTTGTAAAGTGTATATTTGGACACATGTGCAAGTTCTTCTTATTTCTCTATTTTTCTTTTAATTCGTCCATGGAATGTGAGCTTTGCTAGCAAGGCCAGCATTTGTTGCCCATCTCTAATTACCCTTGAGAAGGTGGTGGTGAGCTGCCTTCTTGAACTGTTATAGTCCATGTGGTGTAGGTACACCCACGGTGCTGTCAGAAAGGGAGTTCCAAGATTTTGGGTATTCACTCAATTTTCTCTCCCCACCACCGTTGCCACCCAGCCCCCACCAACTCATGGCTTTGGTTCTTAACTGGGATATCATTCCTCAGGTGTCAGACACCTTCTAGTACCTATCTTGAACATCCTAACGCAGCAGTGAATTATGATCAGAGCATTGACAGTTTATGTGACCACAAGTCACAGTCATAATCCAATTGTACCCTCACCCAATAACCATACAAGTATAATTCCAACCGAGATACGTGGTAGCAATCAGAAGCGGGAACCTAGCTGATTTTACCATCTGTGATCCATGGCGTGCAGGGAATAACTTAGCATCCCTTCAGCTGCGCCGAGGTCAGCTAAAGCGACACAGACCAGGAATCGAACCTGGAAGCTTCATAACCTGTACGGCTCGGTCCCGTCCCATGGTCAAAGTGTCCCTTATTTTATTGGATAAGAGTCCCTGGGGAGTGCCATCTTTTCAACAGGAAAATAAACAGATAACTTGCCCTTTTCCCTGCCCATCCTGGTCAGATAAATATCCCAATAATAAATATGCAGGGTAACCCAACTTGCTCACCAATATTCCACCGAGAACCATCCCATACCCTGCCTTTCCAAGCACTGAACCAGGTGAAGCTGGGGGTTGGGTTGTGAACCCCAAGATTAAATTGAAGGTGAAGATTTGGGGGCGGGGGTGGCCTGATTGTGGACCGGGGAAAGGAGTTGAGGAAACCGATTTCCCCTCCCCTCCCGGGCCAGCCTCTGACACCTGCCCGGTCCCAGCTCCAGGAAACGGGCAAGGCCGGTGCGGCCTGTATGACTGCCTCAGACCACGGCCTCGATTTCTCGCCTGAGCCGAGGGTCGGGAGGAGACTCCGCCAAAACAGGGATGGGGGTCCCCGGACCAACGGGGGGGTGGGGGGTGGGGGGCTTGGTCCAGCTCCTTCAGCCGGACTCGGGCCTCCGGGCCTCGCTAACCCTCCCACCACCCCTCTCGGGACCAGACACCAGCCTCTACCGGGCCCGGGCCCGACCCCGACCCCGGGCTCCTCTCCACCCCGGACCCCAGGCCCGAGCCCGGCCCCGGCCCCGACCCCGACCCCGGGATCCCACCCCCACCCCCACCCCTCGGGCTGGGCTGGGCTGGGCTGGGCTGGGCCCAGACCCCGGGCTCCTCATTATCGCCCCGGGCCCAGACCCCGGGCTCCTCTCTCCACACCACCACCCCCCCCCCCCCACCCCACCCCCTCACCCCCTCACCCTTCCACCCAGACCCCGGGATCCCACCCCCACCCCTCGGGCCCAGGCCCAGACCCCGGGCCCCTCTCCACCCGAATTCCGGCCTCAGACCCTCCCTCCTCGCCCAGACCCCGGGATCCCACCTCTACCCCCGGGGCCCAGGCCCAGGCCCAGACCCCGACCCCCGACCCCCGACCCCCGGTCCACCCGACCCCCGGTCCACCCGAACCCCGGTCCACCCGACCCCCGGTCCACCCGAACCCCGGTCCACCCGAACCCCGGTCCACCCGAACCCCGGTCCACCCGAACCCCGGTCCACCCGAACCCCGGGCCTCTCTGCCTCTCCCCGGGCCTCTCTCCTCCGCCCCCCCCCCCCCCCCCCCCCCCCCGCCTCCGCCTCCACCTTACCCGACACCAGCAGCTCCCCGGCTCCGCCGCTGAACTCGATGGCGTTGACGCAGCCGAAGTGGCCGAGCAGGTCCTTCTTGAAGAGGTTCCTGCAGGCGGACAGGCGCTGCCGCTGGAAAGACTCCTTGAGGAAGCGGTCCCCGCTCAGGGCCCGGCGGCCCAGGAACCGCAGCAGCGACTCGGGCCCGGGCTCCCGCATCGTCCCCGAGGCCGCTCCTCCCTCCCTCCCTCCCTCTCTCTCTCTCTCTCTC
Source organism: Carcharodon carcharias (assembly GCF_017639515.1). Lineage (NCBI taxonomy): Eukaryota > Metazoa > Chordata > Chondrichthyes > Lamniformes > Lamnidae > Carcharodon > Carcharodon carcharias. Next base: position 15,935,759 of record NC_054486.1, on the reverse strand, counting down.
TCTCTCTCTCTCTCTCCCGCTCGCTCGCTCCCTCGATCCCTCCTCCTCAGTACCACCGCCGCGGTGCGAAGCCGGCGGCCGCTCGGCTGCAGCTGCGAAGCCGCCAGAGGCCGAAGCCCCACATCAAGAGCAGTACAGCCGCCGCCTCCCTCCCTCCCTCCGCACTCAGCAGCTCATCACCCCCCCCCCACCTCCTCCTCCTCCTCCTCCCCCCCCCTCAGACTGAAAAACAAACAAATCAACCCCCCCCCCCTCCTCTTTCCAATTACAAACCACAATTATTTTAACACATCCAAAAGCCTGTGTTCCCCCCCCCCCTCCTCTCTCAACTCCGCCAACAAAATTCATCAGCAAACTTAATCACATCCTGCTTTTTTTATGTCCTCCCCCCTCCCCCCCAAAAAAAAGATTGGATGACCGCCCGCCTACACGTTCCTGTGGAGCTGTCAACATTACAGCAAAGGTTAAGTGGATGAGGGGTTTGGTTACCGCACAGGAAGAGGCGATAAAAACAAAACAAAAAGAGTCGTAATAATAATGCTGGGGAGACTCAGCAGGTCAGTCAGCATCTGGGGAAAGGGAATGATTCAACAGCACAGGAAGAGGCAATAAAATCAAAGCAAAAAGTAATCATAATAATAATGCTTGGAATACTCAGCAGGTCAGTCAGCATCTGGGGAGAGAGAATGATGCTACAGCACAGGAAGAGGCAATAAAAACAAAGCAAAAAGTCATAATAATAATAATGCTTGGAATACTCAGCAGGTCAGTCAGCATCTGGGGAGAGAGAATGATTCAACAGCACAAGAAGAGGCAATAAAAAAACAAAAAAGTCAGTAATAATGCTGGGGATACTCAGCAGGTCAGTCAGCATCTGGGGAGAGAGAATGATGCTACAGCACAAGAAGAGGCAATAAAAACAAAGCAAAAAGTCATAATAATAATAATAATGCTTGGAATACTCAGCAGGTCAGTCAGCATCTGGGGAGAGAGAATGATGCTACAGCACAAGAAGAGGCAATAAAAACAAAGCAAAAAGTCATAATAATAATAATGCTTGGAATACTCAGCAGGTCAGTCAGCATCTGGGGAGAGAGAATGATTCAACAGCACAAGAAGAGGCAATAAAAAACAAAACAAAAAGTCAATAATAATGCTTGGAATACTCAGCAGGTCAGTCAGCATCTGGGGAGAGAGAATGATTCAACAGCACAAGAAGAGGCAATAAAAAAACGAACAAAAAGTCAATAATAATGCTGGGGATACTCAGCCGGTCAGTCAGCATCTGGGGAGAGAGAATGATTCAACAGCGCAAGAAGAGGCAATAAAAAAACAAACAAAACATCAATAATAATGCTTGGAATACTCAGCAGGTCAGTCAGCATCTGGGGAGAGAGAATGATGCTACAGCACTGGAAGAGGTAATAAAAACAAAGCAAAAATTCATAATAATAATGCTTGGAATACTCAGCAGGTCGGTCAGCATCTGGGGAGAGAGAATGATTCAACAGCACAAGAAGAGGCAATAAAAAACAAACAAAAAGTAATAATAATAATGCTGGAAATACTCAGCAGATCAGTCAACATTTAGGGAGAGAGAATGATTCTACAGTACAGGAAGAAGCAATAAAAACAAAACAAAAAGTAATGATAATAATGCTGGAAATACTCAGTAGGTCAGTCGGCATCTGGGGAGGGGGGAGAGAATGATTATACAGCACAGAAAGGCAAAAAAAGAAAAAAAATAAAGTAATATGAAAGCAAAGGAAGAGTCGTCATATGGACTTGAAACGTTAATCTCTTTCCATAAATGCTGCCAGACTTGCTGAGGTTTTCCAGCAGTTTCTGTTTTTATTGAAAATAAAATAATGCTGGAAATACTCAGCAGGTCAGTCAGCATCTGTGGAAAAAGAATTACACAGCACTGAAAGAGGCAAAAAAAAATAATAACAATAATGCTGGAAATGCTCAGCAGATTAGTCAGCATCTATGGAGAAAGAACGATTATACAGAACAGAAAGAGGCAATAAAAACCAAAATAAAATGATGCTGGAAATACTCAGCAGGTCCAGCCAGCATCTGTGGAGAGAGAATGATAACGCAGCACAGAAAGAGACAAAAAAAGCCAAAATAAATAATAATGCCGGAAATACTCAGCATGTCAAGCCAGCATCTGCGGAGAAAGAAACAGAGTTAACTTTTCAGGTTGATTATTGACAAAAGATTTCATGGACCTGAAAGATTAACTCTGTTTCTCTTCCCACAGATACTGCCTAATATGCAGAATATTTCTAGCATTTAATTTTGCTTTTCCTGCATCCACAGTATTTTACTTTTGTACAGAAGGAGACAATGCAGCCCATCATGTTTATGCCAGCTCCCTGTGAGAGCAACTTGCCTACACAACTCCTCCACCCTTTCCCCTTAACCCTGCTAACTTTTTGTCTTCAGATAGCTATCCAATTCTCCTTTGAAAGCCACAGTTGTATCTGCCTCCACCACACTCTCAGGCAGTCTCCACACACTGAGGAAAACAACGCCAGTTTCTTCAATCTATCTTCATAAGTAAATCCCCTCAACTCCAGAGTCATTCTGTAAATCTTTTCTGCACCCTCTCAAATGCCTTCACATCCTTGCTACAATGTGGGCCCAGAATTGGACACAATACTCCAGTTGAGGCTGAACCAGTGTTTACTAATGGTTTCACATCTTCACAATGATTCCAAGTTTTGTGTCATCTGCAAATTTTGAAATTGTGCCCTGTACACCCAAGTCTAGGTCTTTATGTAGATCAAGAAAAGCAGTGGTTCTAATACCAATCCCTGGGGAACCCTAATATATACCTTCCTCCAATCCAAAACACAACTGTTCACCACTACTCTGTTTCCTGTCAACCACTCAGCCAACTTTGTATTCATGCTGCTACTCAATCTTTCATTCCATGGGCTTCAACTTTGCTGACAAGCCTCTTATGTGGCACTTTATCAAATGCCTTTTGAAAGTCCATGTGCACCACATCAACCACATTATCCTCATCAACCCTTTCTGTTACCCCATCAAAAAACTCAATCATGATCTGGCTGGTAAAAATATGGAAAATCCCAAGTTTTTTTTTAAGTGTATCAATGGGAAGAGGATAACCAGGGAAAGAGTAGGGCCCATTAAGGACCAAGAGAGCAATCTATGGGTGGAGACAGAGGGCAGCGGTAGAGTGTTGAGCACACACATATCCGTGGAAAAACTCAGCTGGTCTGGCAGCATCGGCGGAGAAGAAAAGAGTTGACGTTTTGAGTCCTCATGACCCTTCGACAGAACTCAAGTTCTGTCGAAGGGTCATGAGGACTCGAAACGTCAACTCTCTTCTTCTCCGCCGATGCTGCCAGGCCAGCTGAGTTTTTCCAGGTAATTCTGTTTTTGTTTTGGATTTCCAGCATCCGCAGTTTTTTTGTTTTTAACACACATATCCATCTTCACCCAAGAGAATGAGGATGAAGATATGGGAGACAGACCATGAGGTTCTTGAGCAAATTGATATAGGGAGTGACAAGGTATTGGAGGTGTTGGCAGGCTTAAAAGTGGACAAATCTCCAAGTCCGGTTGATTTGTGTCCCAGACTGCTGAGGGAGGCAAGGGAGGAGATTGCAGGGGCTCTGACCCAAATTTTTAATTCCTCTCTGGCCACGGGGGAGGTGCCAGAGGACTGGAGAACAGCTAATGTGGTTCCGCTATTAAGAAGGGTTGTAGAGATAAGCCAGGGAAGTACAGGCCAGTGAGTCTCATGTCAGCGGTAGGGAAACTATTGGTGAAAATTCTGAAGGAGAGAACCTATCTCCACTTGGAGAGGCAAGGTTTGATCAGGGATAGTCAGCATGGCTTTGTCAGAGGGAGGTTATGCCTAACAAATTTGATTGAATTTTTTGAGGAGGTGACCAGGTGTGTGGATGAGGGTAGTGCAATTGATATGGTTTATATGGATTTCAGCAAAGCCTTTGAAAAGGTCCCACATGGGAGACATACAAAGAAGGCAAATGCACATGGGATACAGGGTAATTTGATAAGGTGGATTCAAAATTGGCTTAGTTATAGGAGATAGAGGGTGATAACAGAAAGCTGCTTTAGTGACTGGAAACCAGTGTCCTGTGGCGTACCACAGGGATCTGTGCTGGGTCCCCTATTATTCATCATTAATATAAATGACATAGATGACTATGTGGGGGGTAGGATTAGTAAGTTTGTGTATGGCACAAAGATTGACCATGTGGTTAATAGTGAGGTTGAGGGTCTTGGGCTACAGGTAGATATAGATGGGATGGTCAAATGGGCAGATAAGTGGCAGATGGAATTTAACTCTGAAAAGTGAGAGGTGATACACTTTGGAAGGAGTAATTTGACAAGGAAATATTCAATGAACAGCAAGACAGTAGGAAGTTCTGAGGAACAAAGGGACCTTGGCGTGTGTGTCCATAGATCTCTGAAGGCAGAGGGGCATGTTAGTGGGGTGGTGAAAAAGGCATATGGGATACTTGCCTTTATAAATTGAGGCATAGATTAAAAAAGTAGGGAGGTCATGTTGGAGTTGTATAGAACCTTGGTGAGGCCACAGCTGGAGTACTGTGTGCTGTTCTGGTCACCACATTATAGGAAGGATGTGATTACACTGGAGAGGGTGGCGGAGGAGATTCACCAGGATGTGGCCTGGGATGAAACATTTAAGTTATCAAGAGAGGTTGGATAGACTTGGGTTGTTTTCGTTGGAGCAGAGAAGACTGAGGGGCGACCTGATCGAGGTGTACAAGATTATGAGGGGCATGGACAGGGTGGATAGGGAGCAGCTGTTCACCTTAGTTGACGGGTCAGTCATGAGGAGACACAAGTTCAAGGTGAGGGGCAGGAGGTTTAGGGGGGATGTGAGGAAAAACTCTTTTACCCGGAGGGTGGTGACAGTCAGGAATGCGGTGCCTGGGAGGATGGTGGAGGCAGGTTGCCTCACATCCTTTAAAAAATACCTGGATCTGCACTTGGCACATCATAACATTGAAGGCTGTGGACCAAGTGCTGGTAAATGGGATTAGGTAGGTAGGTCAGGTGTTTCTCATGTGTTGGTGCAGGCTCAATGGGCCGAAGGGCCTCTTCTGCACTGTGTGATTCTGTGGTGTTTGCTAAAAATGACTTGCCTTTAACAAATCAGTGCTGGTAGAGTGGCAGGAGGATGGGAACCTGAGCAGCGAGTCACAAGAGAAGGGAAATGGGGTAGGCCATTTAGGGCTGATATGAGGAGAAACTTCTTCACTCAGAACCTGTGGAATTCTCTGCCACAGAAGGTTGTGGTGGCCAAGTCACTAAATATATTTAATAAGGAAATAGAGATATTTCTATACTCTAAAGGCATCAATGGGTATGGGGAGGGAGGAGTATGGGTTGAGATTTAGGATCAGCCATGATCATATTGAATGTCAGAGCAGGCTCGAAGGGCCGAATCATCTACTTCTTCTCCTATTTTCTAGGTTTCTATGTTTCTTAACTAATCCAAATTTGTCAAAGTGATTCTTCATTTTGTCCTGGATTATCATTTCTAAAAGTTTTCTCCCCACTGAGGTTAAAATACAGACCAGTCAATTTAACCGTGGCAACAGACTTGTCAGTGAAGCTGGAACCTATGGGCTAAAAATTACAGTGGCAGCATGGATACAAAGTTGGCTGAAACAGAAACTAGTGGTGAATTAAAAACAGAAAATGCTGAAAAAACTCAGCAGGTCTAACAGCATCTGTGGAGGGAGAAACAGCTATTGTTTCGAGAACGTATGACTTTTCTTCAGAGATAAAGAGAAGTAGAAATGTGATGACATTTATACTGTTTAAGATGGTGGAGCAGGTGAAGCTGGATAGCAGATGGGGCTAAGGAGAGATTGACAAAGATGTCATGGACTAAAAGACAAAGGAAGTGTTAATGGTAGTGGTAAGGGCTCGAGTAGGTGCTGATAGTGGCATAAATGTAAGAAAGCAGAATGTGTTAACAGCAGAACAAGGATCAGCACTCTGTGAAAGAACAACATGGAACAAGTAACAGATGGCCCTTATGGGGGTGGGGTGGGGGGAGGGGGCGGTGCTCAAGGCAAAATGATAGGAAAAGGGATAAAAAGGGATTAAAAAGGGGATAAAACAAAGAATATATGAATAAAGATAAAAATGAAAATAAGTGGATAAAAAAATAAAATATGTTTAAGAGATTAAAAAAGGGGTGAAGATAGAGAATAGAGTTTATGGTCTGAAGTTGTAAAACTCACTGTTAAGTCCAGAAGGCTGTAAAGTGCCTAGTCGGAAGATAAGGTGCTGTTCCTCCAGTTTGCGCTGGCTTCACTGGAACTTTGCAGCAAGCCAAGGACGGACACGTGGGCATTAGAACAGGATGGTGTGTTGAAATGGCAAGCGACAGGAAGGTCTGGGTCATGCTTGTGGACAGACCGAAGGTGTTCTATACAGCGGTCACCCAGTCTGCGTTTGGTCTCTCCAATGTAGCGGAGACCATGTTGGGAGCAGCAAATACAGTAGACCAAATTGAAGGAAATGTAAATGAAGTGCTGCTTCACCTGAAAGGAGTGTTTGGGCCCTTGGACGGTGAGGCGGGAGGAGGTAAAGGGGCATGTGTTGCACCTTCTGCAATTGCATGGGAAGGTGCGGTGGGAAGGGGATGAGGTATTCGGGGTGATGGAGGAGTGGACCAGGGTGGAGGGAACGGTCCCTACGGAATGCTGGGGGGGAGGTGGTGGGTGGGGAGGGGTGACAGGAAGATGTGTTTCGTGGTGGCATCATGCTGGAGTTGGTGGAAACGGCAGAGGATGATCCTTTGAATGAGGAGGCTGGTGGGTGAAAAGTGAGCACAAGGGTCATAGTTCTGGGAGGGAGAGGAAGGTGTGAGGGCGGATGCGCAGGAGATGGGTCGGACACGGTTGAGGGCCCTGTCAACCACTGTGGGTGGGAAACCTCGGTTAAGGAAGAAGGAAGACGTCAGAAATGCCGTTTTGGAAAGTGGCATCATGGGAACAGATGTGTCAGAGGTGAAGGAACTGAAAGAATGGGATGGAGCCCTTATAGGAAGCAGGGTGTGAGGAGATGTAGTACAGGTAGCTATGGGAGTAAGTAGGCTTGTAATAAATATTGGTGGACAGTCTATCACCAGAAATGAAGACAGAGATGTCAAGGATGTGAAGGGAAGTGTCAGCAATGAACCGTGTGAAGGTGATACAGGGGTGGAAATTGGAAGCAAAATTGATAAATCTTTCCAGGTCCAGTCGAGAGCATGAAGCAGCACTGAAGCAGTCATCAATGGACAGAAAACCTCCCAACATGGTCTCCGCGAGGGAGCCTGAGTAGGACTGGAACAAAGAATGTTCCACATACCCTATAAAGAGACAGGCAAAACTGGAGCCCATGTGGGTACCCATAGCCACACCTTATATTTGGAGGAAGCGAGATAAGTTTAAGGAGAAATTGTTAGTGAAAGAACAAGTTCAGTCAGACAGAGGAGAGTGGTGGTGGATGGGGATTGTTTGGGCCTCTGTTCAAGGAAGAAGCGGAGAGCCCTCAGACCATCTTGGTGGGGGATGGCCTTTTCTTCACCTCTACACCTCCATCCCCCATTGTCCATGACACCTTTGTCAATCTCTCCTTTGCCCCTACCTATCGGTGGCCTTTTATCCAGCTTCACCTGCTCCACCCGCTTTAAACAGCATAAATTTCATCACATTTCTACTTCTCTTTATCTCTGAAGACGAGTCATACGGACTCAAAATGTTAACTCTGTCTCTCTCTCAACAGGTGCTGTCAGACTTGCTGGGCTTTCCAGCATTTTCTGTTTTGATTTCAGATTTCCAGCACCTGCAGTGTTTTATTTTTTAGGCTAGTGGGGAGTGTTTTTCAGACTGGAAGAAAGTATATTGTGGGGTTCTCCCCTGGGTCAGTACTGTGACCAATGCTTTTTGTGATATATATTAATAACTTAGACTTAGGTGTGCAGAGCACACTTTCAAAATTTGCAGATGACTTAAAACTTGGAAGTATTGTGAATTGTGAAGAGGGTAGTGATAGACTTCATGAGAATATGGTGGTTTGGACAGACATGTGGCAGATGAAATTTAATGCAGGGAAGTTGGAAGTGATACAATTTGATAGGAAAGGCAGTATAAACTAAAGAGCACATTTTAATGGGGATGCAAGAACAAAGACACCTTCGGATAAATGTGTACAAATTGTTGGAGGTGGTGGGAGAGGTTGAGAAAGTGATTAAAAAGGCATACAGAATCCTAGGATATATAAATAGAGGTATAGAGTACCACAGCAAGGAAGTTATGATGAATATTTGTAAAACATTGGTTTGAACTCAACTGGAACATTGTGTCCAATTCTGGGCCCCACACGTCAGGAAATTTGTGAAGGCTTTCGGAGAGGGTGCAGTAAAGATTTACGAGAATGGTTCCAGGGATGAGGAACCTCATTTATTTATAGATTGGAGTTGCAGGGATTGTTCAACTTAAAGAAGAGAAAATTGCAACAAGATTTTTTTAGAGGTGTTCAAAATCATGAGGGGTCCCAACAGAGCAGCTAGGGAGAAACTGTTCCCATTGGCAAAAGGGTCAGGAACCTGATAGCACTGCTTTAAGGTGATTGGCAAAACAGCCAGAAATGACATGAGGGAAAACCATTTTTTTAACTCAATGAGTGGTTAGAATCTGGAATGCACTGCCTGAGAATGTGGTGGAGGCAGATTTATTCGTGGCTTTCAAAGTGGAATTGGGTAAGCATCTGAAGGGCTATGAAAGAAGGGCATGGGAAATGGGACTAGTAAATGGCCTTCCTCCACAATGTAATCATTCTATGATTCTATGATTAAGTGATAAAATTCGCCTTGGGCAGTAGTGCACAATGATTTGGTAGCTCATTTAATACGCTGTCTGATTTCTTTTCCTATCGGTGTCAGTGGAAGGGTAAGGTAAGCAAGTTCATCATCAGTATTTGGAAAATTGCTCGAATCCATGATCAGGAATTGTGTAACTGAGCTCGTGGAAACTAATTAGGAAGAATTAACATTAACGTGTCTCCCAAAACTAATCTTTGCTAATCACTGAGATGGTAGATACAGTGGATGCAATGTATGTAAATTTGCAGAAAACATTTGATATTAGAGCTGAAATTAGAGGTAGCCTTGTACTGTGACTAGGAAGCTGGTTGGGAAGTTAGGGGATGAGAATTGCAATAAAGGAACCTGGTAGATAGAAAATGATAGACAGTGACAAGTAGAGTCTGCCAGGGACTGATATTAAGTTCTCAGCTTTTCACCACACACTTGAATCACAGATCGCAGAATTATTACAGCACAGAAGGCAGCCATTTGTCCGGTCATGTCTTACACTGGCCCTCCAAATTAGCAATTCACTCAGTGCCATTCCCCCTCCTTCTCCCTGTAACCCCACACATTCTTCTTTTTCATGGAAGTTGCTGTAGTCCCAGAGGATCACAGGCTGCTTTCTCATTGTAATGAAATATCTCGATAGAGAGTGACAATTGGTGGTGAGTTTAACCTGAGGGTCACTGCACCTCAGGCGAGTTTGAGAAGGTAGGGCCATCATGGATGACCTCAGCCATTACAGGAATTGAACCTGCGCTGTTGACATCACTCACCAGCCAACCAGCCAGCTGAGCTTACCGACCCCAGATAACAATCTAATTCCTTTCTGAATGCAACCACCTGCAACCACCATACTCCAAGGCAGTGCATTCCAGACTTTAACCATTCGCTGTGTGAAAAAGCTGTTCCTCGAGTCGCAGCGAAAAGTTTCATTTAATTAGATCTTGAATGGCTTTAATAGGCTTATTAATTGTCAGAGGGAATGCTGCCGACTCCCACGCGCGCCCGCCAACCAAAATACTGCACGAGTGTGTGATGATGCTGGGATACTCGCCCAACATCATTGTGTGTCATTTTACACTCATTCGGGTTGGGCACGCACCCGCCCAACAAGTGCAATATTCTGGTCTTGGAAATAGAGGGAACAAACCCAAATTTATAGATGATTCTATCCAAGGAGTGTGAAGTTAGAAGAGGACAGCAAAAAAATTGCAAAAGGACAATGAATGATTAAGAAATGGGCATAACAATAGCCAGTCCAGTCTTCCCAAAAACTAAACAAGTCTGAAATTGCATGGTTTAATATTCTGCACCTCATGTGATGAAGTCTAGCATCCCATTAGCCCTTTAGAATACCTTTTGAGTTCTTCTAATGGCTAATGTATTTGGAATCAAAAAATATCTTGTTCTAATATTTGTTTGATTAATAGCTATTTTGAATTCAACAATGCAGTTATTTATGCCTGCTTGCTCCAAGTCACGGTTTGAAGATATTTATTAATGTTGCACATTGAAATCAGTGAATCTGTCTGGAGCCTTCAAGGGGATATCATTAGGCCCAACAGGTTTCATAAGTGATGAAAGGAGGAAAGGAACTGCCACATAGCAATAACATGGACTAGCTAACTTGGGACGTGCACAGAAAGCATCTTCCAGCTTTATAGCAGGACATTCCATGTCAACAGACTGGATCAGCAGTCCTCTATCAAACCAATATTGCAACATTGCTGTGGGTGATAATGAAATTTCTATAATTGCTAGACAACTTAAGGAAGGCCCACACCTGTTTCTTACAGGGAGGCCAGTAGAATCCAGCTTTGCCTTTTCTGCTCTTCATCTTTACAGTGATCCAAATACAATTTACCAATGTTTCATTTCTCAGCCACCCTAGATACCATTTTGCACCAGTTGTGGTAGTACCAATGTAACTGTGCACTCAGTATCATGCAGACTTTTGATGGGCCAACTATTCACTGTGATGGTGCAATCTAATACTGTTAAATTCTTTGCAATGGGTGTAATAGCACACTTCCACAGTTTTATGACTCAGAATCATAAAAGAGTCATAGAATGGTTACAACACAGGAGAAAGTTATTTGGCCTGTCAAGCTTCTGCCAGGTGCCTGTTAGAGGGATTTAACTAATCCCACTGCCTGGTCCTCTCCCCCGAGTCCTGCAATATTTTCCCCCTTCAGGGGGAAGATGGTAGCATAATGATGTCACTGGACTAGTAATCCAGATTGTAATGCTGGATAAAAATGTTTTTCCTCATGTCACCATTAGCTCTTTTGCCAATCACTTTAAATCTGTGACCTCTGGATCTCAACCCTTCTGCCAATGGGAAAAAATACTCTCTATCTACCCTGTCCAGGCCCCTCATGACATGGAACAGTTCTATCAAATCTCCACTCAACATCCTCTTTTCCAATGACAACAACCCCAGCTTCTTCAGTCTATCAACATCCCTCAACCCTGAAAACATTCACTTAAATCTTTCCTGAGCCCTCACTAAAGTCTTCACATCCTTCCTAAAGTACAATGCCCAAAATTAGGTAAAATACAATGCTGAACCAGTGTGTTATAAAAATTCATCATAACTTCTATGCCTCTATTTATTAAATCCAGAATCCCATATGGCTTTTTGACCTGCCTTGCCAGCTTCAATGATTTTTGCATATACCCCCAGGTCTCTTTGATCCTGCACCCTCTTTAGAATTGTGTCCTTTAGCTTAAGTTTCTTTCTTCGCGTTCTTTCTACCAAAATGCATCACGGTGCGCTTCTCTGCATTAATTTGCATCTGCCATGTGTCCGCCCATTCCACCAGCTTGCCCATTTCCTCCTGAAATCTATCATTACTCTCCTCACAGTTCACTCTGCTCCCAAGTTTTGCACCATCTGCAAATGTTGAAATTGTGCCCTGCACACCCAAGTTTAAGTTATAAAAATGTAACAAAATAATTGAGTTTGAGTTCAGCGTTCCCAGATGGGACCAGTGAACCTCCATTCTCCCCTCCTGCTTCTCATATCTATGGACACACATCCAATTGGTAGGAGAAATCTGATTGACCATTTGGCTGCCAAGAGTATAAACCCTGTGAGGTGAAGGAATTATTTGTTTGTTGCCTTAATTGCCTCAGAGTCTTGCACTCCTGATCAATCAACCATATTTTTAGATCTTAGATATGGTATCCTGAAGAGTCATATAGACTCAAAGCGTTAACTCTGTTTCTCTCTTCACAGATGCTGTCAGACCTGCTGAATTTTTCCAGCATTTTCTCTTTTTATATTCTTAGATCATCTGGAATTGCACCAGAAATGTGATCCCTTAACATTAATTCACACAGTCGATTATAATCAGTTCCATTCTCCTCTTCTAGCTACAATTTATGAATACCTTCCAGCTGTATGACTAATTTTCTGTTATACTATATGGAGCTTTCTACACCTTCTTTCCATTTTGCAGCCTGTAGGCTTCGCACCTTGAGTCATAAGCAGCAAAAATAGCATATGTTACAATTCATAGTCTCCACTGTCAATTAAATGAATGTGAGAACATATACTGAATCCTGTGATACCATCAGCTTTTTAGCCCAGACTTCTTTGTCCTGCTTATACTTGTTTGTTAATGACTCATAACTCTTGCTGAAATTATCTAAATCATTCCCCTTCTCTACAATTTAGTAGAAAATTGGACTGCATTGAATTATTCCCTACAGGTTCTTCGGCAAAATAAATTAGTTTGGAAACATAGTACAGATGGGGCCATTTGGCCCATTGTGCCTCTACTAGTTCTTTGAAAGAACCATCTACTTGGTTCCACTCCCCTCCTCCTTCCTCATAGCATGGCCATTTTTTCCACTTTTCAAGTATATATTTATTTCACTTTTGAAAGTTACTTTTTGATCTGCTTCCACCAATCTTTCAGGCAGTGCAACCCAGATCATAACTCAGTGCATAAAAAGAATTTCCTCCTCTATCCCTTGGTACTTTTTGCCAATTATCTTAAATCTGTGCCATTTGATTATCAACTCATAGATGTTTACAGCAAAGAAGGCAGCTATTTGGCCCATCATGTCAACAAAGATCTGACTACACTAATCCTATTTTCCAGCGCTTGGCCCATAGCTCTGGAAGCCATGGCAATGCAAGTGAATATCTAAATACTTCTTAAATGTTACGAGAGCTTCTGACTCAACCACGCTTTCAGGCAATGAGTTCCAGACTCCCACCACCCTCAGGGTGAAAAAATTTCTCCTTAACTCCCCAGTTAACCTTCTGTCTTTTACCTTAAATCTATGCCCCCTGGTTATTGACCCCTCTACTAATGGAAAAAGTGCCTTCCTATCCACCCTATCAATGCCCCTCATAATCTTATACATCTCTATCTGGTCCCCTCCCAACCTTCATTGCCACAGGAAAACAGCCCCAGCCTATCCAATCTTTCCTCATAGCTCAGACCCTCCAGCCCAGGCTGCATCCTGGTAAATCTCCTCTGCACCCTCTCCAGTGCAATCACTTCCTATAATCTGATGACCAGTACTGCACGCAGTACTCCAGTTGTAGCCTAACCAGCATTTTATACAGTTCCAGCATAACCTCTCTGCTCTTGTATTCTACACCTCAGCTAATAAAGGCAAGTATCCCAGTAGCCTTCTTAACCACCTTATTTTGCCTGCCCTGCTACCTTCTGGGATCTGTGGATATGCACACCAAGGTTCCTCTGATCGTCAGTACTTTCCGGGGTCCTACCATTCATATTGTAATCCCTTGCCTTGTTAGCCCTCCCCAAGTGCATTACCTCACACTTTTCGGGGTTGAATTCCATTTACCACTGCTCTGCCCACCTGACCAATTCATTGATATCCTCCTGCAGTTTATGGCTATCCTCCTCACTATTTACCACCCTAGCAATTTTCGTGTCATCCGCAAACTTCTTGATCGTACCCCCTATACTTAAGTCCAAATCATTTATGTACACCACAAACAGCAAGAGCCCCAGCACCAAGCCCTGCGGAACCTCACTGGAAGCAGACTTCCAGTCACCTAAACTTCCCTCTTCCATCATCCTCTGCTTCCTGCCTCTCAGCCAATTTTGGATCCAACGTACCACTTTGCCTTGGAGCCCATGGGCTCTTACTTTCTTGACCAGTCTGCCATGAGGGACTTATCAAAAGCCTCCTGTTACCAATCCTCCTGTTGTGGAAATATTATCTCCCTGTTTACTCTATCAAACCCTTTCATAATTTTGAGCACCTCTATAAAATCTGACCATGATCTTAACCTCTGCTCTAAGGGGACAACACAGCTTCCCCTGTCTCCACATAACTGAAGTCCCTCACCCCTGGTACCATCCTAGTAAATGCATCCTCTTCTGCACTCTCTCCAAGGCCTTCATATTCTTTCCATGATTATTCACTGATTCTCCTTTCTTTGAAAGATAAACTAAATATACACATTGTCAGATTGGGACTCAATCTATAAATAACAGATGATTTATTTACTGTTATGACCACAGCTTATGTTAATTGCTGCACAAGCCAAATCCCAGAGGGAAACTTTTTTTTGTATTCTGAAAACGAGAAGGGAATGTACTGATCTCAGCAGCAAGAAATGTAGTGACACTTCTGGGATTTTAATAATTAAAAGTAAACATTTTATTAACTAGAGTAAAAGAAAATGTAAGCACACATGATTACAGGTACACAGTTAAACTTATTTTTACAAAGCATTCTCCCCAAAAGACTCTTTACTTGGTCAGACCCACAAGTAAACACTTCCCAGGCAACACTCCTTTATAAATGTTTAACTATAAAAAATCCAGTAATATCACCAAAGACAAACTACTGCAGCTTCAATAAAGGCATACCACATGACCTGTAACTCTCTTCCACTCTGCTGTGAATATCCAAACTTCAGAATAAAACTGCTTTTTGTAGCCCAATACTTTTCTGACGTGACTGAATGGTTGATTCAAACTGCATCCTCTCTCAGCTACAGCTCGAGCCATAGCTCCAGCTGCTATATCTCACAGTTCCAGCTCAACCGCCCAATACCTTAAACAGCTCCAGCACCAGCTTAACAGCCCAATCAGCTACAACTCACATCTCCAGCTCAATAACTTAAATAGCCCAACACTAAAGTACCTTTTCCCCGCTTTCATCTCAGGTTCCATTGTTCTCATACTTCTTTGAAACTCAACTCCTTCCAAATCTAGGATCTTTCATATTCCCATCTTGTCTTTGCTTTTGAATCAATAAAATATAATACCCCAATTCAATTTAACTATGGAACTCCTGCAAGATGCAAATATGTTTCTTTGTACCTCTGACTCCCCTTTAATATTCAAACAAACTCTCCAATTATCTAAAATGCAAATGTTAGATCTAACCTATTCACTTGTACCTCAAACCTAACATCTGTATCCTTTTCATGTTTTAAACCCCCCCCCCAAGACAACCTGCCTATTAATTTCGGCCCAGCACAATTAAGTCACACACACAGACACACACACACACACACACACAAATATTCCCCCAAAATATTTTTTAAAATCCATTTGTCGCATCACACAAAGCAGATAAATAATATAGTGGAAAATGGTTCTGGCCCATTTTATGGAATGATCCCCAAAAGGAAAGCCCAACAGTTACAAACATAAGGACAGAAGAAATAGGAGCAAGACCAGGTAATTTGGTCTCTCAAACCTGCTCTTCATTCAATAAGATTGTGGCTAATCTTCTACCTCAACTCCACTTTCCCATCCTACCACATATCATTAATTCCTTTCATGCCCAAAAATCTGTTAATCATAAATTTAAATATATTCAATGATTGAACATCCAAAGCCATCTGTGACAGAGAATTCCAAAGATTCACAACTCTTGAATATTGCTGAAAAGACAGACATGTTGCCGAAGCTTTTCATTTTACACTCATCAGGACAAATAAAAGAATGCCACATTTCAAACTATAACAACAATTTATACTACATGAGAAAAGGGTGCTGATTGGTTGGCAAGTTGACTCTGGTTGGCTGGGGTGTTGCCATGAAGAAAGCAGTGGGGAACTCTGAGTCAAGAAATTTCTCCTCATCTCAGTCTTAAATGGCCAACCCCTTATCCAGAGACTATGATCAATAGTTCCAAACTCCCCGGAGAGAGGAAGCAGCCTCTCAGCATCGACCCTGTCAAGTACTACAAGAATTTTATATGTTTCAATGCAATCATCTCTCATTCTTCTAAACACCTTACAGAACAACACTCTCATCCCAGGCACTACTCTAGTAACCCTTGCTGCGCTGCCTCTAAGGCAAATATCATACATCCTTCATTAGGTAAGGAGACCAAAACTGTACGCAGCATTCCAGGTATGGTTTCATCAAAGTCCTACATATCTGCAGCATGGTTACTGATGATACAAAGCTAAGTGGATAAGTAAGCTCTGAGGAGAATTCAATGAACACTGAAAGGAATATATACAGGTTAAGTGAGTGGGCAAGCAGGTGCCAGGGGGAATATAATTAGGAGAAATGTGAAGTCACTCACTTTGGTAGCGTTGTGAAACCATGCTTTATATCAAAAAATGATTTTTGAATTTATTGGCTGGAAACCCCTAACTTTATTTTTTAAAGATTATAACCACATTCCAGTGACTTGGGTTCATTGTCAAAGATGGCTGCACATTTGCATTGCATGTACCTTCAACATTCCAAAGCTATTGCAATGGAAATAACCTGTTTGCAAAGCCGCACCAGGAACAATTGCTTTGAAAGAGGTGAATGAGGGCCATCTCCTATCCCATTAGCAAAACCTCCAGGTAATCAGCTGGGTAGTCAACTGGGTAAGACAATCCATTAGACAAAATCACTTTGATAAGGTTTCCTGGCTGAGAGAGGTACTCCCAGCCATGATCTAATCAAGGTAACTGAAATACACTAGCCATGACCATATTTGGGTCACTGGGCAGTTGGAGAGCGAAAACCATGTGACAAGCCAACCCTTTGTAAATTTAAGCACCTACTTTCTCTGCAGAACTAGAAAAGCAACTAAGATGTAACCCTGAGTGAGCTCCTTCCCCCATCTCTCTCTCTCTCTCCATCCAACTTGCATGTTGAACCCTGTCTGCTGATTTTGACTATCCAGGTGCCACGGACTGAGATATTAAAATTAACTCAACCAAATGCTGCTGGCTCCAGAAGAACTGATAAATTGTTCATCCACAGCTTTAAACTGCCTTGACAGCAAAAGCAACAGACCTGAAGCCAACCAAGTCACCAATCTTCAGATTGTATACACTTTTAATTTTACTGTACTCTAAATTTTTTAATCTATCCTGCCCACTCTATAATTTATTTATGTGTGATCTTTGTGTGTATGTATGAAAGTTGGATGCATTTTTATCACTTTAATTAGACCATGTTAAGTACAATAAATACTAACCTCTTCTCATTTTAAAAACTCAATAAAACCTGTCTGATCATGTCTTTTATTCCCATAGCATGTAAATAAACAGTTAAACACTCACAGATTGACAAAAATATCCACTTTTAAAAAAACCTGTTGTGGTCAAACAAGGAGAGGGAAAAGTGGAGACCCTTTTGAACCTCCTCACCTGATCTTAGCAGCAGGCAAAATAGAACAGCAGGTATTTCTTTAAAAGTGAAAGATTTGTAAATATTACTTCCTATTTTTGTACTCCAATCCTTTTGCAATGAAGACTAACATACCATTTGCCTTCCCAGTTGATAGCTGTAATTGCATGTTAACCTTAAGTGATTCACGTACAGCAGCACCCAAATTCCTCTGGACATCATTATTTACAAATACCTCACTTTTAAAAAAAATATTCTGCTGTTATATTTTTCCTACCAAAGTGGATAGTTTCACATTTCTCCGCATTATATTCCATCTGTCATCTTCTTGTCCACTGATTTAAGTTGTATATATCCCTTTGCAGCCTATTTCAATCCTCCTCACGGCTTTCTTTCCTTCTTAGCTTTGTATTAAGAGCAAACTTGGATGCATTACACTCACTCCTCTCAACTCAGTGATGATATAGATTGTAACTAGCTAATTGTTGTGGCACCCCACTAATTATAATCTGCTAACTCGAAAATGATCTGTTTATTTCTACTCTCTGTTTTCTGTTCATTAACCAATCCACAAACCATGTGAATATATTACCTCTAATCTTATAAGCCCCAATCTTATGTAATAATCTTTTGTGTGGCCTGTTACCAAATGTCTTTTGAAAATCCAAATATACTATATCCACTGGTTTCTCCTTGTCTATCCTGTTAGCTATATGCTCACAAAGCTCCAATAGATTTGTCAAACACCATTTCCTTTTCATGAAACTGTGTTGACTCTGCCCAATCACGTCATGATCAAGTATGCCCTCACTTAACAGATTTGCTGCCAATACACCTTTCTTCACTAGAACACATCAGTGATGTCTTCCTCTTCCTCTACTTCATTTCGTGCTGGTTTCTCCTGTTCCTCCACCTCAATTCTGTTGTGTTCCTTTTCTGTCTTGTGCTGCCTTTTCACAGCCCCCATTTCATCACCTTCAGCTGGTACACATGTTCTTTTGTTTATTTTTCAGCAGCTATACGCGTTAGTTCAACCTCTTTGCATCTTATTGTGTCTTTGGGACATCTTTAAGTTTATTTTTGTATAACTGGTTCACTTGTTTAGAATTTAGGGTATTGATTTATGATTTTTGGTGTGCTATCCAAATGATGTCGCCATCTTCGGCTATTCTTTTGGCTACTGCCTTTCAAATTACTGTCATATATAAACTTTAGCTTCTTAAGTCCCAAAATCAGTGTTTTCACTTGTCCAGCTATCTCAGTAAATTTGTAGCATACTCAGGGTATGAACAGAGAAATCTCATCAATTCACTTTACCTATTCTACTGCATTCACATTCTCCTTGTCTTTAGAAGGTAATGCTATACTAGATTAAGGGCTCCACTGCCAAAGAAGAAATTAAGCAACAAAAGAACAAGCAAAAAATGACAGCAACACCACATATATTTTGTATTGCTGAAGAAAGGCACACTTTGTCAAAGCTTCTCATCTCACATTCTTTCCCTTACGGCACTGTGGGTGCACCTACACCACGTGGACTGCAGCAGTTCAAGAAGGCAGCTCACCACCACCTTCTCAAGGGCAATTAGGGATGGGCAATAAATGCTGGCCTAGCCAGTGACACCCACATCCCATGAACGGATAATAAAAAGCATCATCAGGACCAATTTGCAAGAATGCCAAATGTAAAGGGAACGACAATTTATACTTCATGAGAAGAGTGCTAATTGGCTAGCAAGTGGACTATCAGTTATCAGTTAACTGGTGCACTCTCCATGGCAATGCATCTGCCAATCAGAGTCCACTTGCCAACCAATTAGCACTTTCTTCTCTTGAAGTATAAATTGGTGTTCCCTTTACATTTGGTATTCTTGCAAATTGCCCTGATGAGTGCAAGGTGAATAGCTTTGGCAACATGTGTCTTTTTTCAGCAATACTCAAGTTATGTACTACCAAAGAACTATACATATATTTTAATGTATTTGTTAATCTTAGACCAGCTCCTCTTGAGTAGGAATTATTAAATAGTTTTCAAGTGTGCTAAATTATGACACAGGTGCTCCTGCACAGCCTTCTGTCTTGTGTCCCCAAAGGGTCTACACTTAGCCGCTTCCTATTTCTCACTTACATGTTGCCCTTGGTGAAATCATCCAAAAATGTGGCAGGTGCCACATGCACACTGAAGACACCCAGCTCAACCTCGCCACCACCTCTCCTGGTTCCACGACTCTATCTGATTTATCACACTGCTTGTCTGACAACCAAGTGGATGACCGGAAATTTCCTGAAATATTCAAAGGCATTGGCTTTCCCATTTTCCCAATTTCCCTACCTCTGTGACATCTTCCAGCCCTGAAATCCTTCAAGATATTTGCACCCCTTCAATTCTGGTCTCTTGCACATCACCAATTTTAATCACTCCAACATTAGCAACCATGCCTTCAGCTGTCTAGGTAGCAAACTTTGGGGTTCCCTCCTAACCCCCTCCCCCTTTCTGTTGATCTGATCCCAAGCCAGTTGGTGAAGAATGACACTAGCCAGGAATACTTTTCTTGATGGTAGGTTTATCTACAAAATGCAGCATTACATATGCCTGCTTCATATCTACCACCCCAGTGTCCCGGCAGGCTCTCGTTATACTCTTTTGAGAATATCAATTAAACAAATAAACTAATTAACTAAGGAACATATTAACAGCCCCTTAAAGGGGCACTGTAATAAAAATGGAGGGGGAACAATATGATGGGGAAAGAAGATGGTGTACAGCAAAGCCTTCTGAATGTTAATGCATAAACCTTGTTTGTTCCTTGCAGTGCACATACTTTGAATTTTGTTGGTAATGATGCTGCTGAGAGTAACCTGGAGGCAACAGATTTCTTTGGCTTGGTACAATGTGTTTATGTGTATTTCTCAGCTTCAACATGCTGTTGGGAAGTTCTAATGTGCCATGTGCCTAAGTGAAACCATTGAGTGGAACAAAATGGCAAAGTCAAATTAATGACTTGAAACCTCTTTGCTATCAGCTGGTGATACCTATGAGGCACTAATTGAAATCTCTGAGCGCACACCCTAGCAGGAACATCTGACAGTACCTCCCAAGTAGATGCACAAGCCCTTGCAAAAGGTATTTCTAGTTTTCATTTTGTGGTTTCTCTTGTGTGCTATGACATTCTCTTTGAGATCAATATAAATAGCAAACAACTTCAGATGAACGAACTTCACATACTTCTTCTTCTTCTTAGGCAGTCCCTTGGGGTCGAGAATAACTTGTTTCCACACTAAAAATGAGTTCTCAGGTGGCTGAAGAGTCCAATATGTGACCTACAGTCCCTGTCACAGGTGGGGCAAGCGGTGTTAGGGGGAATGTTTGGGGGGTGCCAAGGTTGCTATTCACTCCTCTCGCTGTCGACACTTGGCTTCAGCTAGCCTATGGCGATGAGACTCGAGGTGTTCAGCTCCTTCCCGGATGCTTTCCCTCTACTTTGGGCATCTTGGGCCAGGGATTCCCAGATGTTGGTGGGGATGTTGCATTTTTTCAAGGAGGCTTTAAGAGTGTCCTTGAAGCATTTCCTCTGCCCCCCCTGGGGCTCGCTCGCTGTGCCGAAACTCCGAGTAGAGCGCTTGTTTCAGGAGTCTCGTGTCAGGCATGCGGACAATGTGGCCCAACCAGTGGAGCTGATTGAGTGTGGTCAATGCTTAGATGCTGGGGATGTTGGCCTGAGCGAGAACATTGATGTTAGTGCATCTATCCTGCCAAAGGATTTGCAGGATCTTGCGGAGACAGTGCTGGTGGTACTTCTCCAGGGTTTTGAGGTGCCTGCTGTACATAGTCCATATCTCTGAGCCATATAAGAGAGCGGGTATCACTACTGCTCTGTAGGCCATGAGCTTGGTGCCAGGTTTGAGATCCTGATCTTCAAACACTCTCTTCCTCAAGTGGCCAAAGGCTGCGCTGGCACACTGAAGGCGGTGTTGAACCTCATTGTCGATGTCAGCCCTTGTTTTTTGACATACATGATGCCATTAAGCCACTGAGTGAAACCAAGGAACTTCTTGTAGACTGCAGGAGTGATGAAGGGTTTGGGAAAACACTGTTAACCTGGTCTTGCTGACGACTAGAAGATACCACATTCAGTCCCTATTAGGGGAAAGAGGAAGCAGCTCGCGTATGAAGCTGATGATTAGCCTCTTCAAGGCCTCAAGGAAAAATTCAAAGTGAACTTTTATTTTGCGATCCTTGACACAGCAATACAATCGGTCGAAGAAAGATTCACGCAGGTGCATCAAATTAGTGCTGTTTTTAGCTTCCTCTATGATGTTCACCATTTGCAGAATAGGTCATCAAAGCAGATTATGGAACATTGCTTGAAGCTAGAGGAAGCTATAAAACACGACGGCCCGAAAGATATTGATGCTTCAGATTTGTGCAGTGAATTGTAAGCCATTGCAAGATAAGTTCGAAAGTGTGGACCACCACAAGGTGTATTGAGCTTTAAATGCAAAAAGAAGCTGAAAGATAGAGTCCCCAATATATTTATTGCTCTCCACATCCTCTTGAGCCTCGCTCTTCCTGTGGCCTGTGGTGAGCAAAACATTTCCAAGATAAAGCTGATCAAAAGATATGTTTGTTCTTCAATGATGCAAGAAAGACTGGTTAGAGTCTCCACCTTGTCAATAGAACATGAAATTGCACAAAACATTGAGCTGGAGTAACTTGTTTCTACGTTTGCTAAACTGAAAGCACAGTAAGTTAAATTCTAAGGCCAGGCTTTTCCGTGCCCACCGGTGTCGGGTGTGTTTGGTGGCGTGAGTGGGCAGTATGGCGCGATCAGCTTCATGACGGTGTGAAACCAGTTTGTGATCATCCGCTCAGCCTGCCAATGGTGGGCTGTGTTCCCGCCATCTGACATCGGGAACCTCATTGTAATACATCTGCATATCATTATTAGGCCAGCACGCCGGACTCATCCCCCACCTGCCCTCCCTCCCCCAACTGAATCGTCCGCCTGTGTTGGCGGGAAAACACGCTGATGTGTTTCACAACAGCACATAAGCAACTTGCACTTGGCGGGCTGCACTTCACTCAAGATTTCAAGATTTGTCTGCCTACCTTGCTTCGGACAGCACTCACAGTCATCAGCGCCAGGCCTCACAGACAGCACCACATCACTTTTAGGGGGCACATGGATAGGTCTCTACCTACCAAATCAGCCATTTGTGGGGGGGCTTTTCAATGGCTGCAGGGCTAGGGCTTGTTTGGGGAAGGGGGAGAAGTGGCCTCAGGTAACGGAAGAGGCTGCAGGGTAAGGGGTGTACTGGCGGAGGAGGGCAACTCAGGGTGTGTGTGTGTGGGGCGGGGGGGGGGGGCACATGCTGATCTACGCAAGTGGTGATGCCTGAGGAGGCAGTCGCCAGAGGAGATGAGGCCGGATGGACATGTGAGGGTGTGTGTGAGAAGGGTGATGATGTCCCTTGAGCTGGCAGTGAGTGAGATGCCAGTGAATGTGTGATGGGTTTGAGTGTGTGAGTTTAGAGTGATGAGATGGTTGCCTTACCCTGGCTGCACAGATGAGATCATTCATCCTCTATGTGTATTGGATGGCCAACCTCTTCTGTGCGGCACTGGCACTGATCACCACTGCTATCGCCTACCAAGGCAGAGTGGTAATGTTGCTGCCCCTTTTTGCGGACAGAGCAGGGGGGTAGAGGACGTCACATCAGGCCTCCACAGTGCCCAAAAGGAACTCGGGGGCTTCAGTCTTCTTGTCTTTTGGGGCCATGTCTTGTTTGCTGCAGTCCTGGGCTGGAAGCACCGAGTGTGGCTGCACTTTAAATGTGGTGCCTGGCGTGACGAAGCGATGAGGTGATGGCTTGGCAGGTGAATCAGAGCCCGACCGCCATGGAAACTGTGTGTCTCCTGGGAATGCATAAATAATGTGGCAGGTTTGGGATGATATGGTGTGAAAACCCACCATTGCGGCCGGCAGCTAAAACGTTGCTTTACCCACCCGCTACTGCACTAAATGCAAATCTGGGACAATTCCGTCCCAAACCTTGATCGACTTGCAGGAAAACACAGTGTAGTATCATGTCATGTGAGCCAATATTACACACTAAGGCATCTGCACTGGCCGTAAAATCTTTTGAAAAGTGTGGAAGAATGAGAATGTTATATACAATCAAAATCATAATATTCTTTTTTTCTTGTAAAATAAATCTGTAATTTATTTATAAATGTAGACTAAAGTAATGCAGAATATAGTTAATTTCTTCCCTGCATGGATGGGGAAGGGTTGCAATGTCGGTTACTTAGCTTAGAGTTATATGCTTTCAACTTCACCCATTCAGGAAGGTGAGCTCTCCTGGTGATGACCCTGCGTGATGCTGGTTGAGATCTTGCAAGAGGGGCAGGAGTGGAGCACGCAAATCTATGGGGACGAGAGGGAACATGTGGTGCTGCAGAAGCAGCACATTGGGTGGGACTCAGAAGGCTGAGGCCACTGGAGTGAGGGCTGAGGAGGGGAGGCTGTGGATAACTCAGGTACCCACTCTGAGTTGTTTGACAATTTTGAGTGGAAGGCTGTGTGAAAGTGGGACCATCTTGCTGCATTCATTTTCAAAAGTTAACTGTGTAGGGGTGGGGGGGGTGGTTTGGTTGGCGGGGGGGGGGGGGGGGGGGGGGGGGGGGGGGGGTGCAGGCTGAAGATTCGTCTAGTGTGCCAAATACCCTTGTGCTGGCTCTGCAAGTAGGCAGGGGAATACAGCTGCAAATCACAAAAGGAAACAAATATAGGAAAATCTGGCAAAATTGTGCAACAAAGGCAACATAGGAAGGAACGTTGGGGCGGGAGAAGGCCATTCAGCCCTTCAAATCTGTTTTGCCACTCAATGAGATCATGGTTGATCTGTAATTTAACTTAATTGTATCTTAATCGTGTTTATGTGTGTACAAGTGGTAGGCATTAACTTGAGATCTCTACAAATGGACACAGGCTAAAACTGGTTGGTGGGTTAGAGGGCGAATGCTTGTAATGTTTTACTCTGTAAATAAATATAAAAGTGTAAAAAGAATGGCTCCAGGTGCATCCTTCATCAACTGGATTTCTGGAATAAAACACTGCCCTGGCTCCAGATCGCATCAAACCACTGATTAGCAATAATCTATTGCTCTTAGATTTAAAACTCCTAATTAAGCTAGCATCTATTGTTTTTTATGTGAGAGTTCCATACTTCTACCACTTTTTGTGTGAAGGAGTGTTTCCTAACTTGACTCCTGAATGACCTGGCTTTGATTTTAAGGTTATGTCGCCTTATCCTAGACTCCTTCACAGTGGAAATAGCTCCTACCTGATGCTATGAATTTCCTTTCAAAGTCTAAGAAACCTCAATCAAACCACCCTTAACCATCTATATTTCAGAGAATATAAGCCCAGTTTTATGTAATCTCTCCATATATCTCTTCCATGTAGCTATGGTAACATGCTGGTGAAACTGCTCTGCACTTCTTCCAATGCCAACATATTGTTTCTAAAGTGCAGTGCCCAGAACTCCAGATGTGATTTAAGGAGGACTGTGTACAGCTGTAGCAAAACGTCCTCCCCTTTATATTCTAGCTCTCCCATTATAAAGTCTAACATCCTATTAGTCTTTATTTGTGCATCTGTTAGTTACATTTTAGCGATTGGTTTTGATGGACCACTAAATCTCGTTGAGCCTCCATTGTTGCTAGTATTTCATCATTTAAATAATACATTCCCATTTTATAGAGATGGGTGAACTGACCTTACTTTGGTTGTTATAGCGCTGGTAGAGGCTCCAATTTCCAAAGGAAATCGCACTAGCCCAGTTATAGGAGCTTCACCATGACATCTGAATGCTGGGCTTAATTGTTATGCCAAATAGTCCAACAGAAACACAACAATCACAACATATGCTGTTAGATGACTCGCTGTATAAAAATGACTCTGCTAACAGCTACTTAAAAGGACATTGCAGTATTGAGGTACTTTCAAAGATTAAGAACTTGACCTTACACAGAAAGTAAAATTAATTTATTTAGTATCAGTGACACAGAATAATAAAATGCAACTACATGAGTTTGCCAGCAACATGATAAAAATCAATCTTCACAATTAAGATGACATAGCTGCAGATTAAATTTGACCTTTACATTCAACATGAAGGTCACAGAATCTAAATTCTACAGTCAATGAAACAATACCAAGTACTATAGTCAATATGATAAATCTTAAACTGACAACAGAATAAATGGTTTGCATTGATCCAGCCCCTTCCTGTAGAAGTAGGGTGATCAGATCACTGTCTGGTTGCTTAGAGAAGTGAAAAGGTGAGAAATGGTTGAGGTTTGAGCCAACGTGGTGTGATTCACAGACAGCTGGCACAACTCACATGTTAACTTTTAGCTAGAACTGGAGTTTAACCATGAGTCACTATGCTGCAAAGTGACTTTGGAAGCGAACCAGACAAATTAGTCGATAAAAACAAGAAACCGCGGATGCTGGAAATCCAAAACAAAAGCAGAATTACCTGGAAGAACTCAGCAGGTCTGGCAGCATCGGCGGAGAAGAAAAGAGTTGAAGTTTCGAGTCCTCATGACCCTTCAACAGAACTGGGTGAATCCGGATTCACCCAGTTCTGTTGAAGCGTCATGAGGACTCGAAACGTCAACTCTTTTCTTCTCCGCCGATGCTGCCAGACCTGCTGAGTTTTTCCAGACAAATTAGTCATTGTTCTTATAATTTGAAATTTCTCCAGAAAGGCTTCCAGTGGAATTGTATACTGAGATTGAAATGGTGCTTAGATTTTAGGCAAAAACAAATAGAAAATGCAGTGGTAGATATTATTCAAACAGTAACATGAAGATCATCATTCTGTCAGCACTCCGCCATCGGACAATTTCTCAGTTTCCTCTTTGCTGCCCTCTACTGGTTTAGGATTCTTTTGAGAAATGCCTGAACTTTTGACCACAAGTCTTCCTGTGCAAATGAATGTGCCTTGGCATTCCCTCCCCACCTTGTAGGTGCACCTATCACAGAGTGGTAGGAGGCATAGCAAAAGGGGAAAAACGGAGGCTCCAAATAATGTCCAGCCCCTGGATAACTGAGGATCTCAAAATTATCTTTTCCATGTTCTTTCAATCTTTTTATGGTCTCACCAGCAAAGAATTTGCTATTCCAGTTCTTATCATCTTCCCCAACAATAAACAGGATGGTACCCTCAGCATTTTCTATTGGGATTATACTGTCCTCATTAACTTCATTTATTATTTCAAATATGTCTGCAACGCCTGAATCTGCAATCTGCATTCGGCTTATAGTGTAGCCCAGACCAGTAGAAATCAGTTTATCTTTAAAGCACAATCCATATATAGCACTTGTAGTGCATCCATTGATGACAACGGCCGCTCGCACATCTGGTAGAAAGGTGGCCATCGAGAGAACCAAATCCGCACCTTTTGATAGTCCAACTGCTCCAATGCCAGGACCTTTAACCTGGAAGACATTTTTGAAAATATTCCTAAAGGGCAACACATACTTAAACAGCTATAGACTATCAAAGCATGAGCCCTAAAGAGAAAACAAACTGCAGGACTAACATTCTGTAAGACAGAAGTGATCACCTTATATATCTTCTATTTTTAATGTGAATTTGGCCTCGAAATATAATCTATTTCTCAGACACTAAATGGCCTGCTATGATGGGCAGAAAACCCACACCCAGTATGTGTCGGAAGTGTACTGTCTGCCATATTGTTACAGGCAAAAAAAAAGAGATGTCCGAAGACCATGCCCGAAACAGGTGTTTGAATATTCTTTGAATATTCAAATGAGAGGCCTAACTGTGAGCTTTAATTCCACTTATCTATCACTCTAGATGAGTTATCATACAAGAAAGACTCTTTAATTATTTAGTTACTGTAAAATCTTGAAAGTTAATTTTAAGTACACAATGGTTATGACTTGCACACGTATTCTGCGGATCGCATTCTACAAATCAGTCCATTCAATAGCCTTGATCATGTTTTCCTACTGATCAGTGCAGTGTGTTAATGCCAATGGACACCCAGTGTTCAGACTCTCTACTCACATTTTTTTTGAAGCAGTTATTTTAATTAAGTGACGGCTATGTACAGAGCTCTTAGCAGACTGGACGCTCTTAATTTAATTTTTAGAATTAAACCATCATAATGCCTTGCTCGAGAGAATTAATTGCAAAAATACTTTTGCATGTAAACAAATGCTGGATGAAAATTATTTCTATTTTAATAAAAGCCGTTTGGCATGGCTTTCATTATTTGCTTAGAAACAAGAAACCCATCAGCCTAAAACACATTGCATGTACCACCGCAATTGAAATGATGCATGGTGTTTGGATATTTCCTTCCTTCTCAAGTAACATTTGATAAAGACCTTACTTGAAAGATGGTGCTCCTAAACATAAGGATTATAACACAGCAGCTAGTAACATGAGGACTCAGAAACTTGACATGCACAAATATGTATTCCAACTGGTGGCTTGAGGAACCCCCTCGAATTCCTACAAGTTAATTGAAAGAATGAACCACGAGCCAAAACCACCACCAGCCGGTGGCCCTCCTATTTCTGTATTGCTGTTTCATCTCTTCCTTGTCAAGTATCTTGGTAAATGATAAAGAGACTCAAAGATCATAATAGAGAACCCTTACTCTGTATTCAGGCTATTGAATGCATTGTGCCACCACGTGAATTTGTTCAAGTAAGATAGGTGGATGAATAACTAGTATAACATAGTGAACTATCTATTTCTCTCTCCTCTTAAACACTGAAATAATATATACATAGTTCGCTTTTATGTGATCCCTTCAGCAGGTTGATCCAACGCAACCTGTACCCAGTTTGACCTGACACAACCTATTTTCAACCTGATCCCCAGCTTTTTAGATTGTCTGTCCTGGCTCAGCACAAGTTCTTCCGGTCCTACACTGTCTCAGCTCCTTTATTATGCTGACAGTACAGTGTTTGGTTGGCAATTGCAGGAGGGAACCAGGCACAGTGCTTTCTCACTCACCCAGTGGTCACACCTGCCAAATGCTTCCCAATTGACTTGTCCCATCCAAGTGCTTTACCTGCTGCCCATTAGCAATGGAAACTATATGATAATGCATTATGTGTTACATTACCTAATGATTATTATTAGGGATCATTGTCACAGATAAACAGCAGGCTAACTAAACTTTTCACCTTAGTGCAAAAGTTACTAAATGGAAGCCATTTATTTGATGACATGACTGACCTTTGGATGCTGCCTCAAAAAATTCACGGCTTCTTCGAAATATCCTAAGTCAAAGTTTATCACATCTTCTGGAAGGTCATCATAACATAGGTAGGCTAACGCCAGTGTAGTAAAACCATGGTTTGCCAGAAGACTGGCTCTGTATTCTGACAATCCACCTTGTATTTCGTTCATGGAAATCACTCCTGGAAATGGCCCATTTCCTGTCAAATTCAAAGAGGTTTATTCCTTTCTTCAAGTCTCTTCCGAGCTGTTTTGAGTCACCTGGCCCCAGCCCTCTACACTCCAAAATCCCCAAGTCTTTGCCTCTCCTGATTGCTAGCTGGATTCCATCCCACTTCTACCCTCTGATCTTTTCTGGTGGTTAGAACCTGCTGCCGGTGACACAAAGCTGTGGTCTCCCATGTGGGAAGCCTGTCAATCTGGTGGGCTGCCAAGTGGCTACCATGTGAAAATAACGGTAATGTGGTCCTGTCCTTAAATCTGGCCACATCCCTGCCATTTCCAGGTAACCCACCCCCTCTTCAATCACTTGGATTCTATGCAACGTGTGTTGTAGGAAGATATTGAGCACAATGTCAGATTTCAAACAGTGGAGCAAATATCAGAGGTGAAGCTGTCAGCATGGCAAACAAGGGCTTGGAAGTACCATATGGAAAACAGCAACCTAGCAACAGCATTCTGGTGAAACTTGTCTAAACAGATTAATGCGTATGCTCGGCTAATTAGGGCTGCATATCTGGAAGAGGGAACACATTAACTGAAATATAGCATTTGGCCAAATGGGTGAGGATTCTTTTTAAAAAGGAGGGTATCGTACTCACTTCATAAGCTCCTTGGTTTCCATCCAGCTTTGATGGATCAGTGCAAACATATTTCCCTCTTTGTAGAGCTGAAGGCAGGTGTTCTAATAATATTAGCAAGCAGTAATTGTCAGTGCTTCCAAAGAGAGAAAAAAAAACACAACCACCCGCCATTAAATCCCCAAAAACATCTGCTGTGGGTAGCACGCCTGCCAGAAGAATGTGAAGGTCAAACCTGACTCCAGGGTCTCAGGCACAAAGATCGAGCTTAATATCCCTCGGCTGAAATTTTCCGGCCTTGTTGGGAATCGGGTGGGGCGAGGGATACATTGTGGTGAGAAGGGCAAAAAGCGGCTTCATACCGGTGTGAAAGCACAGAGGGGTCACTTGATGGCGATCTCCATGGCGGAATGCCAATCCCGCTGGAGGACGGCGTGAACTCGCTTTGCATCCTGCCCCGAGACGTCTGGACAAGCGAGACGTCTGGACAAGCGAGACGTGCAGGAGTCAGGACTTACTGTTAGGGCCTTGCTCAGATCGCAGACATCCGAGGAGACGACGACGCTGGGGCCACTACAGCTTACCGGAGCCTGGAGGAACACGTGCATCGCATGCTGGGTGGATTCTCATGGACATGGCTCCGCCGTGAAGCAGCACATGGAAGGTGGGAAGGTCTCCGTTTATGTCTTGAGTCTGCTGCGGAACACCATGGTCTTGGCCATGGGCTGCTATGGATGATCGGCGAAGGCTGGGGGGAGAGGAAGGTCCATCTCTGAGTGTGAGGGGAAGGTATACTGGTGGGGGAGAGGGATGGTGTAGGAGAAAAAGGCCCAGGTTTTACTGGGAGAGGAAGGTGCACTGGGGTAGGGTGAGGTTGTGGGGGGTGGAAATGAAGGTGTTGGGGGGTGGTGAGGTTGGGCGGGGGGGCAGCAAAGGTGTTTGGGGGAGGGAGGTGTCGGAGGGGTGAGGTTGAGGGGAGGTCAAAGGTATTAGGGGTGAGGTTGGGGAGGGAGGAGGGACTACAGGTGGAGGAGGGTGTAACGGAGGAGAATGTGGCAAATGGAGAGATAGGTGTAAGTTGGGGGGGGGAAGGCGTAAGGGAAGGAGTTCACAGAACGGAAGAAGTTCGGAGAGGGGAAGGAGTCCAGGGGGAGGAAGGTATCTGGGGAGAGGAGGAAGGAGTTTGGAGGGGGTGGGTGGAGTCCGGGGGTGGAAGGTGTCCCGGGGGAGAAGGGTGGTGGTGGGTGTGTGGGTGGGTGGGGGGGTAAGAGGGGGTGAACATGTAAGGGAGGTGTCTGTGGAGTCAATGACTGCCTGCTAGTGAGCGAACTGATGGTGCGCATTGTAGGAGGGAACGGTAAGTGTCAGAAGGATAGAGGGAGCCGGAAAAGTGGGAGGTGAGGGTGTGTTGGTAGCAGTAGAAGGGATGGTGAGGGTGATTGGTGGGTCTTAGAAGCAGACCTAGACCCGAGGGTGGGAAGGAAGAGGTCGGGGAAGTCAATGTGGATGGGGGGTGGGACTCTGGGAAGGTAGGTAACGTTCACGTTCACGTTCACCTGGACATCCTGGAAAGAAAAGGGTTTAGGTTGGTAGGTGACGGTGGGGAGCTGGAAGGTGATGTCTGGGGATCAACAGTGATGGGGGAAAGAACATGGGTGACTGGGGAAAGGGAAAGGACAGGGGAGCTGATCAGAAAATTAACGACTACCACGGCTGTTAAAATTGAAAGTGAGCAGAGCCTCGTGTTGGATGGGCACAGGTGCTACATGGGAGTGTGATCAGTGGGTGGGTGGGTGCAGCTCAGATGGACAACTGAAAGAGAACCCCAGCAGGCAGCACTGAGAATGCTCAGGACAGTGAGATGAGCGTGATGGATGAAGGCTCCATGTGCGCAGGAGAGTGCTCGCACGAGGCTCCGAAAGGCCCTGCCACACACACACACACACCTCCCTCCAGAATCACTCGTGGTCCAGCTGCGTGCTGCTGAACTGATAGTTGGGATAGATGCCATGTAAATGGAGCTGAAAGACAACATTACACATTATTCAGTTAAAGTAAAGATATTTTCAGATTATAAAGTGACAAAATATGTTCACCCATGCAACCACGTGATCAGAATTTCTTAATTTTTCTGGGCCTACCACTAATTCTAGGTGCTGCCCTGACATCCGCAACAGGGGTGGAGACAGCCTGTGCAAAGGTTGGCCCTATTGCCTCTGATGACTTTGGCATATGTCCTCTGGAAAGCCAAGGCCTTGAGGGCCCTGGGCTTGCCTTGGCTGTCCTCCTGTGGGCCAGCTGCTCCCTTTGTGGTGACAGAAGATGAGTTTGAGGCGGGTGGGGGGTGGGGTCACAAGCAAAAGGGACTCTGAGATTTCTGAGTGGATGATCCAGGGGTCCTCCTCCCTTCAGATGCCTGAGGATGCGGTGAGGTCACAGCAGGGTGGGCAAATCCAAGCCTTCTCGCCAGCGATTGGAGTGTTTCCCATGAATGCATTATCATTGAAGCGGGATGCGCCAGGAAAGGGACGGTACTGCGCAAAAACTCGCCATTTACCCCTACCACAACCACACTTTGTGCAAATCTAGGACGATTCTGCCCCTAGTGTATATTGAAGAAGTGCTGCACTGTTGGGAGGATTTTTTTCTTTCAAATGCAAAGTTGAATTTAGGCTCTGTCTGTCCTCTGAGGTAGTTTTCATGGCACTATTTTGAGGATGAGGAGGTCTTCCAGGTGTTGTGGTCAAAATTTGTCCCTTCATTCATGTGTGCTCTGCTTGAAGGCAGGTCCTTGGCTCATTACCTGCTGATGCTTCATCCTGAGGTACTTGCTTGGCAGTTTTTGCCAGTGATAGCTTGCCATTGTCTCCTTCTCTCGGTGGCAGGGCGAGGAGGCTTGTCCCAAGTCTACCTCAGCCACAACGGCAACTGAACCCACGCTGTTGGTGTTATTTTGAACCACAGGCGAGCCACCTAACCAACTGATATTGGAGGGTTGTGGGGCTGACGGGGATTACAGAGAGAAGGATGAAAATTTTTAAAGTGGAGGCATTGCTCAACTGGGAGCCAGTGTAGGTGACTGAGCACACGGGCGACAGGTGAACAGGATTTGGCGTGTGCTAGGACACAGCAGAGTTTTGAATAAACTCAAGTTTACGGAGAGTGGAATGTGGGAGGCCAGTCAGGAGTGCATTAAAATAGTCAAGCTCAGAGGTCACATAGGCAAGAAGGAAGACTCAGCAGCAGATGAGCCGAGGCAGGGGGTGGAGTCAGGCAATGTTACAGAGGTGAAGATAGACAGTCTTAGTGATGGCATGGATATGTGGTCAGAAGTTCGTCTCAGGGTCAAATAAGACACTGAGGTTACGAACAGTCTGATTCGGTGTCAGACTTACTGGTGAGAGAGGTAGAAGTTTGTGGTGGGGACTCAAGATAAAGGCTCAGTCATCCCAATATTGAAGCAGAGGAAATTTCTGCTCATCCAGTACTGAATGTCAGACAAGCAGTCTGACAATTTAGAGTTGCTGGAGGGATGGAGAGAGTGGTGGTGAGGTATTGCCAGTGTACACGTAGAAATTGATGTGTTTTTGTACGATATCGTGGACGGGCAGCATGCAGATGAGAGAGAGGAGGAGGGCAAGAATATATCCTTGGGGGACACAAGAGGTGATTATACATGAATGGGAAGAGAAGCTATTGACGGTGATTCTCTAGCTATCATTAGATGGATAAGAATAGAACCGGGCAAGAGCAGTCCCACCCAGCTGGATGACAATGGAGAGGTGTACTATTACCAGCAGTTGGCAACTAAAGGATATAAATTTCAGATCCACATTAAGAGGACAAAGAATTCATTGTTCTTACAACACCTTGTGGAAACATGTAATCACTACTTAACAACATTTGCATTCCAAATGCTAAATCGTTATTTGTTTTGCTTTAGTTAGTGTTCACACCTCAAGAATTAATTGGCAATTGTCTACCTGGCTCAGTATTTTACACTTCCGATACATATTGTTGAATCTGACAATGTAAAAATTTATTAGTAGTTTGAACCGCTTCCAAGAAAGTAACTTGCATTGGTCGGCGCTCACTCGTGTGTCTAAGTTCAAGCTCGGCTCTGATATAACGTGCAGAGAAAAGAAAATCAGGTGTTTGAACACAGTTAATAAATACAATTCTTTTTTATATTGTGTTGAAATGTAAAATCTTCAAATTCAAAACCTGTTACTTTCCCACTTTAAACATAATTACTTAAATATTCTCTCTTAAAGTAAGCTTATTATATAAGAGAGAGTTCAATTGTGCAAAGACATAGTATATGGGATGACAATATATTGGTCCTGGCACCTTATGTCCACAAGTCCATATAGCACATCCCTGTGTTTAGATATGATGTCACTCAACACCCTGACTTGGAAATAAATTGCCCTTCCTTCACTGTCGCTGGGTCAAAATCCTGGAACTCCTTCCCTAACAGCACTGTGGGTGTACCTACACCATATGGACTGCAGCAGTTCAAGAAGGCAGCTCACCACCACCTTCTCAAGGGCAACTAGGGATGGGCAATAAATGCTGACCTAGCTAGTGAAGCCCATTTCCCAGTGAATGAATTTTAAAAAAATACATATCCATGTAGGAAGCACAAGCCTAGGTGAGGAAAACTCAGAATAAAATTGATGTTAAATTTAAAATTAGGTCTTACCAGGCGGGATGAAGAGGGTCCCTCGGACCCTGCCCTCTCTCACTGGGATCCTGCTCACCCCTGCTTTCATAAACCAGCGTTGATTGATAGAGGCGGCCAAAGGCTGCACTGGGAGCTGGTCCAGGCTCCGGTGTCCATCAAACACCTCGATGTGGACAGCGAGAGAAGTGGCCACGTCCCTCTTGACCAGGCGAGTGAAAGGTGTGCGGGGGCTGAGCGACCAGAAGAGCCCCATGGGCTGGGTGCCGGTGTAGTGTCCACCCAGGGACGGGGAGTGGTCCAGGTCCAGCTCCCCCTGGCCGTCCGCCCTGTAGAAAGCCAAGGAGTGAAAAAGCTGCCCCTT
Organism: Carcharodon carcharias; assembly: GCF_017639515.1. Lineage (NCBI taxonomy): Eukaryota > Metazoa > Chordata > Chondrichthyes > Lamniformes > Lamnidae > Carcharodon > Carcharodon carcharias. The sequence goes on along the minus strand of NC_054486.1, from coordinate 15,901,123 downwards.
CTCGTCGCTGAGCCACGCCTTCATGGTGACCTGCTGGAGCGGGGAGAGGCCGCTCACCCGCACCTGGAGCGGCTCGTCGAACAGGCACTCGGGGCCGGGCTGAAGCCGGACACTGGCGGCCATCCCGGCTCGGTGACACAGGGGGACAGGGCGGCTCAGGAAGGCGGCCGCCGCCGCCCGGCGCAGGCTGGAGAGATACATGGAAGCTGCCGAGAGATGGTCCGCAACTTCTGAAATCTCCCTGGGAGTTTTTAAACATGCACCTTCCCACCTGTTGCCAGGTGCACACAGCGATGCAAGTCCAGGGTTTTTTTTTAAATCATGGAAAATGGAATAAATGTCACTTCCTGAAAACAACACACCCAGCAGATTTCTTTGCCTTTTGTGTTTTGCACAAATACGGCAAAGATGCAAAACAGACCAGAAGCCAAATATCTTCAGGTCAGAAGCAGCTGACCACTTCTCTGTCAACAAGATTGAACATTTATCGGGAGACTGCAAAGAAGCAAACCGTATGACCCGTCAGAATGGCAACATGTTTCGTCCACGTCCAATCCACTTCCTGCTCGCTCTCCAAAACCTTTAAAATTCCTCTTATAGTTATAGATTCCATAATGGAAATGGTTTTTCTCTCTCGCTATCCTATCAGTTAACCCCTAACAATGGAAAACTTCAATGAAATCACCCCTTAACCCTCTAGATTTCGAGCAATACAATTCTAACTTGCACAGTCTCTTCTCATTGTCCAGGAAAACTACACTGGTCTCCTTCCAAGGCCAATGTGTGGTCCTCAGACCTGCTCACCTTACTTCAGATGTGGTCTAAGCAGGGTTTGTATAGCTGAAGCTTGACTTGTATTCTAATTGTCTAGATATAAAGTCAGCAATCCATTTGCCATTTTGATTAAAAACAAAAAAACTGCGGATGCTGGAAATCCAAAACAAAAACAGAATTACCTGGAAATACACAGCAGGTCTGGCAGCATCGGCGGAGAAGAAAAGAGTTGACGTTTCGAGTCCTCATGACCCTTCGACAGAACTTGAGTTCGAGTCCAAGAAAGAGTTGAAATATAAGCTGGTTTCATGCTCTCATCAGGACTTGGAAAAATTTATTAATTTTGCTTCCAATCTCCACCCCTCCATCATTTTCACGTGGTCCATCTCTGACACTTCCCTTCCCTTCCTTGACCTCTCTGTCTCAATCTCTGGTGATAGACTGTCCACCAATATCCATTACAAACCCACCGACTCCCACAGCTATCTCGACTACAGCTCCTCACACCCCGCTTCCTGTAAGGACTCCATCCCATTCTCTCAGTTCCTTCGCCTCCGTCGCATCTGTTCCGATGATGCTACATTCAAAAACAATTCCTCTGACATGTCCTCCTTCTTCCTTAACCGAGGTTTTCCACCCACGGTCGTTGACAGGGCCCTCAACCGTGTCCGGCCCATCTCCCGCGCATCCGCCCTCACGCCTTCTCCTCCCTCCCAGAAACATGATAGGGTCCCCCTTGCCCTCACTTATCACCCCACCAGCCTCCGCATTCAAAGGATCATCCTCCGCCATTTCCGCCAACTCCAGCATGATGCCACCACCAAACACATCTTCCCTTCACCCCCCTTATCGGCATTCCGTAGGGATCGCTCCCTCCGGGACACCCTGGTCCACTCCTCCATCACCCCCTACTCCTCAACCCCCTCCTATGGCACCACCCCATGCCCACGCAAAAGATGCAACACCTGCCCCTTCACTTCCTCTCTCCTCACCGTCCAAGGACCCAAACACTCCTTTCAAGTGAAGCAGCATTTCACTTGCATTTGCCCCAACTTAGTCTACTGCATTCGTTGCTCCCAATGTGGTTTCCTCTACATTGGAGAGACCAAACGTAAACTGGGCGACCGCTTTGCAGAACACCTGCGGTCTGTCCGCAAGAATGACCCAAACCTCCCTGTCGCTTGCCATTTTAACACTCCACCCTGCTCTCTTGCCCACATGTCTGTCCTTGGTTTGCTGCATTGTTCCAGTGAAGCCCAACGCAAACTGGAGGAACAACACCTCATCTTCCGACTAGGCACTTTACAGCCATCCGGACTGAATATTGAATTCAACAACTTTAGGTCGTGAGCTCCCTCCCCCATCCCCACCCCCTTTCTGTTTCCCCCTTCCCTTTTTTTTCCAATAAATTATAAAGATTTTCCTTTTCCCACCTATTTCCATCATAAAAAAAAACCCCCACTAGAGCTATACCTTGAGTGCCCTAACATCCATTCTTAATTAGCACATTCGTTTAGATAATATCACCAACTTTAACTTTAACACCTATGTGTTCTATTGTACTATTGTCGTTGACATCTTTTGATGATCTGCTTCTATCACTGCTTGTTTGTCCCTACAACCACATCCCCCACCCCCCCACCTCTCTGTCTCTCTCTCTCTCCGCCCCCCCCCCACACACTTTAAACCAGCTTATATTTCAACTCTTTCTTGGACTCGAACTCAAGTTCTGTCGAAGGGTCATGAGGACTCGAAATGTCAACTCTTTTCTTCTCCGCCGATGCTGCCAGACCTGCTGAGTTTTTCCAGGTAATTCTGTTTTTGTTTTGCCATTTTGATTATTTTCTCTACTTTTTTACAACATTACATATTCAATTGACTTGGTAAGGAAATGGAACTGAATCCCCAACTCTATTTGGACCTCCACCCTTCCCACCATTTAGAAAGTACCCTATTCTATCCTTGTTAGATACAAAGTGGATGACCTCACATTTACCTACTTTGAAATCTATTTTCCAGAGTTTTTCTCATTCCTTTAATCAACCAACATCTCTTTGTAATTTTATGCTCACATCTAACACTGCTTACAATGCCACCTAACTGTGTCATTAGCAAATTTGGATATGTGCCCTCTTATCCCATCACCTATTTCATTAATAAATGCGGTGAGTCGCTGAGGCCTTAAACCAGATCCTTGCAGGACACCAGTAGTCACATCCTGCCAATTAGAGTTTCTGCCTATCATACCTATTCTGTCTCCTACTGCTCAGCCAATTTCCTTACCCAAGCCAATAACTTGCCTTCAATTCCATGGGTCTCAGCTTTAGCTAACAGTCTTTTATGATGGGCTTAATCAAATGCCTTCTAGAAGTCCATATAAGTAACACCTATACACATTACTCTATCCACTACTTTAGTCACATCTTCAAAAAGTTCAATTAAGTTTGTAAGGCATGATCAACTCTTTACAAAACCATAATCTCTCGGATCAGCTGAAAAATTGCAAGACCTTCAGTCCTTAATTATAGTCTAGTGATTTCCTGATGACAGATGTTAGGCTAACTGTTGTATAGTTCCCTAGTTTTTTTCTCTCACCTTCACTGAATACAATATGTGCACTTTTCCAATCTAAAGTAATGGTTCCCAAAACAAGAGAAACCACCATTTTCACAGCTCCCCTTTAAATCCTCTGCCAATTGATTAAAGACTTAAATTAATTAAATAAATAAAACAAGGCTAGTCTAAGATATGGCAGAACTGATTGTGTGCCTGGACTGCAGAACATTGGAACCTGTGGATGGTGACATGACATTTAGAAAGGACGGGAAGTTAGGAAAAGGTGGAGGGGTAGATCTGTCAATTAATGAAGGTATTAGCACAATAGAGACAGATGACCTAAGTTCTGGAAACCAGGATGTAAAAGCAGTTTGGGTAGAGGTGAGAAATGATAAAGGCAAGAAGTCACTTGTGGGAGTGTTGTACATGCCCCCTAGCAGTAATCACATGATAGGACAGGAAATAAAGGAAGAAATAATGGGAGCTTGTCAGAAAGATATAGTAATAATCATGGGAGTTTTTAATCTACATATAGACTGGAGAAATCAGATGGGCAAAGATAGCCTAGGTGAGGAATTCATAAGTTTTCGGGATAGTTTCTTAGATCAGAACATTCTGGCACCAATGCAAAGAGCAGGCTATACTAGACGTGGTATTGTGCAACAAGATAGGATTAATTAATGAGTGCCCCCAGGTAGCAGTGATCATAATATGATCAAATTTTGCATTCAGTTTAAGGGAGAAAAATGTGGGTCTAAGACTAGGATTTTAAACTTAAATTAGGGCAAGTAAGAGAGCATGAAAGCACAACTAGTTACAGGGAACTGGCAAATTTGGTTAAGGGATAGGTTAATAGAGACGCAGTGGCAAACGTTCAAGGGGATATTTCAGAAAACGAGATTTCCACAAAATTTCAGGTCCTAATAGCCATTCCAGCGAGAAAGAAAAATTAAGATAAAAGCAAAAAACTGCGGATGCTGGAAATCCAAAACAAAAATAAAAATATCTGGAAAAACTCAGCAGGTCTGGCAGCATCTGCGGAGAGGAACACAGTTAACGTTTTGAGTCAGTTTGACTTTTCAACAGAACTAAGTAAAAATAGAAAAGACGTGAAATATAAGCTGGTTTGTGGGGGGTGGGGAGGGGGGTGCGTAGAGCTGGATAGAGGGCCAGTGATAGGTGGAGATAGTCAAAAGATGTCAAAGACAAAAGGACAAAGAGGTGTTGAAGGTGGTGATATTATCTAAGGAATGTGCTAATTAAGGGTAGAAAGCAGGACAAGCAAGGTACAGATAGCTCCAGTGGGGGTGGAGTGGGGTGAAAGGAAGGGATCAAAATAGGCTAAAAGGTAGAGATAAAACAATGGATGGAAATACCTTTAAAAATAATGGAAATAGGTGGGAAAAGAAAAATCTATATAAATTATTAGAAAAAAAAGGGAGGGATCGGAAAGGGGTTGGGGATGGAGGACAGAGTTCATGATCTAAAATTGTTGATCTCGATATTCAGTCCGGAAGACTGTAAAGTGCCTAGGCGGAAGATGAGGTGCTGTTCCTCCAGTTTGCGTTGAGCTTCACTGGAATAATGCAGCAGACCAAGGACGGACATGTGGGCATGAGAGCAGGGTGGAGTGTTGAAATGGCAAGCGACAGGGAGGTCTGGGTCATGCTTGTGGACAAACTGAAGGTGTTCCGCAAAGCGGTCACCCAGTCTGCATTTGGTCTCTCCAATGTAGAGGAAATCGCAATGGGAGCAACGAATGCAGTAGACTAAATTGAGGGAAGTGCAAGTGAAATGCTGCTTCACTTGAAAGGAGTGTTTGGGCCCTTGGATGGTGAGGAGAGAGGAAGTAAAGGGGCAGGTGTTGCACCTTCTGTGGTTGCATGGGAAGGTGCTGTGGGAGGGGGTTGAGGTGTAGGGGGTGATGGAGGAGTGGACCAGGGTGTCCCGGAGGGAACAATCCCGGCAGAATGCGGCCAGTGTTTGGGGGGTGGGGGGGGGCGGTGTTGTGAAGGGAAAATGTGTTTGGTGGTGGCATCATGCTGGAGTTGGCGGAAATGGTGGAGGATGATCCTTTGAATGCGGAGGCAGCTGGGGTGATAAGTGAGGACAAGGGGGACACTATCATGGTTCTGGGAAGGAGAGGAAGGTGTGAGGGCGGATGCGTGGGAGATGGGCTGGACACGGTTGAGGGTCCTGTCAAGAACCGTGGATTTTGGGTAGGAGCTAGAAGTGGGCCTTCCGAGGAAGTGAGCATGGAGACCTCTCCCCATTCAATGGATCCTTTTACCCACCACCAATATTCTCCCTCCACCTGGACCCCTCCTTCTGGATTCTTACCTTCTCTTGATCTTTTCATTGAGAACTGTTGGCGTGACATTGGTCGGCTCAATTTCTCTGCTCCCCTCACCCACATTAACTTGTCTCTCTCTGAACTTGCTGCACTCCATTCTCTCAGGTCCAACCCTGACATTGTCATCAAACCTGCTGACAAGGTTGGTGCTGTTGTTGTCTGGTGCACTGACCTCTACCTCGCAGAGGCTGAGGATCAACTCGCAGACACTTCTTCCTACCTCCCCCTGGACCATGACCCCACCACTGAACATCAAGCCATTGTTTCCAGGACTGTTACTGACCTAATCTCCTCTGGAGATCTTCCTTCCACAGCTTCCAACCTGATAGTCTCCCAATCTCGGACGGCCCGCTTCTACATCCTACCCAAAATCCACAAACAGGACTGTTCCGGCAGACCGATTGTGTCAGCCTGTTCCTGCCTATGGATTCATTTCTTCCTATCTTGAGTCCATTCTCTCTCCCCTTGTCCAGTCCCTTCCCGCCTACATCTGTGATTCCTCTGACACCCTACATCATATCAACAATTTCCAGTTCCCTGGCCACAACCGCCTCCTCTTCACTATGGATGTCCAATCCCTCTACACCTCCATCCCCCACTGGGATGGTCTGATGGCTCCGCATCTTCCTCGAACAGAGGCCTGAACAATCTCCATCCACCACTACTCTCCTCCGTCTGGCTGAACTTGTTCTCACACTGAACAATTTCTCCTTAAGCTCCTCTCACTTCCTCCAAATATAAGATGTGGCTATGGATACCCGCATGGCCCCCAGTTATGCCTGTCTCTTTATGGGGTATGTGGAACATTCCTCGTTCCAGTCCTACTCCGACTCCCTCCCACGACTCTTTCTCCAGTACATTGACGATTGCTTTGGTGCTGCTTCATGCTCTCGTCTGGACCTGGAAAAAGTTATTAATTTTGCTTCCAATTTCCACCCTTCCATCATTTTCACATGGTCCATCCCTGACACTTCCCTTCCCTTCCTTGACCTCTCTGTCTCAATTTATGTGAATAGACTATCCACCAATATTCATTACAAGCCTACCGACTTGCACAGCTACCTTGACTACAGCTCCTCATACCCTGCTTCCTGTAAGGACTCCATCCCATTCTCTCAGTTCCTTCGCCTCCGTCGCATCTGTTCCGATGATGCCACTTTCAAAAACATTTCCTCTGACAAGTCTTCCTTCTTCCTTAACCAAGGTTCTCCACCCACGGTGGTTGACAGGGCCCTCAACTGTGTCCGGCCCATCTCCCACGCATCCGCCCTCACACTTTCCTCTCCCTCCCAGAAACATGATAGGGTCCCCCTTGTCCTCACTTATCACCCCACCAGCCTCCGCATTCAAAGGATCATTCTCCGCCATTTCCACCAGCTCCAGCATGATGCCACCACCAAACACATTTTCCCTTCACCCCCCTGGCGGCATTCCGCAGGGATCGTTCCCTCTGGGACACCCTGGTCCACTCCTCCATCACCCCCACACCTCAACCCCCTCCCACGGCACCTTCCCATGCAACCACAGAAGTTGCAACACCTGCCCCTTTACTTCCCCTCTCCTCACCATGCAAGGGCCCAAACACTCCTTTCAAGTGAAGCAGCATTTCACTTGCACTTCCCTCAATTTAGTCTACTGCATTCGTTGCTCCCAATGTGGTTTCCTCTACATTGGAGAGACCAAATGCAGACTGGGTGACTGCTTTGCAGAACACCTTTGGTCTGTCTGCAAGCATGACCCAGACCTCCCTGTAGCTTGCCATTTCAACACTCCACCCTGCTCTCATGCCCACATGTCCATCCTCGGTCTGCTGCATTGTTCCAGTGAAGCTCAACGCAAACTGGAGGAACAGCACCTCATCTTCCGACTAGGCATTTTATAGTCTTCCAGACTGAATATCGAGATCAACAACTTTAGATCATGAACTCTGTCCTCCATTCCCATCCCCTTTCCAATCCCTCCCTTTTTTTCTAATAATTTATATAGATTTTTCTTTTCCCACCTATTTCCATTATTTTTAAATGCATTTCTATCCATTGTTTTTTCTCTACCTTTTAGCCTATTTTGATCCCTTCCCTTCATCCCACCCCACCCCTTGTACCTTGCTTGTCCTGCTTCCTACCCTTAATTAGCACATTCCTTAGACAATATCACCACCTTCAACATCTCTTTGTCCTTTTGTCTTTGACATCTTTTGACTATCTCCACCTATAACTGGCCCTCTATCCAGCTCTACGCACCCCCCTTAAACCAGCTTATATTTCACCACTTTTCTATTTTTTCTTAGTTCTGTTGAAGAGTCATACGGACTCGAAACGTTAACTGTGTTCCTCCCTGCAGATGCTGCCAGACCTGCTGAGTTTTTCCAGGTATTTTTATTTTTGTTTTGAGAAAGAAAAATTCCAAGGGGAGGACCCACCATCTGTGTTTAACTAAAAAAAAAGTTAAAGATAGCACCAAACTCAAAGAAAAAGCATATAATTACACAAAGATAGGTGGCAGGTCAGAAGTTTGGACAGAATAGTTAAAAAAAGCAAAGAATGACTAAAAGATTAATAAGTGGGGAAAAACTATGAGTACAAGAGAAAGCTAGCTTGAAATAAATAAACAGATAATAAGAGTTTTTATAGATAGTTAAAAAGGAAAAAAGTTAACAAAATGAGTATTGGTCCTACAGAAAGTGAGTCTGGGGAATTAATAATGGAAAATAAAGAGATGGCAGATGAATTGAACAGGTATTTTGCATTGGTCTTCGCTATAGAGGATACAAGTAACATCCCAAAAATAGCTGTAAATCAGGAAATGGAAGGGAGGGAGGCATTTAAGAAAATTACAATCACGAGGGAAGTGGTACTGATTGTTGGAGTTGTGGGCTGACAAGTCCCTGGGTCCTGATGGATTTCATCCTAGGGTCATAAAAGAAATGGCTAGTGAGCTACTTGAGGCATTGGTTTTAATTTTTCAAAATTCCCTAGAATTATTATAAAAGGGAGACAGAAATTAAGAAAGTACAGGCTAGTTAGCTTAACACCTGCCTTGGAAAAAAGTTAGAAGATATTATTAAAGATATCATAGCAGGGCAATTAAAAAAATTCAAGGCAATCAGGCAGAGTCAACATAGTTTTGTAAAAGGGAAATCATGTTTAACCAATTTATTGGAGTTCTTTGAAGGAGTCACATGTGCTGCGGATAAGGGGGAACCAGCGGATGTACTGTACTTAAATTTCCAGAAGGCATTCAATAAGGTGCCACATCAAAGGTTATTGCAGAAAATAAAAGCTCATGGGGCTGAATTTCCTGTTTGTCAGGGGCAGGTGGGCCTGACCCAATCGGCGGCGGGCGTGGAGCCAATCACTGCCAGTGAAATGGGTTGCGCTGCCATTTTGTGCAGGTGGGCCAGTTAAGGCCCACCCTGCGCGTTTCAGACTCCCGTGTTCAGTGGGAAATTCAAATCTGTGGTGGGCGTGTTCAGACCGCCGGCTCCAATGGGGAACCAACAGTCTGTATAAAGAAAGGCCAGGCAGCCTCCTTTAGGCTGTTCACCATGGCCAGCGACCAGGCTCCAGAGGAGGTGACGGCAGAGGAGGAGGGGGGCAGGCTGCAGGGTAGGCCAGCGGAGGGCCAATGTGCCCCTTGGTTTTCCGATGCCTGCCTTGCTGCCCTCCTCGAAGAAGTGACAAATCGTCGGGAGGTGTTGTTTCCGGAGGATGGGAGGAGAAGGGCCCCCCATGTGACCAGGCAGGCGTGGCAGGAGGTGGCGGAGGCTGTTAGCTCTCATGATGCTGTCCGGCGCACAGGAACCCAGTGCCACAAGTGCTTCAATGATTTGTTGCGCTCTGGAAGGGTGAGTATCATGTCTGCCTTGGCCATTTTAACCAGCAGGTAGCCTTAGCCTTTGAGGCTCCCCCCACCCCCCACCAACGTCTTAGTTCTGTTGAAGGGTCATGAGCACTCGAAACGTCAACTCTTTTCTTCTCCGCCGATGCTGCCAGACCTGCTGAGTTTTTCCAGGTAATTCTGTTTTTGTCTTAGTGTCGTTACTGCATTGAGCATTTGGCACATGCTGGGTGGGCAAACAATAGTGACCATGCTTACATCAGCCTTAGTAGTTGAGGAGAAGATGGGTTCTTCCTGCAGCATATGTTGGTGTTTGTCACATTTGAGTAGTCTGGGTGCAACCTGCAGGGGAGGCAGCTAGACACGTACGCAGAACTCCAACACATGTCTTATTGATGGTGATCAGGTGGTGGAAGGGGAGCATCAAGGTGTCGTGGCCAAGAGCCATCTGCTGGCCTCGGCACCATATCTAGTTGTGCCTCCTTGCCATGGGCGCTAAGACCCATGTGTTATTCAAAGTGATGGATGCTGAATGTCTCCAAGGTGGCCATTGGGGGAGGGGGTTGGGACCAGCCGTGCTATCTTCTGGGGACTGATCACCAGGAGTGTGGACAGGAGCCGCTGGAGGCCTCAGATGGGCCACTGTGGTTGGGGTGCCGCGTGCCTGTGCAGAGTACATGAGCGATCAGCCCCAATAAATCCTCTTCTCTGTTCTGCAGGCAAAAACAGAGAACAATAGCCAGGAGCATCTGTGGACAGTTGGTGGGCATGCCTCACCACATATGAGGAGCAGGCCATGGAGCTGGGGAAGAGGCAGGTGGCCAGGTTGGCAGGTGTCGGTGAGGCTGGGGTGCAGCTGCCAGGTCTTTGAGGGCCACAGTCCCATCCACTCTGTCTCCCCACCATCCAAAGCACTGATGGTTGCTGCAATTGTTAATGTAGCAACATTGCTCATTCACAGACTGATACAGTCAGACGTGTGGGTCATACACAAAGGTCTCTCGGCCCCTTGAGGATGCACGTCTCTAGCACCTTCCAAAGTCACCTTATCCCATTTGTGACCACTATCCCCATGACCTAACATGCCATGGCATCGCTACTGCACATCCAAAGACTTATTGCGTCTTAGGAGGGTTTGTACCTCCACCATCCTTTCAGCCTGTGCGTCCCTCATTACTCTGTCCAAAAGGTCCTCAGCACCTCACCTTTCAACCTCATGGCACTCAACTTAAATGCCACTACATTAGCCATCCCTCCGCCAAGGGGAAATGTTGCCTTCTGTCCACCCGTTCTATGCCCCTCATAACGGTATGAAGGTCAATAATGTGACCTGTCAATCTCCTGTGCTCCACAGCAAATGTCGCAAGTGTTTGCAATGTTCCCTCATCACTCCAACCCTCCAGGCTAGCATGCATCCAGGTCAGGAACCTCTGCACTTTCCCTGTTCCAATGCCATCCCTCCCATGAAGTGCAGGTCACAAGTGAATGCAGAAGTGTAGCTGTGGCCTCAACAGCATTTTCTGCACTCGTAACATGACCTCCCTTTTCCTACATTCTATTCCTTGGCTAATAAAGGCAAGTTTGGCTTTGACCTTGTTAAACACCTTATGTTCCTGTTCTGCTATCTTAACGGGTCTGCCCAGCAAGGTCCAAGTAATCGTCGTGACTTCTCACGGTCCTACCATTACTCATGTATTCCTATACCTTGTTTGTCTTGCCCAAGTGCTTAACCGCACACTTATCCACATAACATTCCATGTGGCATTCCTAAGGCCATCTGACCAGCCTGTCTGTATGCGCGTGTAATGCTTGGGCCTCCTCTTTACTATTTACCACCCCACCAATGTTCATCTCCTTAGGTTCTTGAAGTTTGAGCGCATTATGAGGCTGGTGGGGGGGGGGGGGGAAGGGATGAATGGTGTTACCGACTGGACGCTAACTGATTCACTGTCCTTGTTGTTAATTTCAGCATCAGCACCGCATGGCCGTCAGACGCAAGTCCAGAGCCCCCTCTCCACACCTGAGGGCCAACACTTGCAACTTGCTTCACATCATTTCAGCGAGCCAGGCACCAGCGCAGCGACTGCTACATCGGTAGGGATTATGACGTTAGCTAGTATCATGGGACACAGTGGAGAGGGCACTTCACAATCGCTGAAGGAGATGGCATGGACAGAGAGCGCTGATGGCACCAGCAGCTGGAGGACTGCAGGGGACCAGGCATATGCTGAGTCAGGCAGTGATGATGTGCCTCTGGAGATGTGAGCCATGCAGCAGCTGCAGGAGATGCGGCAGGTGCGCGGGAGCATCTGGCAGGGTTGCATGAGGGTGTGCTTCACTTGTTCACTGTGGTGGAAGAATCCAGGCAGAGTGTCAGTGATGGCATGAACCTCAGGACACAGCTTCAGGCTTCCTCCACTGAGAGATTGGCGACTCTCATGGAGAGGGGCTTCAATCGGATTGAGACTCTTCTGATTGGGTTACGCTCTGACCTGCAAGCCCTCACAGCGCTAATGGCCACAGATGGTCATTCACAATGTGGGAGATGTTCTGGGCACCAAGTGTCGGTGCTCGGTGCCCATCCATCTGCGGTGAGCAGGGAGGTCCAATGTAACCTCACGTCGGCACTGCAACTGCCTGTTGTCGCTGCGAACTCCTCTCAGGGCGCTCCGGATGAGGGCAGCAGCTCCTCCGCCCTTCTGCCAATGACCATTGCATCCGTTGAGGCTGCGACAACTGGGGAGGTGCCAGTTCTGGAACTGGCCACTCCCACCCAGGCGGGGCCAGCACAGGCTCCATGGGTCAGAGGACACCCGCCAAAGTCATCGAGGCCAACAGGACAGCAGAGTCAGCAGGCTGGCTCACAAGCCACTCCCAGCGATGGGGTGGCACCTAGTCATAGCACCCACAAATGTAAGCATAAGGCACATTAGGCACTCCACAGATTTGTCACTGGTAATTTTGTGTTGGCCCTAGATTAGGGAGTGTTTCATTATGTGCGTCAGAGCAACGTTTGTTGTTTATTTTGGTGGCAATAAAGTCCACTTTTCTGACCATGGCTGAGGGTGTTTCCTTTGTGCTGCATTTGTATGTTTCAGACATATCATGAGTGTTTGAGTGGACATTGATGTTTCTATACTAAGCCCTCAGTTGCAGCTGATGAGGTGGAAGATGTAGCACCTAAGTGCCACGTGTGGAAGTGTCAGGCAATGCTGGTCCTGCAGATCCATGTGTGTGGAGCTAGCTGAAGGTTCGTTGGATTGTCCCTGCCTCCTTGGTGTAGTAGCAGGTCAGCGTGCTGCCCCTGATCATTGCCCTGTGCTTCTTCATCCTCTGAGCCACTACTGGATTCATCATGTACAGCCTCATCCAATGTGTCAAGGTCTTCATCATCAACTGCATCCCCCCTTCCCAGTACAAGATTGTGCAGAGTGTAGCATGCTACCGCTATCACAGAGACGCAATCTGGGGGTTACTGGAGTGCACCCCCTGAGCAGTCCAGGCAACGGAAGCACATCTTGAGAAAACCGATGGCTCTCTCCACTACAGCCCTTGTGGAGGTGTGGCTCCTATTGTAGCGCTCCTAAGCTTCTTTTCTTGGATGGCGGAGAGGCGTCATGAGCCACCTTCTGAGGGGATAGCCCTAATCACCCACCAGCCAACCACCCAGCCGAGCTGGAGCACTGAAGAGCCCGGCACCTGGGAGTGTCTGAGGATGTAGGCATCGTGGGAGCTGCCCGCGTACAAACTTGTAGAATCAGCATCCTGTGGTCACACACTATCTGCACGTTCATGGAATGGAAGCCCTTCCTGTTGACGAAGGCACCGGGCTCACCTGCTGGTGCCTTGATGGCCACATGTGTACAGTCTATAGCACCCTGGACACGGGGGAAGCCAGCAATGGCCGTGAAGCCTCTGGCTCGCTGTGCCTGACTTGCCTAGTCGCAGCAGAAGTGGATGAAGGTCCATGCCCATCTGAACAGAGCGTCTGTAACCTGCTTGACACAAGGGTGGGCAGCTGATTGGAAGACACCGCAAAGATCACCCACTGAGCCCTGGAAGGAGCCAGATGCATAGAAGCGGAGGGCAACTGTGACCTTCAGAGCTGCTGGCATGGGGTGTCCTCCCACACAGCTAGGGAAGATCTCAGGGCCAATTATCTGATAATAGTTCACTGACCCCCTTGACAGTCAGAGCCTCCTTCGGCACTGCACCTCAGTCATATTGAGGTGGCTGCTTTGCTGCCTGTATACCCTGGCAGCAAGATAGTGGTGTCTTCTGCAAAACCTTCCACCTTGGACAACTTCTTGACCCTGCTCCCCTTGTGCCTGCGCCTGGCCTCCCAAAGGTGGCTCCCCTGGAAGCTGATTGTCCACTCCTGCCATCCTCCTCCTCCTCCCTCCCTTCCTCCTCAGAGGAGCTGCCTCCAGTGGAGATGTCAGAACCCATACCCAGGCTAAATGGAGGCCTCCGGAAAGCTGCAGGCCTGATAAAGATTACTGTCTGCAGACTGGTGAGCTGAAGACTCAAAGTACAGAGAAAGCTATTGGAAATTGATCTGAACTGCTAACAATCACACAGGCGAAAAAATACTTCAGATAAAACATTAACAACCCCTCTGAGCCCACACATCCCACCCGTGGATGAGGTTTGTTAAAAAATCAGTTACCTACCTGTCCATTGCGCTGAGGCGAAGATTGCACGAGCTCCTCAAAATTGGTGTCGATTGCCGAGTTAAGGGCTTGACCAAAGCCTTTAATTAATGGCGGGCGAGCGTCGCGCTTCATGGCGCCCACCCAGCTAAATATCGTGATGCTGCGCGCTGACGTTGAGACGCTCGCCCGACATCAGCGTGCGACATTTTAAACACTGACATGCGGGCTCCGCCACTCACACATCAGCCATAAAATTCTGCCAATGGTGTAGTGAGTAACAGATTGGCATTGATAGATTGACTAATTAATAGGAAACAAAGAGTAGGGTCATTTTCTGGTTGGCAAGACGTAACAAGTGGTGCACCACAAGGATAATTATCTCATACATATCCGAACTTATTAATTCAACTTTATCTTTACCTTTGTATGATCCATCAATGAGTGACATATAAAACTCTTGGCAGTGGAGGTCAACAATTACACCATCAGTCCATTGATCATTTCATTCTACCCTAGGGAAGTTGTGCATATTCAAAGGCTACAATAACTATGACTGGGAACTGCAGTCCAATTGAATAAATGCTTTTTGATTTACTATTATTTTTATGGTATGAAACTACTTTTCAGTTTGACTGAATAAGGAGTGCTGGCTTATTACATCAAAGCATCACTTCGTGCAGTACTGATTTTGCAAAGTTCGCATTAAATTTCTCAGCAGGGAAAGGGGGCTACATGATGGGGGAAGGGGCAATACCATCCATAGGTTATGGGAGGGAGGGCAGAACAAGGAAAAAAAAACATCTCTGGTTTCTGTGGCTGTTATCTATCCAGCTATCTCTGTTGGAAATGTCCTTACCAGACATCAGCACAGTGCAAGGCCTGGCTCAGTTGCAAACTCTCTACGCTTTACACCACCCAGCACACACGATCAAATTGGTAGCGAACATTCACAGACAAGGGTTACAGATAAAGAATGTTGAATTGGAAGCCGTGGTACCAAACCCTAAAACACATCAGCATCTTCAGGAGCAGAGGGAAAGAAAGAGCTTGACTGGTCAAATAAAACTAAACATGCTTTCATGAAGACAAACCAAGTGGCTTAGAATTACAAACAAGTGCTTTTAAGCTTTAGTGCAAATTTAAACTACCCTACTATAGTACTGGGTATTAAGGAAGAAATATTTTGACACCATGGCATTATTAAAGTAAACTTGTTTAATAAAAAAAACTTTTTTTTGGAAAGACTTCCATTCTCACCCAAACGGTAATGTCATTGGTGATCAAGAATGTTAAGTTTCTAAAAGTGTTAAGATTGTACTCCTCACATTTGGTTCTTCACATTAAATAATGTGTGCAATTTAATACAGAATTTAACACACCAAATAACATATGGTGAGTAAAGAGGAATCTTGTTAAATCTAATTCACTTTAACATAAATGTAAATGTAAGAAGTCTTGAATCTTTTGCCAAGAGTCTTGTTGAGCATAGCAGTGTTTTATTGCCTCTCCTCCCAACAGCACTGGAAGTCCAAACAACCGGTCAATCATGGCAAAACGAAATGGAGAACATGGAGGTTCAATACAATGCCCAGCTCCTGGATAACTGAGGAGCTCATAGTTGTCTTTGCCATGTTTTTTCAGTCTTTTTATTGCTTCCTCAGCAAAGAGCTTGCTGTTCCAGATCTTGTCGTCCTCTCCTACCACAAACAAGATGTGTCCCTCAGCTTTTTCCAGTGGGATAATGCTGTCTTTCTTTGTGTTGAGGTTAAGTGTTTCAGATACATCTAGAATTCCTGAGTCCAAAACAATCAGGCGATCTACATCGTAACGCAAGCTGGGGAGATGCATATCTTTATAATGCAGGTCCGACAGAGTGTTTGCATTACAGCCAGAGATACAAACGGATGCCACCACTTGTGGTATAAATGTGACCATTGACAGAGCCAAATCCGCACCTTTTGAAGACCCAATTACTCCAATACCAGGTCCCTTCACCTATAAAAATTCAAAATCTGTTACAGCAACAGACATTAAGTCTACATAACTCCTATAACTTCAGTATACATGCATCACTGTTTAAAAAATTCCTATTTATTTATTGCAGTGAAATCTGTATTGTTCAATAAATTACATGACAAATTTTAGTTTCATTTCAATTTTCTCCCAACATTAGAAAGCATCAAAAGCAATCTTCAAAAATTTCCCACTTTTACCCAAATCGAAGAGAAGCATCATAAAAAGGAGCGTTCATTGTCAGAATCAATTGTCCCTTTTTGTATCACCATTAGCAATGTGACATAATTTTGTTATTTGGAATATTTTATGGATGTTTATCAAGAGGATGACCACACAGTGTGATGTAACATCATAATATTGTGCTGACAATGTTTTCCAGTCTGTTTGTGCACTATGCCAAAGACTTGAGAAACCCAGATCTGAATACCAACATGAAACAATAATAATAGCTACATATTGAAAGGGAGCAGGTGCTAAGAAGCAGCAATGAGTGGGAGTGAGATGCAACATCAGATAAAGAGAAAAATGAGGCATGAAACCTACCCATAACAGTAAAGCATTTGCTTGTGGATAAACCAAGGCAGCATTCTCTTTTTAATCCACTTAAGGTAGAATAATCCAAAATAATATTACCAACAAGAAATTGTGATATATTGATTGATGAATATTTACCATATCAATTGTAAAAATATTTACGTTCTGTGCTTGAATAGCTGTAATGCAATTTTTTTCTATTTCTGTTTCTTATTGAAAACTTGTTCTTTAATTTGAACTTAATTTTAAATGCCAGCCCAAAACTGTCCTGACTAGCTAAATCTTATCTTTAATTCAAATGTAAGCTGGCCAGAGAAGCTATACTTCCTGTGCAACCTCACTTTCCTGGAAAAAGTGAATTAATTTGCTCACTGATTCTATTTCAAAATAGTGATTGCCACATTACAATGCTGACTACAGTTCCAAACTATTTGTTTACTGTGAAGAGCTTTGGGATCTTAGTGGTTAGTGCTGTACCAATGCAAGTTTTTTTTTCCTTTTCATCAGCTTCAAAAGCTGCCAGGAAACAGAATCCAGGTCCAAACACAAGGAGGCAAGTGATATTCAAAATATTGAGTAGGTGTGTGATGGAATTTTCCATCGTTGGGAATTTTAAGACTTTCTGGGTGACAACTATTCGAGACAACAGCTTGCACTAATATAGCATTATAATTTTATATATATATAGATAGCGAAAAACATCCCAACACACCACAGAAAAACTTGTGATCAGACAAAAACAGATGCTGGTCCAGAGAAGGTGATATTAGGAGTGTGATCACTAGGTTTAAAAGAGGCCTTCAATGGAGGTGAGTGAGTTGGAGAGGCTTAGGGAGAGAATTCAGAAATGTGAGGCCCAAACAGCTGACTGCCAATGCTGGGACAATGGGAGGCAGGATGCACAAGAGGTTGGAGTCAGAAGATTCGAGAGTTGTTGCTGGGAGGGGAGAGATGGAACGGAGGGGTATGGTCATTAAGTGATTAACAACACAGGCAGAGGAGTGGTTGAGAAAGGTGATGGAGAGCTAGAGCCAAGTGCAGACAGCATACAGATGGCAGCTGGCCCATGTTCATGGGTGAGATTGTCAAGGGGTAGCTTGTAGACAAGAGGAGGGAGACAAAAATAGATCCTTGGGGAATTCCTGACTTAACAGTCTAGGAATAGAAAGAGAAGTCCTGAGTTAAAATTGGAAAGGTAAGATTGGAACCAACTAAAGAGCCAGGGGAGGCAATGTTCAAGAATGGTGTAATGGTGTAGTTAATCATGTCAGACTACAGAGCGATCAAGAAGGATGAGGATGCTAATTGTGACTTTGAACGAGGCCATTCCAGTACTTCATTAAAAATTCAATCATGGAGCTACAGTAAAGATGGGCCTAGATTTGGGAGGTGACAACACAATCAAAGGCTATAGAGAGAAAAGGGAGGTTAATGATGGGGCAGTAGTTTGCAATGATAGAGATTTTTTTTAAAGCAGTAGTTGATGATGGCAGGGGTAACTTGAATGAATAAGATGAGCACAACAAAGGTATTGAATGAGGCAGGAGAGAAACTAGGGACAAGAGCAGGATCAGTAATTGTCCAAAAGGGTCTCTGGATGTGGGGGGCTGGGGAGGTGGTTTGCTGGGAAAGGTGAATGAGGGGGGATAGAGGCAGCAAAGGCAGCTGATAGATGGTCTGAATCATAAGATAAAGACATGGTATAGAAAAGACTTTCATTGATATAGCACTTTTCACAACCACCGTATGTCTCAAAGCTCTTTACAGCTAATGCAATACAATATAAATACAAGTCGTTGTTGATTAGTATTAGATTTGGCCGGGAACCTATGTAGTTGGTAAGAAAGTTAAAATTAATAATAATTGTTTTGCAAAATAATTATTCCATATTTGAGGTGCTAATAAAGTGTAACAACTACTATAGATCTTATGCTTTTGCTTAATTTGTTTGTTCTATTACTAGTTAATTAACTTATTTCACAGTCAAAGCCTAAAATAAGACTGAATATTGTGTTATTCTGGTATCCTTTGAAAACAAAGAGGATCCTGTGGAGGTAAAAGCTCGAATCAGTTTCTGAAGAAATCTAAAATCGCTCTTCAGTATTCCAGGTATGCTGTATGCTACATTGTTTAAACTTAATCTCAGGACAAATGTAAACACTCGCGAACATAAGAAATTGGGTTCATCTACAAGAAAGAAAAGGACTTGCATTTCTATAGTGCCTTTCATGACTTCAGAACGTCCCAAAGTGCTTTCCAGCCAATGAAGTGTAGTCACTGTTGCAATGTAGGAAATATGGCAGCCAATTTGTGCACAGCAAGCTTCCACAAATAGCAATGTGCTAATGGCCAGATCATCTGTTTTTGTGACGTTGTTTGATGAATAAGTATTAATCAACAGTCTGGGGATACCTACCCTGCTCTTCTTCAAAATGGCTCCATGGGATTTAGTACATCACCTGAGCGCAGATGGTGCCTCAGTTTAACATCACATCCAAAAGATGGCACCTCTGACAGGGCAGCACTTGCTCAGCACTGCACTCTAGTGTCAGTCTTGATTTTTCTGCTCAAGTTCTGGAATGTGGCTTGAAGCCACTACCTTCTGACTCCGAGGCAAGTGGGCTACCAACTGAGCAGCGGCTGACACTGGAGCAGCCAAAATATCTACAATAAGAACATGTCCCAAGGACAGAATACCTCTGTCAGTGCAGTGCTTGCTCAGTGCTGCACTGGAGTGGGCAGCCTTGGTTTTTGTGCTCAAGCCCTGGAGTTGGACTTGAATCAGGAACCTTGAAACTTGAGTGTGCTACAAACTGAGCCATGGCTGACTCATTGGGTAGTGTAGGCATTAAGCTTCAATTAAAATTTGGTTTTGGGACTGCTCCAAATACTGTGAATTTGCAGAGGATTTGTAGCACTTTACTGAACATTTGACCCACAGGCCTACGCTGGTGTTAATGCTCTGCATGACTGTCCTCCCAAGTTCTTGATTTCTTCAAAAGTGCATGTTAACATTTTAAGGAACTTTATTTATCATTTATTTCACTCAGAGTATTACAAACATCAATTACAGAAATACATTTTACCACAACAGGTTAATTATCTGGGCTTCAATTGTATGGCTGAAACTCACCTTTGGATGTTTCTGTAGGTAATTCACAGCCTCTTCAAAGTATTCTAAATGAATATCTGTCAAGATCATTGGTAGATCCTCAAAGCCAAAGTAAGGGAGGGCAAGAGCAACAAAGCCTCGGCTTGCAAGGAGACAGGCTCGAAACTCAGTCAAACCACCATCATCTCCAAAAAGATCTATCACTCCAGGAAAGGGGCCATCCCCTTAGAAAACAGGAAAAGAAGAAAACAACAAACCATTGTTAACAAATTCAGGTAAAAATTTTAAAAATGGGCTGCCCAAAATGGCCCGTTTCGCAGTGCCAACTGCAGAGGTCTTTTGTGATGTGTCTCAATTATATGCATGAAGCCACAATTTTGATAATTTTACAGTCTGTCCATTACACACAGTCTACACAAGAGACAGGCCATTTCACTCAACTGGTTCATGCTCATGTTCCACGTGAACCTCCTTCGATCTATCTTCATCTGACCACATCAGCATAACTTTCTATTCCAGGGGTTCCCAAACTGTGGTTCGCGAGCTCTGAGACAGCCATGGTGGCTATGGAGTAGAGTCTGGGATTTGACAGCCCTGGATTGGCTGCAAGGCCTCTTTAAACATGCACGATTTTTGCCGGCGTATGTCTCTTAATGCTCTGAGGTCCGATTGCTGCCGCTAACACAGCCTGTAAATTTGTATAATCTTGCTGTGTGAACGCCCCACAGCAACTCCCCCCTCCCCCACCCGCTCCAATTTTTAACTCATGGATTACACCAAGTCTGAAGAATTAAAATGGGGTCACAGAGGGTTTCACAAAAAGATGGCACCTCTGTCAGTACAGTGCTTCCTCAGTGCTGCACTGGAGTGGGCAGCCTTGGTTTTTGTGCTCAAGCCCTGGAGTTGGACTTGAATCAAGAACCTTGAGCTTTGAGTGTGCTACAAACTGAGCCATGGCTGACTCATTGGGTAGTGTAGGCTTAAGCTTCAATTAAAACTTGGTTTTGGGACTGCTCCAAATACTGTGAATTTGTAGCACTTTACCGAATATTTGGCCCACAGGTGTATGCTGGTGTTAATGCTCCACATGACTGTCCTGCTATATTGATTTCTTCAAAAGAGCATGTTAACATTTTAAGGAACATTATAAGTACCTTTGAATAATCAGGGTTTCACTGTCAGAGGGCATTCTTTCCACCATTATATTTCTGCCTTACAAAATTCAATTCCTAAACCACTTGGCCCCTTGTTGCTTGCTCTCTGCTTTCAAATATCACCGTATAATCCAGTATTAGACTTATGAAATCATGGAGTTCAAGCAAAACAGAGGTAATTGGGGATCCCGAGAAAAAGTTCCATTGGTTGCTATAATAACTGATACAATGTGGCTGTTGGAGGCCTGTCATCACAGATCAGAGCATGGTGGTTCTTAGTTCAACCAACTTCAGCTGCTTCAAGAACCATAAGATCAGGAGTGGAGGTCTTCACAATGCTCGGCTTCAATCACAACTCCTGCAATAATGATGCAGCTCAAGCCAGCCTACACAGCACGATCTCAATTACATCCAGGTGCGGGCTGGGAAGAGGCAGATAACATTCCGGCAACTTTAGAACCAGATAGTGACCCTCTCAAACAAGAGCAATCCCAGTATCTCACCCATGACATTTCAGTAGCACCATCATGACAAAGTCTTCCACCATCAACATCTTGGGGATCATCACTGATCAGGCGTCATGTTCGTTTGGGCAAGGGAGAGGCTGCAATGAATGGCTCTGCTCCTTTCTCCTCAGACTCTAGCCACCAATTACAAGGTGCAAATCAGGAGTGTTATGGAATACTGACTACATGCCCCTATGGATGTAGCTGCGATAAGCTGTAAGGAGCTCAACATCATGCAATTTGCTTGATTGGTGCTCCTCACCAGATTCAACATCCATCTCCAAAACCAGTCTCCCCTCCTAGGTCAACCACCCAGAATGAAAGCAACAATTCCAAGTTCTCCCAAAAGCCACAAAACACCCTGGCTTGGCCATTCCTTCATTGTTGCTGGGTCTATATCCTGGAATTCCCTACCTAGCAACACAGAGCAGCGTCACTACAAGTAGTACAGTAGTTAGAGAAGGCCCACCAAAACAATCTCAGCTCAATTCAGTGTGAGCAATAGAGGTGGCTTTAGTAGTATGTATACTTAAGTTCGCCTATGGGTTGTACAGTTCAGGTTGCTATTTATACACCTGTGGTAACTGAAGGGGCCAGTATATTCATGAAAAAGTACTAATTGTTATTTCATTAAGTGACAGCACAACAAGAGCAAATTCCACTTTTGCTATGCCAACATGATACAAAAAATAAAATTTTCAGAAGTTTTTATTATATATAACAATTACATCCCTTTAAGAAAGGGTAACCATGTTTTCTATACCAAGGACACAGAGGGTAGGAACACAGCAAAGTAGTCAGGACAGAAGATGTAAGTTGCACTATGCCGTGACAACAAATTTTAGCAGATTACCTTTTAACATCTGCAGAGATACCAGGGGTGGCCAAAAGGTGGTTTGCGAGTCCCATGCAGTTCTTTGGCGCACAAAGTGCGGCTAATTCCTTGTGCTGTGAAACCCTTTAAATGGTGCATTGGAGGGAGGTAAATAGTGGGTACAGCCTCAACCAGGAACAACTTCACAGAGAGAGAAAACCAGAGAGCAAGCAGCAGCACTGGAAGGAGGGAGGAGGGTTAAGATTAGTGATTCATTCCAGCACTATCATGAGATTCTTGCACAGTTTCCCGCCAGTCTTACGTGGGGCTGCCTGAGCCTCAGCACCATTTTCTCTGACTCCCTAATCCACCCTCTCGCTGCTGACCCTACAACTTATGGCTTCTGTCTGCAAAGGGAAGAAACAGCTTAATACAGAACAGGATTGTAAGAATCTACTGCATTGGGACACAGGTACTTGATTCAAATTTGTTGTTCAATAGGTGGTTACAGTGTTTTTTCCAAGTAAAATAAATCCTTTGTTTAACCTCTTAAGACTGATTTTCCACATCGGAAGAGCAAGGCTGCCAAAGTCAGTTAAGCAGTGAGCACATGCTAGCTCTGATGTGGATTTGTTTTTGCCACTATCTGAATTGTGTGTGAAAGAAGCCTGGAAGGTAAGAGAAGAAAGAGCTGAAGATTTCCTCACAGAAGTGTGTGCAATAGGAATAAAAATGTGCCTGTAAAGGTTGTCCATGTCTTGCAACTCTTGAATATCTAAGATTATTGTATGCAGCTTTATGGTTCAGGTGATTTGGCCACCCCAGACATGTACACTACAGTGATAAAACAAACGTACATATAATGACCTTGGATCTGATGTCAGACTATTAAAGCACATTCAGGTACCATTTACAAATATACAAGAACATAATAAATAGGAGCTGGAATTTATTCCTAATCCCCGTTTTCTGCATTTTAACCAATCTTCAGCCTTTGCTAATGTATTACCCTCACTCCATGAATCCTAATTGTGTGTAATAGCTTCTTGTATGGAAACTTATTGAATGCTTTTTGAAAACCCAAATACAATACTGGTTCTACCTCAACCACCTTACAAGTTACAACCTCAAAAAACTCAGCGGATTTGTCAAACATAATTTTTCTTTCATAAATCCACTCTGCTTAATCATATTGTGATTTTCTAAGTGTCCTGTGACTGTATTTTGATGACTACTGATGCTAGGCTAACTGGCCTTTAGTTCCCCATTTTCTTTCTTCCTCCTTTCTTAATTCCTGAAGATTAAAACAGATTAATGCAGGCACTATCTCTGCAGCTCTCTTTCTCTTCAGATACCATCCGCTAAGAGGACATTGGTGACCATGGATCTCCATGTTCATCTTGCTGTGGAGGCGTAGGTCATCTTCATTGGTGGTACATTCATCCAGTTTGTGAGGCTCTTTTATAAAGATCTCTGCAGCTACTCTTTTTAAAACTCGAGGAAACAAAGTCCTCAGGTTCACTGGCTTTGTCATCACTTAGTCCTGTTCATTTCTCCAGTGCTATTTATTTACTTAGGCTGATTTAATTTCCTCATTATCTTTAAACCCTTGGTTCCCCATTATTTCCAATTTTTTTGTGCATCTTCTCCCGTAAAGACAGTAAAAACTATTTGTTATAACACTGTCTAGGAAGGTCAGTTTATTGTGCTAATTGTCTATATGGCCTAATGTTCGCTGGTGAAAAAAAATCAGCAACAGAATTTGAACTAGCAATTGCTGAAAGAGCAGCTTTATTTGCAGCAGTACCTTTGTGTTATTTTATTGATGTCCTGACTCCACTCGAAATGGAAAATACATGGCATGTTGAACAGAATAGAGGTGTTTCCTTTTCGGTTGGGCGTAAATATATGGAAAATCCTCTTGAAGCGGTTGTCAAAGTGCATAAAAAAGTTTTTCTTCATGTCACCCATTTCACCTTTGGCCAATCACCTTAAATCAGTGAGTTTTGGTTCTCAATCCTAGCACCGGTGGGAACAGCTTCTCTCCATCTAGACCCCTCATGATTTTTGAACACCTCTATCAAATCAGCCCTCCATCTTCTCTTCAGGGTGACAATTCCAACTTCTCCAATCAAGGTAACTGAAGTCTCCAATCTATCTACCTAACCGAAGTAGCCCAGAATGTGAAACTAAAAGTTACAGGATAGTTGAGGATGAGATTCGTGAGCTGGGGGCACTGCACCTCATCGGGAGACCGTCCTTGAGAAACAGGGAAATATACTTCCCCACTTCAGATGGCCCTGGGGCCAGCGGGGCCGGTCGGTCACCCCAGGGCCGGACGGTCAGCCCGGGGTCGATTGGTCACCCTGGGCCAGAGCTGAGGCATCTGCTTACCTGCGGGGAGAAAGATGCTGCCCCTCAGGTTGCCTTCCCTGATCCTGCCGTGGCGGACCCCGGGTTTGCTGTACCACCTCTCGATCCTCTGCTTGACCAGGAGCGGCCCGGGGATGGTGACCGAGCCGTTGTGGCCGGAGTGGACACACAGGTCGACATACATGGGGCGGGTCAGTTTGTCCTTGCGGAGTTGCTGGTAGGGCTGCTCCATGGGGGAGGGGGACAGGGTCCACAGGAGGCCCATGGGCACCACGCCCCGGTAACCACCGCCCAGCGAGGGCGAGCGGCTCATGTCCAGCCGCCCGTCGCCGTCCGCCCGGTACTGGCCCCACGAGTCGAACAGGTTCCCCCGCTCCGTCAGCACCTGGGCCCGCAGGGTGACGGCCTGGAGGGGGCCCAGCCCCGCCACCCGGATCGACAGCGGCTCGTCCGCCAGGCTCTTCAGCGGGCTGACCGACAGGCTGACCGGCCCGGAGGAGACCCCCCCGCTGGCCCTGGCCCAGCTGCCGGCCCGCACCGCCACCCGGCCGGCCCTCATCAAC
Organism: Carcharodon carcharias; assembly: GCF_017639515.1. Lineage (NCBI taxonomy): Eukaryota > Metazoa > Chordata > Chondrichthyes > Lamniformes > Lamnidae > Carcharodon > Carcharodon carcharias. Next base: position 15,875,876 of record NC_054486.1, on the reverse strand, counting down.
CCGAACGGCAGCGGCATCATTGCGACGCCGACCTCCGCCTCGTCCCCTCAAACACGGAGTGGGCTCCTCCAGCCCGCAGCAGGAGAGCGGAGACAGACTCAACCAGTCGCGGGGGAGGGGTGGTGTTGGCGGACGGGACCAGATCATTCACCCTGGGAGGGGCAGACTGAACCATTCACTGGGGTGGAGGAGGGACGTGGGATGGAACTTGCTGACTGGGGGCGGGGTTGGGACTGTAGGACTGAAGGTACAACCTTTCCTGCTGCCTTTAGGGGGTCACGTGATTTTTCTGACCAATGGGCTTGAAGCGCAGGTAATTCTGGGGGCGGAGTTTTCTTCTTGTGGCTCTGGTTCAATCTTGCAGCTTCTCAGCGAGCTCTGTAAATAAAGGTATCTGTTTGAAGTAAGAAACCTGTCTGGTACATCCAGTTCATTACACTTGGCGACCAGAGTGAAATAGCTGCACCTCGCCTTGTGAATGTGAACACATCAGTTCTTAAGGAAAGAAAGAAAAGTAGACTCACCGGCCATGTCACTTTTCGGCAAAATCGACTCTTATGACGCGTCCATGAAAGACTGGAGCCAGTACATAGAGCGCCGAGGCTTTTATTTCGTGGCGAATGAAATAAATGCAGAGGAGAAGCAGAAAACAATTCTTTTTAAGTGCCTGCAGTAGCAAGACGTACAACTTCATCCACAGTCTGACGGCCCCAAACGCACCCAATTCTAAATCTTTTAACAAATTGGTCGACCTCGTGAAGACACATTTTCAGCCGAAGCCATCGGTAATAATGCAGAGGTTTAAGTTTAACTCCAGAGTAAGGGCCCCAGGAGAGTCCATCACAACTTATATAGCGAAGTTGAAGCAGTTGACTGAGCACTGCCACATTCAGAGACACACTCAATGATGTATTGTGGGACCGGTTAGTTTGTGGCGTTCATGACGATGCTATTCAGTGCCGCTTACTTGCAGAAATTAACATCGATTTGAAACGTGCCATGGAAATAGCGCTAGCAATGGCAGGTGCTGAGAGGGACCAGCAGGCTTTATCAGAATGTACAACATGACGCCGTTCTTCAGTTGGGGCGGGAACCAACCACTGGGTGTGGCATGAAAACCAGAGAGAAAGCAGCAAAGCAAGAAACAGTCTCCACTGCTCAAAAACAAAAGGCCTAATAGAAGCACCTCAGCAGCAACTCCAAAGTTAATCTGTTATAGATGTGGGAATAACCATGTACTGGAAACCTGCAGATTCAAGGAGGCAGAATGCCATCACTGCTATAAAAAAGGGCATGTAATAAAGCAATGTAGGGTGAACTGTGACAGCAGACCAAGATAATTGAAGTGCACAGTATAGCTGAACCAGAAGCTGCTGATATTGAGATCTATTCCCTATACCATGTCAAAACAGTAAAAACTGAACCAATCACTGTCACCATTTAAATGAATGAGAAGCCTTTTGTCATGGAGGTAGACATGAGAGCCTCAAACACGGTGGTGGGAGAACACACACTTAAATACCTAAATGAAGCCACTGAATCTAGAGCAAACCATGGCTCAACTGAAGACATACACTGGAGAGTCAATGCAGGTAAAGAGCATCGCCACAGTACCTGTGTCCTACAGGCAATAGACAGCCCAGCTGACAAGTGAAGGACCGCGTCTTCTGGGCCGTGACTGGTTACAAAAAATTAAGCTCAACTGGTCAGAAACCTTTCAGATGAGGACATGAGAAGTTCATGAGCTGTTAAGGGAATACAACAGCATATTTTGTGACAAATTGGGAAAGATAAAAGGCCTACAAGCAAAAATATATGTAGATTCGGAGGCAACACTCCAGTTCTTTAAGGCCAGATCTGTGCCTTATGCCCTAAAGGAGAAGGTGGATGCAAAATTGTGCCATTTAGAGAAGCTAGGCCTCATCCAGCCAGTCCAATTCTTGGAATAGGCAGCACCCATAGTCCCTGTGATGAAACCAGATCAAACTATTCACATCTGTGGGGACTACAAATTAACAGTGAACAAGCAGCTAAACTAGATAAGTATCCTTTCCTGAGGATAGAAGATTTGTACACTAGGCTAGCTGGGGGCAAATTCTACACCAAACTGTACATGAGCCAGGCATACCAACAGCTGGTGTTGGTTGGCACATCTAGAGGGTATGTAACCATCAACACGCACAAGAGCCTGTACCAATATACACGCCCACCCTTTGCAGTATCATCTGCATGTGCAATCTTCCAAAGGGCCATAGAAAGTCTATTTCAAGGACTTCCCCAAGTGGTCGTATAATTAGATGATATCCTGATGGTAGGGTTAACGGAAGCTGAACATTTGGCCAACCTAGAAGAGGTTTAAAGAAGATTTTTGGAAGCTGGTGTACGATTGAAGAAATGTACTTTTGAAGTGCCAGAGGTCACTTACTTGGGTCACCAAGTGGATGCCAAGGAGTAGCATCCAGTAGAGGAGAAAGTCAGGGCAATCAAAGAGGTGCCCTCTCCTTCCAGCGTCACTGAACTCAAGTTTTTTTTGAGCATGATTAATTATTATAGTCACTTCTCACCAAACTTGTCAACAGTATTAGCACCTTTACACTTGCTATTGAAAAAAATCATCGTTGGTCATGCAATGCGCAACCAGAAGCCTTTGAAGAAGTTAAGAAGCTATGATTCATCATATCTACTCGTACATTGTGACCCATCAAGAAAATTAACATTAACCTGTGATGCATTTCCCTACGGTGTGGGAGCTGTGTTATCACACTGAATGGAAAGTGGCTCCAAAAGGCCAATTGGCTGTGTCTCCAGCCTCTCTCCAGCTGAGAAGTTGTGAAGTTATTCACAACTTGAAAAGGAAGATTTATCAGTAATATTTGGAGTGAAGAAATTCCACCAGTGTCTGCATGGATAACATTTCACCATTGTATTGGATCATAAACCATTAATGGGTTTATTTAGTGAGGATAAAGCCATTCTGTCAGTAGCCTCAGCAAGAATTCAACGTGGGTTTTGATATTATTCGCGTATGAGTACACCTTTATATACCATCCTGGCATGTACATTGCAAACGCAGATACACTCAGTTGTCTTCCATTACCAGATAGCATTGTACTTGCTGCAGTGCCACAAGAAGTTGTACTTGTGCTGAATTTCTTGGACTCTTCGCCTGTGTGTGCGAAGCGAATAAGGAATTGGACAAACAGGGATCCAATTTTATCAAAAGTTCAAAACTTGGTATTGCAAGAATGGTCAAATTCACCAGTGTCTGTAGAGATAAGAACATTCCATGCCCGTAAAACAGAGCTAAGTTGTCAAGATGGAATCTTGTTGTGGAGATCAAGAGTCATCGTCCCTTCGCAAAGAAGAGAACCACTCTTGACAGATCTTCACAGTGAGCATCCAGGCATTTTGAAGATGAAGATGCTTACGTGAAGCTATATCTGTGGCCAAGCATAGGCAGTGACATTGAAATCACGATCAAGCACTGTCTCCAGTGTCTGCAAAAACAGAAGTCACCCCGTTCAGCTCCACTGCATCCGTGGGAGTGGCCTGGTCGACCCTGGGTTAGATTACAAATGGATTATGGAGGTCCATTTTTAGGTACCATGTTTTTATTGATCGTCGATGTGCATTCTAAGTGAATGGATGTGTACGAAGTTAGATCGCAGACATCATGTGCAACTATTGAAAACGTGCGCCAATGTTTTAGTGTACATGGCCGACCGGAAGTCAGTGTTTTGGATAACAGTACTGTCTTCACTTGTACAGAATTTCAGCGATTCATGAGTTTAAATAGATTTAAACATATTAAAACAGCACCATGTCATCCCTCGTCAAAAGGGTTAGCTGAAAGAGCAGTGTGAACTTTCACATCAGGAATGAAGAGGTTATCCAAGTGTACTCTAGAAACTCAACTTTCACGTTTTCTTCTCCATTATCATGTGACTCCTCATGCAACTACAGGTTCAACACCGTCTGAATTACTGATGAAATGCCACCTTCGTACAAGGTTGAGTCTGGTGTTTTCAAACTTAGAGGGGAAGGTAAAGAAGAACCAGAGTAGTCAGAAAGTGAATCATGATATTCGTAGCAAAGCTCGACGATGTACTGTGCGAGACGCAGTTTTCGTGTGGAATTTTGGAAATGAACCTAGTTGGGTTCCTGGTATAATTGTCTCTGAAACTGGACCCTTGTCATTCCAAGTGGGAGTGGAAGGCTGGGTTGTTCGAAAACATGTGGATCATCTAAGGAGTAGAGAGAGACACTCCAACAACCAGTTATTCCGCCTGCAATTAATCCCCGAGGTGACAGATTGTGCTAGAATAGACACACAAGATGTCTCTGTTGAATTGCCTAATCCTGAACTACCACTTTCTAAGGATGAACCTGATCAAGGCTGAAGTTCCTAATCATGTCGATGCAGTGGGAGAATCTCAAGTGGTAGAGCTCCAACTGAATTAGAAAACCACCTCAGAGACTTAGTCTGTAATCACATGACCTGTGTATATATGTATATGTTGTGGATTAAAATATTCTTTGTAAATAAGAAATGTAAAAAAAACTGAAGGGGGAGAAAATGTAGTGATTGAAGGTATAACCTTTCCTACTGCCTTTAGGGGTCATGTGATTGTTCTGACGAATGAGCCCTAAGCGCTAATCCTGGGTGTGGAGTTTTCCAGTTGTGGACCTGGTTCAAGCTTGTAGCTTCTAAAAGAGCTCTGTAATAAAGCCATTTGTTTCAAGTAAGAAACCTGCCCAGTACCTCGAGTTCAGCAGAGACTGACTGACAGGGGTGGAGATGGGACTGACTGACGGGGGGTGGGCATGGGGGTGAGACTGACGGGATGGGGAAGCTGGGTGACACAGTGTGACTGGTACAGTGGTGGGGGGATCCTGGTGGGACTGGGCTGGTGCTGGGCGGTGGGGGGGTCCCGGTGTGACTGCGATGGTGGAGAGGGTATGACTGACTATTGGGGGGTGGGGTGGTGACTGGGATTTTGATTTACACTTTGTTTTTTTCTCTCTTTTGCATTGAATTTTTGGGGTTGCCTACAACAGGGTAATATTTTCTTAACTTAACTTCCACCCAATGTAAAGCAAAAAAAAGTGGAACAGACTTGACATTTGGGGAGGTGGGGGGGAGGAGAGGTGAGAGGGGTTGGAAAGAAATTGGGGGCAATTGATGGAGAATGGGATGGGGGGGAGTGCAGGGAGAAGCAGGTGGAGATATGGAAGAATGTGTTTTGTTAATGGCGGTAAATGTAAAAGCATATATGAAAACTCGAGTTTCTCACCTAATTTGATTAAATTTTCTGAAGTCTCCCACCTCACATCATAATGTACTGAAGACTATCCAGTCACACTGATTACTCCTGTCTCCTTTGTGCTAATCAGCAGTGGAGGGATCCCAGAGGGCCCAGGCTCTCCTTGAGGTGTCGAGAATCTCTGTGGAGGTCGACACCATGTTCCTCCTTCCCTGGAGGAGTCAGTCTGCAGTATTACTCTTCGAAGAGTCATGTATGATGTGAAACATTAACCCTGTTTCTCCCTCCACAGATGCTGCCAGACCTGCTGAATCTTTCCAAGACTTGTTTTTATTTCAGATTTCCAGCCTCTGCAGTATTTTGCTTTTATTTTCGAGCTTTAATCTGTTCGTTCATCATGGGACATTTCAACAAAGGCAGTTTGGATTATAGGCTTTTACAATGGGGGGAAAAACTCACAAACATAACCAGAAGCAAGGCAACATGGACAGGAAACACATTGAGATACAAAGAATTTTAGTGAAAGGGGAGGGAAGGAACTAAGGCCTCACACTGTATATTTTCATAAAACATATATAGACAAACTCATGGCTATTTTAAAAACTGAAAAAATCCCTAAAATGGCTGAATCTGTGTCTTTAACCATTGAACAAAAGGAGCTGCCTGGCAGTATTGCGGAAATTCGCTTATTGTTATCTTTGGGGAGCCGCAAATGACCCCCTGTGGGCTGCACAGGCGAAATTCAAAGAGAGCTACACAAAGGCCACCTGCATTTCACAACCCAGGCCAACCAACAGGAGTCAGCTCGTCTGTTAAGACAAAGAGCCCTGCAACCTTCCTTTCAATTATTAACAGATTTTAACGATTTTGGGACCCAGACAAGGGAAACACGTCCTTTGTCAAAGACAGTGTGCAGAGGTGGGAGTCATGTAACATGGGCCTCTGATTTATGGAACCAGTAATATTGCATTGCTGAAATGTAAAGCTCAGTCTGCTGTTTACCATATAACTGACAGCTTCACAGAAAAGGAGCTCTGCCCAGGTTGAACACCTGGCCCCATCAACACTGCTTCTGCTGGAACTTCTATACTATCGCCTACCAGACTGCTCGATTTCTGTGTGCCTTTCTCACACAAAGTTAACACCTCTGGAAAAGTAAATTTTCAAAGTAAATCAGTTTTCAGCCCATCGACCTCTGTGAAGGAATACCTCACTGGACTTTGATTCTGGAACCTATGTGAATCAATATTTATTTTCTGTGGTCTCTGTACTATAAACCCTTCTTTTCTCTATTCCTCTCTTTACTGCTGAGTGTGGAGGTGACGTTGCGACCCTCCTTGAGTGTGTGCAAATAAACTGACCCTTTTGAGTTCATCCAGGTTGCTGTGGGGATATTACTAGAAAATTGGATCACACAAAAACCCGAGGGGTTGGGAAATACACCACTGCTTATAAACAGATAAACAAATCAAAACACTTTTCTGTTTACCGATGGGGGATGAGAGGAGAAATTAGTGCTGTTTAAATGAACCTCCATAACAAGAGAATATATACTGGTATTGTGAACTTTTTATAGTGAATGCTGTCCAGTTGGGATTTTTTGGGTCATTGCTCGAGACTTTATGCTTCTGTGTTTCCTAGCTTGTGATTTTCCTCCCATTCATTTTAATAGATAAAAAGCCATGGGCTTTTGCCAATTCCAAACTTTTAGCTGTAAAATCTCAAGTGCCAACACGGAATTTCTGTTGATCTTGAAGCAAATCAAAAACAAAACCATTCATGCAGAAAATTTTACATTTAATTGAAAAATATTCTCTCCCTATTAAAATATTGTACAGCAAAGCATTTTTACTAAAATGTAATTGGCAGGTAGAACATTGCTTTGGAAGAGCAAATTACAAGTTTCTGCACATTCAAATTCTGAGTAAATTACAATTATATACAAATGGAGATAGATTGTTACGCTAGTTTATGACAAATTAACTTGGAATATGTTAATTAATTCTGAAAGAATGCAATTTATCCCCCAGTTTTAGAAACATTGAATAGTTTCACAGCTTGCTCTGATGTTTGAGATGCTTTTGTAGAAATGTCTGAATCTTTGCCCACACGTCTAGCTGGGCTAATGCGTGTGGCTTCATTTTGCCTCCCCATACCACAGCTTGTCCCACCAACAGATGAAAAGAGGCATAACAGAATGGAAAATATGGAGGTTCCAGCAGATGTCCAACCTCAGGGTAACTGATGAGTTCATAGTTGTCTTTACCATTTTCTTTCAGTTTCTCAACAGCCTGCTGAGCATAGAGTGGAGTACTCCAATTCTTGTCATCCTCTCCAACCACAAACAGAAAATGCCCCTCAGCCTTTTCTATTGGAATAATGCAATCTTTGTTACCTTCATCCATTGGGTTAGTTGTCACCTCGGAAATATCAATCAACTTGGACTCTAGAAATTTGGTTTTTTCTACAGAGATACCCAGGCCAGGAAGAATGAAGTTTTTGTAATGGAGGTTACCTAAAGTATTTGCATTGCATCCACCAATACTAACTGCTGCTATCACGTGTGGCAAAAATGTGGTCATCGATAGGACTAGATCTCCCCCCTTTGATATTCCTATTGCTCCAACTCCAGGGCTGTTAACCTTAAAAAAGAATGCACAAAAATGTAACAATTCAACTGTACAGTATATGCTTCTAAGACATTAAGTAAAAGTAAGTTGCACCTAATATTTTCTTTCCTTGGATAAAAACAGCATTTAACAGGTTTGCGCTGAACAGCCTATTCCTGTTCCTATGCAACTAACCCTGAAGCCCAGCACAAGGCATCTGTACAGTACTCTGCTTTTATCCATTGTCAAGTTGGATTTGGACATCATCTGATCCATGCTCTATTTACATAATAAGTGCTGTGCTGGTGTGAAATAAAATGGCTTTACGTTGACATTACAACTGTATTGCAATCACTTTTCAGGAAAGCAAACAGAAGTGTTCAACTTCCAAATCAATAAAAGATTGCAAAAATTTACCCCCTCAATATCTTCTTTATTCTCACTGGAATCTAATTTTACTCCCTCCTAGATCGGCAATCGTAACAACCTGCTTAAATCTACATTATTTAAGCATTTCAAAATCTCTCGTTACCTATCCTTCAATGGAAATAAACTCAATTCTGTAAGCCTTGGTGTAGTTTTAAATCCTGTCCCCTCCGCTAACTCGAGTGCTTTAATACCATTTAAAAATAGCTTCAGATTTTGAGTTTTAACAAATACAGTAAACCATATTATCTGTAAGGAAAGAATGTTTGTAGGCTGAAGAGCCACAAGCGATTGTTTATAAAGCAGAAAAAATATAATAATGCAAAAGCAATGCGTTTGGTTATACAGTATTTATGTCACAGATACTGCAATTTGGTCCACAGCTCCATGCTTGAGTCTTCTTCCACCCTTCATCAGATCCCTCTCTTCCTTTCTCCCTTATGCATTTACCTAGCTTCCCCTTGAATACAAAAATGCTAGGCACCTCAACTACTCCTTGTGGTAGTGATTTCTACATTCTAACCACTCTCATGGTAAAGAAGTTTTTCCCCAGATCTGGTCTCCCTCCCAAGTGGAAATATTTCTCTATGTTTACGCTATTAAGCCCTTTCATAATCGTAAAGACCTTCAGGTCACCCATCAGTCTTTTTCAAGGGGAAAGTTTTCCAACTTGTTCAATCTTTCTTGCTGGAAGTTATATCATCCTAGTAAATCTTTGTTGCACATTCTCCAGTGCCTCCATATTTCACAGGCTATTCACAGCCTCTACAATAGGTTGCCAGCTTGTGAGACAAACATGCCTTCAAAAGGGAGGTGGAAGAGTTTTTCAGTAAGTTACAGAAACTAAGTGGGTTAACTGTATCCATATCAACCACTGCAGCACCCTAGGCCAGAATCTTCAGATCAGCGAGCTGGGACAGGGGGAACCCGTGCGCCATTCAGATCCACCGTTCGGCAGGTGCACACCTGGGTCGGCTGCGTGCCCGCCGAACTGTCAAAGGCCTATTAAGGCCACTTAAATATCAATTAAAATAATTAACTGTGCTACTTGTCCAACCTTAATGTTGATGGGCAGACCAAGAACCCAGGCGGACTTTGCATTTTTCATGAAACCTCATCCACGGGCAGGATAAGATTTCATGAAGGTCTTTAAAGTTTAATAAAAATTTTAAATAAAATTCATTGACATGTCCCAGTTCATGTGACACTGTCACGAGGGTATATGTCTTAAAATTTTTTTTCTTTATTGAAATTTTTAAAAATCAAACTAATGCCTCAGAGATTTCTGCACTCTTTCGTGCGCATGCATGAAAGAGCATAGGCCCCAACTCCCCCCGCCTGTACAGGGAGAGCTCAGCGCTTCTGGGTGCGCATCATGCTGGGCTGGCCTTAATTGGCCGGCCCACATAAAATGGCCGCATGCAGATCACAGGCAGCGATCAGCTGTGCACCTGCCTGGGCCCGCTCCCCTCCAACCCCCACTGACGGGGAGAAAATTCTCCCCCTTGAGTTTGTTTGATTGCGTTCAGGGATTTGAAGGGAAGTTCTGGGAATTGAATAAGATGGGGTTTTTTCTATGCCTCTCCCAGGAGATTGATTGTGCGAGGGGCATGGGGGATAAAATGGATTCGTGCATCCATGGGACAGCCTTACGGACCAGTTGGTCTTTCCTTCTAATTTCTCACACATTCTCTTGTAAATCTATTTTCTAAATGGAATGCAAAGCATCTTACCTTTGGATGCTGTCTCAAGAAGTTCACAGCTTCTTCAAAATATTCCAGATCAAGATTCGTAACATATTTTGGAAGGTCATCAGTCCCAAAATATCCTAAAGCCAGTGTCAGAAATCCGTGGTTTGCCAAGAGACTAGCTCGATGCTCAACAATCCCACCAACTGACCCATAGAGATCAATAACCCCTGGAAATGGACCATCCCCTGTAAAATTCGAACATTATAAATAATTCTGTATTGCAAAGTGTCACAAAGATAAAATCAATTGAATGTTCTTATAAAACTATTACTCAAAGCCGAAGAACAAAATATAACTTGTATAGCTCCTTCAATGTGGGAAATGTTCATGGCACTTTACAGGAGGGTAAAACAACAAACTGTGACACTGAGACAAAGGAGGAGTTGTTAGGATGTGACTGAAAGCTTGGTCAGATGTTTTAAGGAGAGTATTCAAAGGAGAGTTGATGAGGTTTAGAGAAAGAATTTGAGAGTTTGGGCCTGGACGCCTGAAGGCATGACTACTACTGGTGGGTGAAGGATTTGGGGGTTGGATAAGAGCTCAGATTTGGAGGAATGCAGAGTTCTCAACAGCTATAGAGCCAGAGAAGTTTACAGAGATATGGAGGGGAAAGGCCGTGTAGGGATTTGAATGCAAGGAAAAAAATAATTAGATTGAAGCATTTGGTGGCCAGGAGTCGGTGAAGTCAGTGAACATGTGGGTGACAGATGAACAGTTCTTGCTGTAGGTTTGAATTTGGGCAGCAGAGTTCCTGATGAATTCAAGTTAATGGCAGTTGGAAGATGGCTGCTGGCTAGGAATTGCATTGGAATAATCAAGTCTTAAGATATGGACAAGGGTTTCAGCAGCAAGATTGCTCCTGTCTCATGCTGAGCAGATAATGGCAGCATTATGGAGGTGGAAGTAGGCACTTTTTTAATGATGGAGAAGATATGTGCGGAGAAGCTGATGGTGAACTTAAGATCAGGCTGACTGAACCTGGGACAGCAGTCAGGGAGGGGGGATAGAATGTCTGAGGCGTGGAAAGGACTTTGTAAGCAGAGGTCAAATGCAATGGCTTTAGGTCTTCTCAACATTTAATTGGAGGCTATTTTTGCTTTTCCAACCCTGGATATCAGACAAACAATCTGACACAAAGGCAGTAGACAGGTCAAGGAAGGCGGTGGTGACATCACGCCAGATGGAATCAGTGTACATGTGGATCCTGAGATCATGGCCCAGAATTTGCAGTAGTAATGACAGTGAAACTGTCGGCTTGTCTTCTTCAGTCCAATGAAACTGACAGACTTCGCGCACAGAATTACAAAAATTGCTGTCAGTAATTCTCTGCTCCTCCAGCTTCATGGTAGACTCCATGTTGTTCGATTATGTCCAAAATCTAATTTATTTCATTGTCTTCTGTGGATCCTCCCATGCTGGAACAGTCCAAAGTGGGATCAGCACGGCCATCCACAGAACTGACAGTTCATATTAACGTTTTTGGTGCTTGGGGAAACTTCTGTAGCTATGCCATCTCTTGCCACTTCAGATGTTGCAAGTTTGGTGTTGCTGGTCCTCAAAGCATGAACAAAATTTTAGTGCTTGCCTCTACATGGGCCAGTTGGTTGCAATGTTTTCTCGAGAGGTTGTCTGCAATGCAGAAGTTTATAAGGCTCTTTTTAAGGGTATCCTTAAATCCTCTGTACTGGCCACCTTGATGTTTTTTACTGAGACATTCCCCATAGAAGACCTGCTAGGGGATTCTGTAGTCACCCATGCGGGAGATATGGCCTCTTGAATTTTGTGGAGGATGGTCAACATGCTGTTAAGCCCAGAATGATAGAGCACCTCAACATTTGTGATTTTGTCCTATTGAATTCTCTTAATGAACCTCGAGTGTCCTGGGTGAAAGCGTTCCAGAGCTTTGATGTGTCACCTATAGCAACCCAGGATTCTACACCATCAGCAGCATTGTTTTTAAAAAAAATCTTTCATGGGATGTGGATCTTGCTGGCAAGGCAGCATTTGTTGCCCATCCCTAATTGCCCTTGAATTGAGTAGCTTGCTCTGCCATTTCAGAGGACATTGAAGAGTCACCCACATTGCTGAGTGGGTCTGGAGCCATATGTAGGCTAGACCGGGTAAGGATGGCAGATTTCCTTCTGCTAAAGGACATCAGTGAAGTTTTTACAACAATCAGTGATAGTTATCATGGTAACCTCTACTGAGGCTAACTTTCAATTTCAGGCTAATTAATTGAATTTAAATTCCACCAGCTGCCATGGTGGGATTTGAACCGATACCCCAGAGCATTAGCCTGGACCTCTAGAATATTGGTCCAGAGACATTGCCACTTCATGACCCTCTCCCCCTATAAGGTTAGAACAATGGCCTGGTGAAGTTTTGACTTTAATCTTCAGCTTAATGCCACGCTGCTTCCGGACAGGATCATTGAGTTGACGGTAGGCAGAACTTGCTTTCTGGATGCATGCATGAATAACTTCTTCAATTGTGGCAGCCGGAGGGAGCACACTACCAAGGTTTGAGAATTTTTCTGCAGTGTTGAGCTTTTCCAGAGGGGGTACTGTTGCAGCACCTTCAGACTGCAATCTATGCAAATTGACTGAAGAGAATTTCCATATTTAGGCTGTTAGTGTTAGTTTTTCTTGTAAAAATCCAAGAAAAAGTTACACTCTGCTGAACGAGCTATAAATGGCTTTTTAAACAGTGTACAAAGTCCATTATTAACTGGTAAACAAGACCTGTTGTCCTGAAGAAGCTATTATTTTTGTGGTAGGTCAAATTTCTCCATAATAACAATTTCCACAATTTAAAAGAAAATTCTTTCAAAAGTTTATTCCAGTTTTAAATCTTATCATAAATACTTTATTTTGCAATCTGAATATTTAAATTAACAATAATGAGATTCAGTGCTTTTAACTTCCTGGAAAAACTCAGCAGGTCTGGCAGCATCGGCGGAGAAGAAGAGTTGACATTTCGAGTCCTCATGATCCTTCAATAGAACTAGTTGACTCAAAACGTCAACTCTTTTCTTCTCCACCGATGCTGCCAGACCTGCTGAGTTTTTCCAGGTAATTCTGTTTTTGTTTTGGATTTCCAGCATCCGCAGTTTTTTTGTTTTTATCTTTTAACTTCCTGGTTTGATGTGTGTAAATATTTCAATGTGATTGGTTGCCTATCTGCTTGCTGACATCACTGCTGCTGCACACCAAGATAGTCTTTTGGCTTCGCACCAGATTTAAATTGCCCTCAAGAAGGGGAGAACCATGCCACAGAAATTTCTATACCTTTGTGATAGTTTTCTTTGAAGTTATCGATCAGAGCCATTTTTTAAAAATTCATTCACGGGATGTGTCTCACTGGCAAGGCCAGCATTTATTGCCCATCCCTCACTGCCCTTGAGTGAGCCATGTTTTAAACTACTGCAGTCATCTGGTGCAGAATAGTGGGTGGGTGGAAGGGGTGGGTGGTGGGATTGTTTCAGGATTTTGTCCCAGCCACAGTAAAGGAGCAGCAATATATGGGGATTAGGATGATGTAACTTGGAAGGGAGCTTGTAGGTGGTGGTCTTCCCTTGAATCTCTTTCCTTTGTTCATCTATGTATTAGAGTTAATGGGTTTTGAAGGTGATGTCAAAAGAGCCAGGGTGAATTGCTGTAGTACATCTTGTAAACAGTACACTGCTGCTGCTGGTGGATGAGGCACCAATCAAGCGGACTGCTTTGTCCTGGATGGCGTGGAGCTTCCTAAGTGTTGTTGGATCTGCACTCATCCAGGCAAATGGAGAGTATTCCATCACACTCCTGACTTGTGCCTTGTAGATGGTGGACAGGCTTTGGGGAGTCAGGAGGTGAGTTAGTCTCTGCAGAATTTCCAGCTTCTGACCTGCTCTTGTAGGCAGTGTTTATATGGCTGGTCCAGTTAAGTTTCTGGTCAATGGTAACCCCCCCGCCCCCCAGGATGTTGATGGTGAGGGATCCAGCAATGGTAATACTGTTGAATGTCAAGGGAAGATGCTTAGATTTTTTATTGTTGAAGACAGTCATTTACTGGCACAAATGTTCCTTGCCACCTATCAGCACAAGTTATCCAGTCTCAAGATCTGACCTTGTGTTGGAGGAAATATCATTGATGAATAGGCTGAAAATAGTTGGACCTAGGATACTACTCTGAAGAACTCCTGCAGTGATATCCTGGGGCTGGGATTATTGGCCTCCAAAATCCACAACCATTTTACTTTGTGTTAGGTGTAACTGGAGGTGAAATCTTGCACTTAGCTAGGAGACACCAAGCAATAAGTTTAAATTACTAATAAACTTGGTACTACGAAAGGGGTTTCATTGTTAGAAGAGGTGGACTTCAAAGGGCCTGGTGATACAATGAGAATTTGCATTCAAAGGGAAAGCTAAGTACATACAGAAAAGTTGTGTGTGGGGAAATCAGAGGTATGTGAGATTCTAAGCAGCCTGTAAGCCTACAACTATGCGAAGGAACCAAAATGAAAGGAACCTCATTTTGAACTTGTAAGATAAAATATGCTTTGCCTGTTTAAGTCTATGGGTTATTGTTGCCTTAGGGAAGATTACCTGGAAGTGATTAATTTGGGGATTTGTTTAAAAGTTATGATGTAGTAATTTGTAGACGTGTATGTGTTCAATACCTTGTAAAATTAATGGTTAATTAAGTTTATATAATAAAAAATTCTTTGGAGGCTTGGTGGTTTTATTTCTGAATTCAGAGTTGCATCTCAAACATACCAATTGAAAACGTAGGTTATGACAGTCATTTAAAGTTTCGCTCTGGGATTTTAAATAACTCAGCCTTTACCAACTGCTGTGTCATAAGGGAAAGCAGGGAAAGGGAAAGTGATCTCAATGGTGGAAAGGTTGAGAAAAGCATATTATCTAAATGGTGAGAGATTGCAGAGCTCTGAGATTCAATCGGATCTGGGTGTCCCAGTGCATGAACCACAAAAGGCTAGTACACAGGTATAGCAGGTAATTAGGAAAGCTAATAGAATGTTATAATTTATTGCGAGGGGAATTGAATACAAAAATAGGGAGGTAATGCTTCTGTTGTACAGGGCACTGATGAGACCAAATCTGGGGTACTGTGTACAGCATTGGTCTCCTTATTTAAGGAAAGATGTAAATGCGTTAGAAACTCAGAAGGTTTACAAGACTAATACCAGGAATGCCTGATGAGGAAAGGTTGGACAGGTTAGGCTTGTATCCATTGGATTTTACAAGTGTAAGAGATGACTTGATGGAAACCTTTAAGATCCTGAGGGGTCTTGATAGGGTGGATGTGGAGGGGACGTTTCTTCTTGCAGGATAAATCAGAACTAGAGGTCATGGTTTAAAAATAAGGGGTCACCCATTGAAAACATAGACGAGGAGAAATTTTCTCTCGGAGTAGTGAGTTTTTTGAAATGTCTTCCACAAAAGGCACTGGAAGCAGGGTCTTTGAATATTTTTAAGGCAGAGCTAAATAGATTCTGGATTAACAAGGGGGTGAAAGGTTATCGGGAGTAGGCAGGAATGTGGGGTTGAGGTTACAATCAGATCAGTCATGATCTTATAGAATGGCTAAGCAGGCTCAACAGGCCGAGTAGCCTACTCCTAATTTGTTTGCTCCTATGTATGTATGTGGAACCAGAGGACATAGATTTGACGTGTTCGGCAACAAACCAAAAGTGACATGAGAAAAACTGCTTTGCATGGCAAACGGTTACAATTTGCAAATCCTGTGCGGGTGGTGGAAGGAGATTCAATCACGGCTTTCAAAAAGAAATTTAAGTACCTGAAGAGTAACTGGAGCTATGGGTAAAGGGTCAGGGAATGGGAATGAACACATTCTGGAAATTTATCAGGTCTGGCAGCATCTGTGGAGAGAAACAGTTAACATTTGTGGGTGATGATAACCCCTCAGCAGAACGCTGGGGAATGGGACTAGCTGAATTGCTCATGCAGAGAATTCGACTGCCCAAATGGCTGTTATAACTGTCCCTACGAACACAGGTTCAAGCACTGAATTCCCTTGTCACTACTTCTCACTAAATTGGAAGTAGCACTCATAACATTCCTCATTCACAGAAGAGTGGGAAAGGTGCAGAAAATCAATACCAAAAGAGAATGATGAATAATTCACTTATAAGAACAAAGAAAAGTACAGCACAGGAACAGGCCCTTCGGCCCTCCAAGCCTGCGCCGATCATATTGCCTGTCAAACTAAAACATTTTGCACTTCCGGGGTCCGTATCCCTCTATTCCCATCCTATTCATGTATTTGAAAAGCTGCCTCTTAAACACCACTATTGTACCTGCTTCCACCACCTCCTCTGGCAGCAAATTCCAGATACTCACTACCCTTTGCATAAAAAACTTGCCCCGCACATCTCCTCTAAAGTTTTCTCCTCTCACCTTAAATCTACGTCCCCTGGTAACTGACTCTTCCACCCTGGGAAAAAGCTTCTGACGGTCTACTCTGTCCATGCCACTCATAATTTTGTAAACTTCTTTCAAGTCGCCCTTCAATCTCTGTCGCTCTAGTGAGAACAATCCGAGTTTCTCCAACCTTTCCTCATAGCTAATAACCTCCAGACCAGGCAGCATCCTGGTAAACCTCTCTGCACCCTCTCCAATGCCTCCATATCCTTCTGGTAATGTGGCGACCAGGATTGCACGCAATATTCCAAGTGTGGCCTAACCAAAGTTCTATACAGCTGCAGCATGACTTCCCAGCTTTTATCCTCAATACCCCTGCCAATGAAGGCAAGCATGCCATATGCCTTCCTGACTACCTTACCCACAAGCGTTGCCACTTTCAGTGACCTGTGGACCTGTACACCCAGATCCCTCTGCCTATCGATGCACTTAAGGGTTCTGCCATTAGCTGTATAATTCCTACCTGTATTAGACCTTCCAAAATGCATTACCTCGCATTTGTCCGTATTAAACTCCATCTGCCATTTCTCCACCCAAGTCTCCAACCAATCTATATCCCGTTGTATCCTCTGACAATCCTTTTCACTATCTGCAACTCCTCCAACATCATTTTCGTCTGCAAACTTACTAATTAGCCCAGGTACATTTTCCTCCAAATCATTTACGTTTACTACAAACAGCAAAGGTCCTAGCACTGATCCCTGCGGAACACCACTAGTCACAGCTCTCCATTCAGAAAAGCACCCTTCTACTGCTACCCTCTGTCTTCGATGACCTAGCCAATTCTGTATCCATCTTGCCAGCTCACCTCTGATCCCCTGCGGTTTTACCTTCTGTACCAGTCTGCCATGAGGGACTTTGTCAAAGGCCTTACTGAAATCCATGTAGATAACATCCACTGCCCTTCCATCGTCAATCATCTTTGTCACTTCCTCGAAAAACCCGATCAAGTTAGTGAGACACGACCTCCCCTTCACAAAACCATGCTGCCTCTCACTAATACGCCCATTTGCTTCCAAATGGTAGTAAATCCTGTCATGAAGAATCTTTTCCAATAATTTCCCTACCACTTACGTAAGGCTCACCAGCCTGCAATTTCCTGGATTATCCCTGCTACCCTTCTTAAACAATGGAACAACATTGACCATTCTTCATTCCTTTGGGACCTCAGCCGTAGCCAGTGAGGATACAAAGATTTCTGTCAAGGACCCAGCAATCTCCTCCCTTGCCTCCCTCAGTACTCTGGGGTAGATCCCATCTGGCCCTGGGGACATATCCACCTTAATATTCTACAAGACGACTAACACCTCCTCTTTTTTGATCTCAACATGATCCAGGCTATCTACACACTCTTCCCTAGACAAATCGACCGTTAAGTCCTTCTCTTTGGTGAATACTGATGAGAAGTACCCATTTAGTATCTCTCCCATTTCTTCTGGCTCCACACACAGATTCCCACCTCTGTCCCTGAGTGGGCCTACTCTTTCCCTGGCTACCCTCTTGCTTTTTACATATGTATAAAAGGCCTTGGGATTATCCTTAATCTTGGTTGCCAATGATTTTTCATGACCCCTTTTAGCCCTCCTGACTCCTCGCTTAAGTTTCTTCCTACTTTCTTTATATTCTCCATGGGCTTCATCTGTTCCCAGCCTTCTAGCCCTTACGTATGCTTCCCTTTTCTTTTTGACTAATCTCACAATATCCTTCGCTATCCAAGGTTCCTGAAACTTGCCATACTTATCCTTCATCCTAGAAGGAACATGCCAGCCCTGAATTCTTATCAACTGACATTTGAAAGCCCCCCACGTCAGTTGTTGATTTGCTCTCAAACATCCGCCTCCTGTCTAGATTCCTCAGTTCCTGCCTAATATTGTTATAATTAGCCTTCCCCCAATTAAGCACCTTAACCCGAGGACTCCTGTTATCCTTATCCACCAGTACCTTGAAACTTACTGAATTATGGTCACTTTTCCCGAAATGCTCCCCTACTGAAACTTCGACCACCTAGCCTGGTTCATTCCCTAATACCAGGTCCAGTATTGCCCCTTCCCTAGTTGGGCTATCTACATATTGTTTCAGGAAGCCCTCCTGGATGCACCTTACAAATAGTGCACCATCCAAACCCCTAGCACTAAGTGATTCCCAGTCAATATAGGGAAAGTTAAAAATCACCCACCACAACAGCTTTTACATCTTTCCAAAATCTGCCTACATAACTGTTCCTCAATCTCCCACCAGCAATTGGGAGACCCATGTTAACCCCCAACATTGTGACTGCACCCTTCCTATTCCGGAGCTCTACCCATATTGCCTCGCTGCATGAGCCCTCCGAGGTGTCCTCCTGTCGTACAGCTGTGATATTCTCCTTAACCAGCAGTACAACTCCCCCACCTCTTCTACATCCCTCTCTATCTTGCCTGAAACATCTAAACCCTAGAATGTTTCTCTGCCAATCCTGTCCATCTTTCAACCAAGTCTCTGTAATAGCAATATCATAGTCCCAAGTGCTAATCCAAGCTCTAAGCTCATCTGCCTTGCCTGTTATATTTCTCGCATTGAAACAAATGCATTTCAGACCCCCAGTCCCACTGTGTTCAGTAATTTCTCTCTGCCTGCTCTTCCACTTAGTCCTACTGGCCATATTCACTAGTTCCCAGTCATTTATTTCACCTGCTGACCTATTGCTCTGTTTCCCACCCCCCTGCCATACTAGTTTAAACCCTCCCGAGTGACATGAGCAAATCTCGCAGCCAGGATCTTGGTGCCCCTCCAGTTTAGATGCAACCCGTCCTTCTTGTACCGGCCCCGGAAGAGATCCCAATGATCCAGATATCGGAAACCCTCCCTCCTACACCATCTGTTCAGCCACGTGTTTAGCTGCTCTATCTTCCTATTTCTAGCCTCACTGGCATGTGGCACAGAGAGTAATCCTGAGATTACAACCCCAGAGGTCCTGTTTTTTTAACTTTCTGCCTAACTCCCTGAACTCCTGCTGCAGGTCCTCGTCACTCTTCCTATCTATGTCGTTAGTACCAATGTGTACCACGACCTCTGGCTGTACTCCCTCCCCCTTCAGAATGTCCCGTACCCGATCAGAGACATCCTGGACCCTGGCACCAGGGAGGCAACATACCACCCTGGTGTTTCCTTCACGAGTACAGAAGTGCCTATCTGAGCCCCTGACTATACAGTCCCCTATGACAATTGCCCTTCTGTGCTTTGACCCCCCCCCACTGCTGAACAACAAAGACAGACGTGATAAAACTGCTCTGGCTATTGCTGTTGTTTTCCCCTGATAGGCCCACCCCCCCAAAACAGTATCCAAAACGGTATACCTGTTAGAGATGGGGACAGCCACAGGGGATTTCTGCACTGACTGCCTACCCCTTCTAGCGGTCACCCATCTATCTGTCTGTACAATGGGTGTGACCACGTGTGCAAAACTCCTGTCTATGACGCTTTCCGCCACCTGAATGCTCCTAAGGGCACCCAACTGTTGCGGTCTGTGAGGAGCTGCAATTGGGTACACGTCCTGCAGATGTAGTTGTCTGGGACACTTGAAGTGTCACAGATTTCCAACATCCCACAGGTGAAACACTTCACCCCAGCAACTGCCATTTCTAGAACTATTTAATAAATTAATTTAAATCTAATAACTGCTTATTGACTCCTTATTAACTATATGTTCCTTAGGGCTAGGTTTCTATTATAAATGCTAAATTCTAAGAACGGTAATCCCCTGCTTCTGGTCTAGATACCCTCTACTTATTAATTGATTTATTTGTTTTAATGAGTTTAACAATGTCTTAGTCCCAAATTCAGCGTAGATTCCCTACCAGACAATCAGGTTACAGATTTACTGTGACACCACTTTTAATTAATTTTTTTCTCTAAGACCTGAGGTCCGCCCTTCGACTTTGCTCCCTGGAACTAGGTCAAAAGCAATCAGGAAGACACAAAAACAAACAACAATTTGTACAACAACTTTAGATCTTGAACTCCCTCCTTCATCCCCACCCCCTTTCTGTTTCTTCCCCCTACCTTTTGTTTTTTCCAATAATTTATATAGATTTTTCTTTTCCCACCTATTTCCATTATTTTTAAATCTTTTATGCCCCCCCCACTAGTGCTGTACCTTGAGTGCCCTACCATCCATTATTAATTAGCACATTCGTTTAGATAATATCACCAACTTCAACACCTCTGTGTTCTTTTGTCTGTGACATCTTTTGATTATCTGCTCCTATCACTGCTTGCTTGTCCCTACAACCCCACCTTAAACCAGCTTATATTTCACCCCTCTCCTTGGATTCACCTAGTTCTGTTGAAGGGTCACGAGGACTCGAAACGTCAACTCTTTTCTTCTCCGCCGATGCTGCCAGACCTGCTGAGTTTTTCCAGGTAATTCTGCTTTTGTTTTGGATTTTTGTTTTTTTTTTTAACAATTTGTACTCAATGCTAAGAACGCGAGCCACAGGATTTGCTGCCTTACCAGGCGGGATGAAGAGGGTCCCTCGGACCCTGCCCTCTCTCACTGGGATCCTGCTCACCCCTGCTTTCATAAACCAGCGTTGATTGATAGAGGCGGCCAAAGGCTGCACTGGGAGCTGGTCCAGGCTCCGGTGTCCATCAAACACCTCGATGTGGACAGCGAGAGAAGTGGCCACGTCCCTCTTGACCAGGCGAGTGAAAGGTGTGCGGGGGCTGAGCGACCAGAAGAGCCCCATGGGCTGGGTGCCGGTGTAGTGTCCACCCAGGGACGGGGAGTGGTCCAGGTCCAGCTCCCCCTGGCCGTCCGCCCTGTAGAAAGCCAAGGAGTGAAAAAGCTGCCCCTTCTCGTCGCTGAGCCACGCCTTCATGGTGACCTGCTGGAGCGGGGAGAGGCCGCTCACCCGCACCTGGAGCGGCTCGTCGAACAGGCACTCGGGGCCGGGCTGAAGCCGGACACTGGCGGCCATCCCGACTCGGTGACACAGGGGGACAGGGCGGCTCAGGAAGGCGGCCGCCGCCGCCGCCCGGCGCAGAAACCTCAACAACATGGAGCCGCCTCAAGTCCGGCCCAGACTGACACCGAGCCCGCTGCGCATGCTCCTGACCCTTCCGCGTGACGCCGCCCAGCGACACTTCCGAGGAAGTGCACCTCCTGCTTTCACTCTTCACCCAGAACTTGATCTCCACTCTTCATCCAGAACCAAATCCAAGAAAATCTAAGCTGATCTTCACTCTTCACCCAGAACCTGATCTCCACTCTTCATCCAGAACCAAATCCAAGAAAATCTAACCTGATCTCCACTTTTCACCCACAACCCAATCAAAGGAGACCTAAACTGATCTCCATTCTTCACCCAGAACCAAATCAAAGAAAATCTAACCTGATCTCCACTCTTCACCCAGAACCCAATCAAAGGAGACCTAATCTGATTTCCACTCTTCACCCAGAACCCAATTTGTACGTGGAGCCGGAAGATGTAAGAAGGTTCTAAATTAATACTTTGTGCCAGTGTTCACAAGTGAGAGGGATGACGTTGGTAAGGAAATCAGGAAGAAGGACTGTGATATAATTAAAGAAATTACCATAGAAAGGGAGGAGATTCTAAGTGATTTGGCAGGCTTAAAAGTAGTTAAATCTCCAGGCCTGGCTGAAATGTATCCCAGGCTGTTGAGTGAGGCAAGGGAGGAGATAACAGGGGCACTAGCAATAATTTTCAATACCTCTCTGGCCACAGGAGAGGTGCCAGAGGACTGGAGGACAGCCAATGTGGTACCGTTATTCAAGAAGGGAGGAAGGGATAAACCAGGGAATGACAGGCCAGTCAGTCTAACTTCAGTGGTGGGGAAACTATTGGAAGCAATTCTGAGGGACAGAATTGATCTACACCTGGAGAGACAGGGAGTAATCAAGGACAGTCAGCATAGTTTTGTTAAAAGGAGGTCATGTCTGGCCAATTTGATTGGACTTTTTGAAGAGGTGACCAGGTGTGTAGATGAGGGCAATGCATCTGATGTAGCCTACTTGGACTTCAGCAAGGCTTTTGATAAGGTCCCGCATGGGATAACGAAGGTAAGAGCCCATGGGATCCAGGGCAATTTAACAAATTGGATCCAGAATTGGCTGAGTGGCAGGAAGCAGAGGGTGATGGTCGAGGGGTATTTTTCTGACTGGATACCTGTGTCCTATGGGGTTCCACAGGGATCGGTCTTGGGTCCCTTGCTGTTTGTGGTATATATAAATGATTTAGGCTTGAATGTGGGAGGGTTGATCAGTAAGTTCGCGGATGACACGAAAATTGGTGGGGTGGTAAATAATGAGGAGGATAGCCTTAGATTACAGGAGGAAAAAGACAGACTGGTCAGATGGTCTGATCAGTGGCAAACGGAATTTAATCCAGATAAGTGTGAGGTGATGCACTTGGGCAGGACAAACAAAGCATGGGAATACACGATGAATGGTAGGACCCTGGGAAGTACCGAGGATCAGAGGGACCTTGGTGTACATGTCCACTGGTCCCTTAAGGTAGCGGGACAGGTAGATAAGATGGTTAAGAAGGCATATGGGATACTTGCCTTTATTAGCTGAGGCATAGAATATAAGAGCAGGGATGATATGCTGGAACTGTATAAAACCCGGTTAGGCCACAGCTAGAGTATTGCGTGCAGTTCTGGAATCCGTATTATAGGAAGGTTGTGATTGCACTAGAGAGAGTGTGGAGAAGATTTGCCAGGATGTTGCCTGGGCTGGAGAGTTTTAGTTATGAGGAGAGATTGGATAGATTGGGGTTATTTTCCCTGGAGCAGAGGAGATTGAGGGGGGACATGATTGAGGTGTATAAAATTATGAGGGGCATAGATAGGGTAGACAGGAAGGAACTTTTCCCCTTGCTGGAGGGATCAATGACCAGGGGGCATAGATTTAAGGTAAGGGGCAGGAAGTTTAGAGGGGATATGAGGAAGAATTTTTTCACCCAGATGGTGGTGGGAATCTGGAACTCACTGCCTGAAAGGCGGGTAGAATCAGAAACCCTCATAACATTTAAGAAATACTTGGATGTGCACTTGTGAAGTCATGGCATACAAGGCTATGGGCTTAGTGCTGGAAAATGGGTTTAGAATAGATAGGTACTTGTTTGACCGGCACAGACTTGTTGGGGCGAAGGGCCTTTTTCTGTGCTGTAGACCTCCATGAGACCCAACCTGATCTCCACTATCCACCCAGAACCCAATCAAATGAGACTTAACCTGATCTCCACTCTTCAACCAGAACCTAATCAAAGAAGACCTAACCCGATCTTCACTGTTTACCCAGAACCAATTCAGAGGAAGTGTAACCAAAGTTTCACCAATTTGTTTGGCGGGGGAAGGGGTGAAGGAGGGGGGGGGAGGTAATAGTGAAGAGCTACGGAAGTCTAACCTGACTTTCCCTTTTTTCCACCTGACCATCTCCCCTTTTCCAACAGCATAAAACCTGTCATGTTTCTACCTATCTTCAGTTCCGAAGAAGAGTAATATTGCACTTGAAACGTCAACTCTGCTTCTCCCTTCACAGATGCTACCAGACCTGCTGAGTTTCTCCAGTACTTTTTTTTTATTTCATTTCTCCAGCATCTGCACTATTTTGCTTTCAACCTAACCAAATTGTACCCTGTTTGGAGTGGGGAATTGAGGGAGGACAACAACTGATAAAAACCCAAATGAGAAAAAGGGAAACAAAACTTATCAAATTAAGTGGAATGCTCTTCCCCAGTGAGCAGTGGAGGCAGGGTCATTGAATACTTTTAAGGCTGAGTTAGATGGATTCCTGATTGCCAAGGGAGTCACATGGAACAGGGGCAGACAGGAAAGTAGAGTTGAGGCCACAATCAGTTCAGCTATGAACTCATCAAGTGGTAGAGCAGGGTCAAATGTTAAATATTAAGCAATGATGACCTGAGGAAAACAACTTTTTTTTTACAGAGCCAGATTTGCAGATGATATCAGAGTAGGAGGTCAGTAGAATCGAAAGAGTGATCCAAGAAACATGCTTAATGACCTAAATAAAATATGCAAGTAGGCCAACAATGGCCATCATCCCATTCAACTTGACCAACTTGATACTGTCAGATAAGCTGAATGATGTATCTACAACAAATTGTGAATGTTACATTTGTTGTTCTGTTTAACTCAGTCGACAGTCAGGAAGTGTAAACCCAGCAGTTTTGGTTCCATAGAGTTGGCTGTTTATGAAATGAGTGATCATACTTCAAGGGTGCATGCTGGTTTGAAAGGTAGAGGAAAATGCCTGTGTTGGGTGACATTGAGGTTAAAGGTACAGTGTCTCAAATCTGGCTATCCGAAAACCAGTGATATCTGAAAACCGGACATTTTTTTTTTTAAAGCTGCAGTGCAAGAATTTGTATTACTAGATGAAGAAATTAACTTACTTCCACCTTAAAAGTATGCAACGACACTGCCTCCACAGCTCACTGGGGAAGAGAATTCCATTTAAGGCTTGTTGGGCTAGGCGCTGTATTGGCGGGGTGGTGCGTCGACTAGCTATCAGATTTGTGTGGCGGTCTTTTCCCACATTCGGGAAAGGAGTGGTCCAAGCGACCTTTAACCTGCCCTGACCCGGCCCAAACCTCCCGACCCGAAAACTGGCAAGATCTGAAATCTGGCAAGAACTGAGTGCTGAGGTTGATGATTGTGAGACACTGTACCTGTATTGGTAAAGTATATGGCTTGTATATACTAGGAGGGAAATTTCTTGATCCTACTCTGCTACTGAAAGTGCAGCGTGGCAGAAGTTCTGACTGCTGGCTTCATTCAATGTTGAGCCTGTTCCAAATCCTGGTCACAACCCACCCACCGGTCCTCCTCGCCCCAATGGCTGCAGTTCCTCACAGGCTACTCTCACCCATTTCATTCTCCTTTTAGCATAACTTTTCTTTGCATTTCCCTGTGAAGCATCCCTTTCCCCAACAGTCCTTCTGTTCCCTACCTCTGTTGATCTGGATTCCTTTCTACAGCACTCCATTCCAGCCTCCCTCTGTTCTCCATTGCTCCCTCTCCTCTGTCCCACTTCCATTCTCTCCCATTGTCTTCTCTCCCCTGTTCTGACGTCTTCTATCTTCCCATACCCTTTACCCCATCCCCTCACCTTGTATTGCTTTAATAAGAGATCTGGTCATTATCACGCTGCTGTTTGTGGGACCTTGCTGTGTTTCCTATGTTACAATAGCAACCACACTTCAAAAAGTACTTAATAGGCTGTAAAGCACACTAGGACATTGTAAGGTCAATCAAGGGGCTGCATAAATAAAAGTTCACAGAATCACACTGTGCAGAAGAGGCCCTTCGGCTCATCGAGTCTGCACCGACATGTGAGAAACACCTCACTTACCTACCTAACCCCATTTACCAGCACTTGGCCCATAGCCTTGAATGTTATGATGTGCCAAGTGCTCATCCAGGTACTTTTTAAAGGACGTGAGGCAACCCACTTCCACCACCCTCCCAGGCAGCGCATTCCAGACCGTCACCACCCTCTGGGTAAAAAGGTTTCTCCCCATATCCCCCCAAACCTCCTGCCCCTCACCTTGAAACTATGTCCCCTTGTGACTGACCCTTCAACTAAGGGGAACAGCTATCCACCCTGTCCATGCCCCTTATAATCTTGTACATCTCGATCAGGTCGTCCCTCAGTCTTCTCTGCTCCAATGAAAACAACCCAAGTTTATCTAACCTCGCTTCATAACTTAAATGTTTCATCCCAGGCAACATCCTGGTGAATCTCCTCCGCACTCCCTCCAGTGCAATCACATCCTTCCTATAATGTGGCCACCAGAACTGCACACAGTACTCCAGCTGTGGCCTCACCAAGGTTCTATACAACTCCAACATGACCTCCCTACTTTTTTAATCTATGCCTCGATTGATAAAGACAAGTGTCCCATATGCCTTTTACACCACCCCACTAACATGCCCCTCTGCCTTCAGAGATCTATGGACACACACGCCAAGATCCCTTTGTTCCTCAGAACTTCCTAGTGCCATGCCGTTCATTGAATACTTCCTTGTCAAATTACTCCTTCCAAGTGTATCAGCTCATACTTTTCAGGGTTAAATTTCATCTGCCACTTATCTGCCCATTTGACCATCCCATTCATATCTTCCTGAAGCCCAAGACACTCAACCTCACTGTTAACCACCCGGCCAATCTTTGTGTCATCCGCAAACTTACTAATCCTACCCTCCACATAGTCATCTATGTCGTTTATAAAAATGACAAATAATGGGGGACCCAGCACAGATCCCTGTGGTATGCCACTGGACACTAGCTTCCAGTCACTAAAGCATCCTTCTGTCATCACCCTCTGTCTCCTACAACTAAGCCAATTTTGAATCCACCTTATCAAATTACCCTGTATCCCATGTGCATTTGCCTTTTTTATAAGTTTCCCATGTGGGACCTGGTGGGCTTTGCTGAAATCCATATAAATTACATCAACTGCACTACCCTCATCTACACACCTGGTCACCTCCTCAAAAAATTCAATCAAATTTGTTAGGCATGACCTCCCTCTGACAAAGCCATGCTGACTATCCCTGATCAAACCTTGCCTCTCCAAGTGGAGATAGATTCTCTCCTTCAGAAATTTCTCCAATAGTTTCCCTACCACTGATGTGAGACTCACTGGCCTGTAGTTCCCTGGCTTATCTCTACAACCCTTCTTAAATAGCAGAACCACACTAGCTGTTCTCCAGTCCTCTGGCACCTCCCCCGTGGCCAGAGAAGAATTAAAAATTTGTGTCAGAGCCCCTGCGATCTCCTCCCTTGCCTCCCTCAGCAGTTTGGGACACAAATCATCTGGATCTGGAGATTTGTCCACTTTTAAGCCTGCCAACACCTCCAATACCTTGTCACTCCCTATATCAATTTGGTTAAGAACCTTGCAGTCTCTCCCCCCGAGTTCGATACCTCCATCCTCATCTCTTGGGTGAAGACGAATGTGAAGTATTCATTCAACACTCTAGTGATGTCCTCTGACTCCACCCATAGATTGCCCCCTTGGTCCCTTATGGGCCCTACTCTTTTCTTGGCTTTCCTCTCCCCATTGATATACTTATAGAATATCTTGGGATTTTTCCCTACTTTTACCAGCCAGAGCTTTCTCATATTCCCTCTTTGTTTTCCTAATTGCTTTCTTAAGCTCCACCCTGCACTGTCTGTACTCCACTAATGCCTCCGCTGATTTGCTTCCCTTGTACCTGCCAAAAGCCTCTCTTTTCCTTCTCATCATAACCTGAATATCTTTGGTCATCCATCGTTCTCTGGGCTTGTTACTCCTTCCTATTACCCTAGAGGGAACATATTGAGCCTGTACCCTCTCTATTTCCTCTTTGAACGCCCTCCACTGCTCCTCTGTAGATTTCCCCACAAGTAGCTGTTCCCAGTCTACCTTGGCCAGATCCTGCCTTATTTTACTAAAATCCACTCTCCCCCAATCCAAAACATTTTTTTGCAACTTGTCTATTTCTTTGTCCATAACAAACTTAAACTGTACCATAACAAAAACAGAATTACCTGGAAAAACTCAGCAGGTTTGGCAGCATCGGTGGAGAAGAATAAAGTTTTGTTTTGGATTTCCAGCATCTGCAGTTTTTTGTTTTTAAACTGTACCATGTTGTGGTCGCTATCACTAAAATGCTCCCCCACCACCACCTCAGCCACCTGCCCAGCTTCATTCCCCAGAATTAGGTCCAGCACTGCGCCTTGTTGGACTGTCTATATATTGGCCTAAAAAGTTCTCCTGTACACATTTCAAGAAATCCACTCCATCCAAGCCCTTAACACTATGTCTATCCCAATTAATGTTGGGAAAGTTGAAATCACATAATATAATTACCATATTGCTATTGTTTTTACACATCTCTGCAAATTGTGCACATATTTGCTCTTCAATTTCCCGCTGACTATCTGGGGGTCTATAATAAACACCTAACAATGTGGCTGCCCGTTTTTTATTCCTATTCTCGACCCACAAAGTTTCATTCGATGCCCCCTCCAAGATCTCATCTCTCCTTACTGCAGTAACTGACTCCTTAGCCAATAATGCAATGCCTCCTCCTCTTTTACCCCCTCCCCTGTCTCACCTGAAGATTCTATATCCCGGAATGTTGAGCTGCCAATCCTGCCCCTCTCTCAACCACATCTCAGTGATGACTACTTAATCACAATTCCATGTGTCAATCCTCACCCTTAATTCATCTGTTTTACCTGTAATACTCCTGGCATTAAAGTAGAATCCATCCAGCTTTGCCTTACTCCCTTGAGATTTAATGCAGCTGTACTCCCTCTGACTTGATTGTTTTACTGTATTATGACATGTCCCTATTCTGCTAACATTCTGTGTCTTCTCCCCCTGCCGAATTAGTTTAAACTCCTCCCAACAGCACTAGAATGTTAGTCCCGCTCTGGTTCAGATGTAGACCATCCCGCTTGTACAGGTCCCACCTTCCCAGAAACGGTCCCAGTGATCCAGGAATCTAAAACCCTCCCTCCTGCACCAACTCTTAAGCCATGTGTTCATCTGCACTATTCTCCTATTTCTGAGCTCGCTAGCACGTGGCATTGGGAGTAATTCAAAGATTACAACCTGTGAGGTCTTGCTTTTTAGTCTACTGCCTAACTCCCTGAATTCTTGATGCAATACCTCTCCTGCTTTCTACCTATGTCATTGGTACCAACATGTACCATGACCTCTGCCTTATCACCCTCCCCCTTCAGGATGCCCTGAAGTTTATTTTCTTGGTAGCATCAGGGGGAGTTCAGGTCGATGAGCTATCGTCAGAACCTCTGATGAAAGGTCAATGACCTGAAATGTCGACTCTGTTTCTCTCTCTACAGATGCTGTCAGACCTGCTGAGGATTTCCAACATTTTCTGATTTTACTTCAGGATTTCCAGCATCTGCAGTATTTTGCTTTGTCTTTCTTTATGGGATATCAACTCATGTTAAATTAATTTGTTGGTATAGACCCTGAGCTTCAGTTTGATAGTAAATATTTATCTGCCCACAGAGATGACAACGTCACATGTAAGCACATGATTTAGCTATCCAAAATAAATGGCAGGGTTTGTTTGCAGTCTTGTTACAGCTACCTAGATGGTGTGGTATGATATGTGTGCTCTGCCTGAAGGCTCATTATCTGCTGAGGCTTCATCCTGACCTGTTTACTTGGCAGCCTTTGTCAGTGGTGTTTTACCATTGCTTTCTACCCTTAGGGGCAGGGCAAAGAGACAGCTTCCAAGTCTACCTCAGCCAGAACATGAACTGAACCCGCACAGTTGGCATTATCCTGAACCACATGCTAGCTAACTGAGCTAACCAGCCCCCCATCTACCTAGATATTGGGCAGATTAGATCAGTTTACAGACTCTTTAATGCTCAATCCATGTAGTATATCTAGTGTAAAATCCCAAAAATGTAATAATCCCATTTGGACACAATTCCTTTATAAAAAGTTAAAGTAATGTTGCATAAAATAACATCGCCGCCTTTGTCTCCGTGCTCACTTCTTTGTGCAGGAGTCCTCTCCCTGTTCAACGGATCCTTTTACCCGCCTCCAATATTCACCCTCCACCTGGACCCCTCCCTCTGGATTCTTACCTTCTCTTGATCTTTTCATTGAGAACTGTCGGCGTGACATCAGTTGTCTCAATTTCTCTGTTCCTCTCACCCACTCTAACTTGTCTCTCTCTGAACTTGCTGCACTCCGTTCTCTCAGGTCCAACCCTGACATTGTCATCAAACCTGCTGACAAGGGTGGTGCTGTTGTTGTCTGGCGCACTGACCTCTACCTCACAAAGGCTGAGCGTCAACTCATAGAAACTTCCTCCTACCTCCCCCTGGACCATGACCCCACCACTGTTTCCAGGTCTGTCACTGACCTCATCTCCTCTGGAGATCTTCCTTCCACAGATTCCAACCTGATAGTCTCCCAACCTCGGACAGCCCGCTTCTACCTCCTACCCAAAATCCACAAACAGGACCGTCCCGGCAGACCGATTATGTCAGCCTGTTCCTGCCCCACGGAACTCATTTCTTGCTATCTTGAGTCCATTCTCTCTCCCCTTGTCCAGTCCCTTCCCACCTACATCCGTGGTTCCTCTGACACCCTACATCATATCAACAATTTCCAGTTCCCTGGTCCGAGCCGCCTCCTCTTCACCATGGGTGTCCAATCCCTCTACACCTCCACCCCCCACCGACATGGCTCTCCGCTTCTTTGGCCCGAACAATCCCCATCCACCTCTACTCTCTGTCTGGCTGAACTTGTTCTCTTACTGAACAATTTCTCTTTAAACTCCTCTCACTTCCTTCAAATAAATTGTGTGGTTATGGGTACCCTCATGGGCCGCAGTTATGCCTGTCTCTTTATGGGGTATATGGAACATTCCTTGTTCCAGTCCTAGTCCGGCCCCCTCCCACAACTCTTTCTCCGGTACATCGATGATTGCTTTGGTGCTGCCTCATGCTCTCGTCTGGACCTGGAAAATTTATTAATTTTGCTTCCAATTTCCACCCCTCCATCATTTTCACATGGTCCATCTCTGACACTTCCCTTCCCTTCCTTGACCTCTCTGTCTCTATTTCTGGTGATAGACTGTCCACC
The DNA here is from genome assembly GCF_017639515.1 of Carcharodon carcharias. Lineage (NCBI taxonomy): Eukaryota > Metazoa > Chordata > Chondrichthyes > Lamniformes > Lamnidae > Carcharodon > Carcharodon carcharias. Next base: position 15,844,729 of record NC_054486.1, on the reverse strand, counting down.
AATATTCATTACAAGCCTACTGACTCGCACAGCTACCTTGACTACAGCTCCTCACACCCTGCTTCCTGTAAGGACTCCATCCTATTCTCTCAGTTCCTTCACCTCCGTCGCATCTGTTCTGATGATGCCACCTTCAAAGACAGATCCTCTGACATGTCGTCCTTCTCCCTTAACCGAGGTTTTCCACCCATGGTGGTTGACAGGGCCCTCAACCGTGTCCGGCCCATCTCCCGTGCATCTGCCTTCACACCTTCCCCTCCCTCCCAGAACCATGATAGGGTCCCCCTTGTCCTCACTTATCATGTCACTAGCTTTACATTCAAAGGATCATCCTCCGCCATTTCCGCCAACTCCAGCATGATGCCACCACCATCGTCCCTACTCCCCCCTGGCGGCATTCCGCAGGGATCATTCCCTCCGGGACACCCTGGTCCATTCCCCCATTACCCCCTACACCTCAACCCCCTCCCATGGCACCTTCCCATGCAACCGCAGAAGGTGCAACACTTGCCCCTTTACTTCCCCTTTCCTCACCGTCCAAGGGCCCAAACACTTCTTTCAAGTGAAGCAGCATTTCACTTGCACTTCCCTCAATTTAGTCTACTACATTCGCTGCTCCCAATGCGGTTTCCTCTCCATTGGAGAGACCAAACGCAGATTGGGTGACCGCTTTGCGGAACACCTTCAGTCCGTCCGCAAGCATGACCCAGATCTCCCTGTCGCTTGCCATTTCAACACTCCACCCTACTCTCATGCCCACATGTCCGTCCTTGGCCTGCTGCGATGTTCCAGTGAAGCTCAACGCAAACTGGAGGAACAGCACCTCATCTTCTGACTAGGCACTTTACAGCCTTCCGGACTGAATATTGAGTTCGACAATTTTAGATCATGAACTCTGTCCTCCTTCCCCACCCCCTTTCCGATCCCCCTTTTTTTCCAATAATTTATATAGATTTTTCTTTTCCCATCTATTTCCATTATTTTTAAATATGTTTCCATCCATTGTTTTATCTTTACCTTTTAGCCTATTTCGATCCCTTCCCCCCACCCCAACCCCACTAGGGCTATCTGTATCTTGCTCGTCTTGCTTTCTACCCTTAATGTCACCTATTAGCACATTCCTTAGATAATATCACCAACTTCAACACCTCTTTGTCCTTTTGTCTATGACATCTTTTGGCTATCTCCATCTATCAGTGGCCCTCTATCCAGCTCTACTTGTTCCCCCCCTCCCCTTAAACCAGCTTATATTTCACCTCTTTTCTATTTTTCTTAGTTCTGTTGAAGAGTCATACAGACTCGAGATGTTAACTGTGTTCCTCTCCGCAGATGCTGTCAGACCTGCTGAGTTTTTCCAGGTATTTTTATTTTTGTTCTGGATTTCCAGCATCCGCAGTTTTTTGCTTTTATCACTTCTCTTACACAGGTATTTTAAATCTGTTACTATGCTTTCTCTTTGAAGCCATCATCCGCCTCCAACTTACACCAAAATACTGACTACACTTAACACTAATATATCCTTTTACTTTAAAAGCAAGCCTTCTTAAAGAAATTCCTTTACTGAACCTTATTACAGTAGATCTGAAAAGAAAACCAGTCTGCATTCCAGTTCCAACCTCTCGTACCATACCTCACAATGGTATCAAATATGCACTCGGAGGTACTGAGTGTGTAACAGTTAGTGATTCATGGCCTTGCTTTTGACAGCCTTGATTCAGAAGGGGTCACATGTGGAGATTTAGTTCTGTGAAGATAAAAGGAACTGATGGAAAAATAAATGACAGTAGAAGAAACTTTTGGACTTTCTTTAAAACTCCAACCTGCAATTAAACCTTCACAAAACTCACAGCTGCGTGTTTGAGTCGTTAGACTAGTCTGGGTCAGTAAATCAAAGTACTGCCTGTCTGCTTCTATATATCAATTCTGTACCTGCACTGCTGTTTGAGCCAAATAAAATATACATTCACACCATTTCCCATTCAGGTTCATTTGCAGCAAAAGGCAAGCATTACAAATACCCAACTATTTTTTATCATGTGCTGCTGGTCTATCACTTATCAGTAAAAGTAGTGACGCAGGTTACTAAGGCCATTAAAAAAAAGCAAACAATGTACTGGAGTTCATTTCGAGAGGAATAGAATTAAAATAAACAGATAAGTTATGTCAAACTTGTAACGAAGCTTGGTTAGGCCATAATTGGAATACTGTGAACAGCTGTGGTCTCCATATTGTGAAAATGTTTATAGGGACACTGAAGAAGGTGCAAGAAATATTGATGAGAATAATACCAGGATGGAGCAGTTATAACTGTTAGGAAAGATTGAACATTTTGGGGCTTTTTTCTCTAGAAAAGGGAAGGCTGAAGCGTGACCTGATAGAAAACTTCAAGATTATAGAAGGTTTGGCAGGGTAGACAACGAGACATTGTCGCTTGTGGGCAAGCCCAGAACTTGAACTATTAGTGGCTATAAGTTGGTGACTAATAAATTGACCAGGAATCCAGGAGAAGTGTTTTTGCCTACAGTGTTAGAATGTGCAACTTGCTACCATAGAGAATAGTTGAGACAAATAGCATAGATGCTTTCCAAGCAAAGCTAGATAGGCAACTGAGAGTGAAAGATATGGAAATATATGCTGATGAGGTTAAATAAAGATGGATGGAAGGAGACTCAGGTAAAGCACAAAATCTGACATGGATCTATTTCTTTTTATTCATTCATGGGATGTGGGCTTCGCTGGCTGGGCCAGCATTTATTACCCATCCCTAGTTGCCCTTGAGAAGGTGGTGGTGAGCTGCCTTCTTGAACCGCTGCAGTCCATGTAGTGTAGTTAGACCCACAGTACTGTTAGGGAGGGAGTTCCAAAATTTTGACCCAGTGACAGTGAAGGAACGGCGATATATTTCCAAGTCAGGATGGTGAGAGGCTTGGAGGGGAACTTCCAGGTGGTGGTGTTCCCATCTATCTGCTACCCTTGTCCTTCCAGACAATAGGGGTCATGGGTTTGGAAGGTGTGGTCGAAGAAGCCTTGATGAATACTTATTGGACTGAATGGCCTGTTTCTGTGCTGTAAATATGTAATACCCAGCATAAGAAGAAAAGTTGCACGCACAACCACTTCTGGAGTACCAGAATATGCGGCTGCATCTTCCAGGTGGGGGGGGGAGGGGGAGGGGCGGGGGGGGGGTGGGTTGGGACCCACTCACTGACACGTAAAATGATGTGGGTTGATGTCGGGCGTGTGTCTCAAAGTCACCCCGCATCATTTAGATTGTCAGTTCGGCGGATGTGCAGCCAATATAGGTGTGCACCTGCCCAACTGTCAAAGGCCTATTAAGGCCATTAGAAAAGTGATTAAGCTGATTAATGGACCTGCCTGTCCCACCTTAAGGTTGGTGGGCAGGCGAAGATCCCAGGCGGCCTTCAGAAAAAACATGAAACCTCATCCACGGGCGGGATGAGGTTTCACAAGGGTATTAAAATTTGTATGAAATGTCTAAATAAAAGAAATTGACGTGTCCCAGCTCATGTGACAGTGTCACATGAGGGGACATGTCAATAATTTTTAAAATCATTTTCATTCAATGTTTGACACCTGAGCCAATCTCCCTGAGGCAGCACTTTGCTTCAGGGAGATCTGTGCTCTGTTTTGCGCGCATGTGCATAGCGCTTCCTGGCGCAAGTCATTTTACATGGGCCTTAATTGGCCTACCCACGTAAAATGGTGGTGCGCCCCTGACCGGGGGCACCAATTGGGAACCCACCTGCTCGTGCCCGCCCCTGCACAACCCCCGGCCGGGAGTTTTCCTTATTTTAAAAAATCTTTATTTTTCAGGCTAAAAATCTTCAGCTCCCCTGAGGCAGCTCTGTGCCTTCAGGGGGCTTTCACTGAGCACGCAGCCACGCCTGCGCATGCTTCAGCGCTCGCCCACCCCCTCCGTCCCCACCTTGGCAGTGCTGAACCTTTCAGTGTGTGTTTCACGCTGGCCGGTCATTAACTGGCCAGCCAGCGCAAAATCATGCATGAGAGAAGTTATGGAAGGTGGTTAGGAGATTATATTGACATTGAGTGGAACAGAAAGCCAGACCGCAATAGACAATCTGTGCTCTGTATTACAGCTGTTGACGTCTCCTCAGTCTGAGGTTAGTATCAAACTGTGTGATAGGTCAGAGAGGCTGCAAAGTTGGTGGAAGCTCAAGAGATTTGAGCCAGCGTCTCGGGCTCTCCTTCTGTTAGTCGGATTTCATAGCCCTGGAATTCTCAGAGCAACAGAGCACCACATGTCAGGCAAGACTCTGTTCTGATGCATCTATGGTGATTGTTGCTTTAAGGCCAGCTGTACTGAGTAAGGGTCACCTGGTCAGAACAGCCAAGCAACACGAGTGTGGAGAGTCTTATAAGGGGTGGAGTTTTCCTAGTCTGGAGAATGTATTGTAGCCTTGCTAGAGGCATGCGGCTAATTCAGCAGCTCTGTAAATAAAGTTCATTGTTCAACTAAAGAAGCCTCTTGGTAGTACTTTTCTACAGCACCTCTGCCCCTATCTCACTTAAGGTTTCCAATAATGATTAAATGTATTCCTGGAGGTTTTATTACATGACTTGTCCCCATGTTTCAGCCATTAGTCGGCCAACACATCCATCCTTGTGACACACTGCCTTCCTACACCAATTGAAAAACAAAAAGACTCATTACATAAATTGGATTATATTTGATTGTCAGCCAAACAGTCTTCTCTTCCCAGTTTCAATATTTTTTCATCTGGTAAGGTGAAATGTTCAAAGAAAAATTTTTTTAAAATCTTTTTAATGTCCCGATGATTTTTCTCCATGGTTGCACATAGTAGTGTCCTGGAGATTTACCTTCAATACCTAGAGACTCCAGGCCAATGCTGGAGGGTTGGCAACCTTATTCTCACTGGGTTGAGAAGTTCTATTGGATGCGGGGTACAGGTACCTGTTGCCTGTGTCCCAACCATATCCCCCACCCTGTGCTGAGGTCAGACAAAATAAAGCAACCAATTGCTGTTGAGAATTCACAAACTGAAAAACTGCACACATTTTGCAACATTTCATAGTTCCCTCAGCAGGAACAGCCCATTCCCACTCCTCTGATGGAGCGGTACAATATACCACTGAAAAAATTCTTGGTCTCCCTCACTCCACCCGCAAACGGTAGAAGACTAGGGAAGTCTCAAAGTAGCACAGGAGCTCAATCCTTTATGTAAGTGACCTTGACCTCAGGACTTGGGATAGGGTCAAGGCTGGGGCAAACGGTCAGATGATAATCATGACCCATCACCCTGTTAGCAATGGAACAGGCTCCTAGTAATCAAGTCTCCCATGTCTTTGTAGAAAAGACAGACCTGGTGATTATCATATTTGCCAAAATTAGTCCCGTGTCCACAAACTAAATTGCAATTCAATTGCACCAAGTTAATCCAGAACTTGATAGCACATTAATAGTTTCATAATTAAAAGATTAGCCTTTTTGTGAAACAGTTGAATGTGAGCCAAAGCATACAGCACTGAATATCCAACTGTGTTAAATATCCTTCAGTCTATGAATTGTTGCCTTTCCTTCAGCATTCAGCAATTTTGTGTTTTTTTCTGTTTCAGCCTTTAGGTGGCAATGCAAAACTATATGAGAAAGATTCCTAACCATCATGTGGCTCTGGGAATTTGGCTAGAAAACCAAAAGGAGCAAATTGTTCGGCTACTGACCTACATGGTGTGGTCATTGTAGAGCATTGTAGACAGAGCGGTCTGGTGTTCAAGGTCCACTCTGCCAAAGACACTAATGTACCGCAATAAATGGTCAAATGTATCTTTGGACAGGTTTATTAGAAGGGTAGCAGCAGATATTATTTGCCTTCCACGCATATTCTGAACAAGCTGAGGCCTGTGTGTAGATCCTCTTGGCTAACTATGTACCCAGCATCTTGTGCAATAATTTGTTTGCTGTCCTGACAAATTACTCCAAAGTGCTAGCTGGCAATACTTTTAGAAAGGGTAGGAAAGTAACTGCTGGCAGCCCACAGTCACATTTTCCTTGAGCTTTTCACTAAGTTTCTGGAACCAAAATATTACAAAGGCATTCAAAGGCATATGAAGTTCATTTACTTTATGTCTTTATGTCTTGAGTCTATGAGTTCACTACTCAAGTAAACTCGAATTGCACATCTTCACTTACACTCGTTAGTTGGTGCTCGCTATCAATAACGGAGAGAGTCCGACATAAGAACAAACCGTGATGGCTTATTGCAATAGAAGGCAGAGCACTAAATTCTTGTGTGCCCCACAACCACCTCCAGCTCTAGACTCCCAGTTAGCCAGTAGCCTGTGCTGTGCAGTGATTGGTCAGTACTGTTGCATGGTTAGTCCACTTGCATTCTCTTAAAGGTACATGGTACTCCACATTACCACCATATTTGTTACCTCACATAAATTATGAACATAAGATATACCCGGAAACATGGGCAGGATCTTCTGGTCGGCGAGTGGGGGTGGATCCCGCTCGTCGACGTGGGATGACATTGGGTGAAACTCCCAACTTCACCCACGACATTTCCATTTTCAGGTCGGCAAGGGCGCAGCTGAATCAGCTGTCACCTGTCAACGGCCTATTGAGGCCATTGAGAAACTAATTAAAATCATTAATGGACCTGCCTGTCCAACCTTGGCGGGCAGGTCAGGAGCCCTAGCAAGCTTCACAAAAAGCATGAAACCTCATCCACAGGCAGGATGAGGTTTCATGAGGGTATTTAAATTTTTAATAAAGGTTTCAATAAAAGTTATGGACATTTCCCAATACATGTGACAGTGTCACATGTAGTGACATATCAGGGAAATTTTTCTATCATTTGTAATGCAAGTTTTAATTCTGAGCCGATCCCTCTGAGGCAGCACTTAGCTTCAGGGAGATGAGCGCTCTCTTTCACGCGCATGCTCAAAAGAGCGCACTCTCGGCTCAGGGATTCATCCCTTGCGCATAGTGCTTCCTGGCGGACATCATGCTGGGCAGGCCTTAATTGGCCCGCCCACATAAAATGGTGGTGCACCCCCGATCGGAGGTGTGCCTGTCTGCTCCCGCACTTCCCCCCCGACAGGGGGAAACTTTTTCCCCGTAAAAAATTAAAAAGTGTTAAAATCCTGTGGTCATTATTTGGCTCATTTTAAAGACCTTAGATACACAAAAGCACATCCTGTTGTGTAGTTGCAAGCAGCAGTACAAACAGTACTGAGCTAGATTTTATTATAGCTGCCAGATACACAGTGGGACATCTGTCCGCTCACATGACACAGCTGAATAGATGCTGGAAGTACGTTTCCCCTTGTGGAAGAAACTAGAACTAGGGGGCACATTTAAAAGTAAGGGGTTCCCCCATTTAAGATGGCCATGTGAAGACATTTTTTCTCTCAGAGAGTTGTGAGTCTTTGGAACTCTCTTCCCTGGAGAGGGGCGGAGGATGGGTCATCGAATATTTTTAAGACAGATGTAGACTGACAAGGAAGTCAAAGGTTGTGGGAAGTAGGTGGAATGTGGAGTTGAGGCCACAGTCAGATCAGCATGATTGTATTGAATGGCAGAACAGGCTTGAGGGGCTGAATGGCCTACTCCTGCTCCTAATTTGTAAGTCCAGATGTTCGTATGTTTCATTAATTTGGTCATTCTCCAGCCCAATTTCTTAAGCAGGGCTAATTTGGAGGAGTTTCCACATTCTCGGCTGGTTTTCAACCACTGGGAGAGAAGGGAATGTTGTGTGGTTGTAGAGTGCACAATGCTGCAGATGTTTGAATCAGCAGGCATCTTCAAATAAAAAAATCAGTGCAGAGAAGGCATAAAGAATGGCATAAAATAGAAGCAACTGGTAGTGGGGGGAGTTGCAGCTGTTGCAAGAACCCCTCAGGTTTTCAGAAGTTTGCATGGAAATGGATATTTACCTGTAAATAAAAGGAGGGACTAAGCACAAGAAGGTAGTGCAGATGTTCTGGAAAGAGGTCATTACCACTACATCACATACAGCCACACAATGCTGAAAAAGGTTTAATGGCTTCACAAGGCTGGTTAAGGTGTGCGAAAGAACGAAAATATCTGCACATCCTGGAGGGATGCGAAAAGAATGAGTCATTTCCCTACCTACCATGCTGTCACAGTGTAAACATTGAAATGTAATGTGTGAATTATTATAATTGTTGGTTTGGTAGCAACAGTGATCATAAAATAATTTGTCTGCTTGATGAAAGATGTCCCAAGCAGTTACCCTCTAATTTGCCTACTTCGGCTATATTTATCTTCTTTCCATTTTCCTTTCACTGCCAGTATCTCATCATTTTACTCTGTCTCTGATAGTGTCTTATTAGTCCCCTGCTTTTAGTGCCTCCATGCAGAATGAAACAGTGGGAAATAGATGGCCAGTGAATACGCCTACAGAATAGGGCACATGGTCTTATTATTAAAGTGGATAAGCATCTCCCAGCTTTTCCAGCTCTGGAACCGCAGCAAGTATGGAAATGCCTCAAACAATTACATACTGGTCATTGAAAGGTAATGTTGCAGGAATGGGAATGCAGTGTCAGTAAGTCTGTGATGTGCGATTATAATGACCAGCCACAAGTGATGGACTAACTGCTTTGTTGACTATTGTCTGAGTCCAGCAATGAGATCGATGTTGCCAAGTACAAAGGTAATGCCAAGACCTGTGTAGCGTTGTGGCAGGGAAGTGTATGAAGATACTGTACGACAAGTGAAGGCACAGGCAATATCAATTTGATTTCCAAATTCAGCAGTGCTAAACTTCAGGTTTGAATTTCTTTAGCTTTAATGCAATATTGATAAAAGAGACTGTAACTTGTGATAATAGTGTGTTACCATTCACTAAGTGAGTCTAAGTTGCTGTGGCAACATACACTTTCACATGCCTGTTGCAGTATGGAGCTATGGATAGTGATGGTAGAGGCTCCAACTTTCTCTCCATCACATGGCTAACCAGGGATCTCTCCCACTCTTACCACCTACCATTGGGGTGTATTTGAAGGATTTGCAGGTTGATAATCAACCTGTTTGGCCGCACTATTAAGGATAGGGTCCAGGGTGATGTGAGGGTGGGGTGGGGGCTCAAGGGTTACCGAGGGGAGAGTGAATGTGGCATCGGGGGTTTGACAGTGATGGGGGGAGGTTGGTGGGTGACAAGATGAGGGTAAAAGGTGGTGGAGACAGTTTGAACTGAAACACGCACCATCCTGAGACAGAGCCAGCTCCAGGCCAAGGCCACGTCCTCGCTATCCAAGTGAAAAACATTGAGGCGGGGGGAGGACCTGCACAGGTGGGTGGAGTTCAAGGTCAGTACAACTGGACAACTAAAGGGACACCCTAATAATCATGTGGAGAATGTATGGGAACTTTCTCATTTGCTATTCCTCACTATTTGGTGAAGGGCACATGGCAGCAGGTCCGGCCCAGAGGGTTCTCATGACAACGAGATCCCAACAAAGTGTACGGCTGCCTTCACTCTGAGCCATTGGCTCCAAGCAGAGTTAGGGAAGTCGGGGTGGGGGGGTTGGAGGGGGGGGGGGGGGGGGGGGGGGGGTGGTTGGGGGGGGTGGGGGTGGGGGGGGGGGTGGTGGTGGTGGGGTGGGTGGTGGTGGTGGTGGTGGTGGGGGGGGGGTTGTGAGGGAGGAGGGGGGATGCCTACAAGGGGCATGCAAGCGAATGGCAGCCAAGTCGTGACTCCACACATCCATCCTTCCAGGGGAATGGACCTGCCTGACAATGGCTCATGTGATTAGTCTGTTAGTCTTCCCATTGTGACAAGGTCGCTCCAAGCTGAATAGTGTAAGTGGGAGGCCTCTTGCACATGGCAGTCGCCCTTGTCAAAGTGCGATGTCTCCCTGTGTGGCCTTGTATTAGGGGGAGGAAGACCCATCCTTGGATGGAGTGTGAGTGACTACTAAAATAACTAGCAGCAAAAATTAATCCAGGACACTTCCAAACAGTGCAACATAACATATATTTGGGAGTGCAGAAACTATGCACGATCATTGAACATGACCAGTGCTCATTCAATGCATTTTTAATTTTCCCTAATCTACTGCTACATCTAGATTCTTCCCTGACCTCCACGGCAGAGGTGGAGGCAGCCTGCTAACTACCATGCCCTGTTGTCTGTGACGACTTTGGCGGGCGTCCTCTTGAGGGCTGATGCTGGGAGGGCCCTGGCCTGCTTTGGGTCTCCTGCTCAGGGGCAGGTGCACCCTCCTTGGCCTGAGTAGCTGGTGCTGATGGGGATCACAGGCAGAGGGAATTGGGAATGCCTGGACACAATTGGAGATTCCTGAGTGGATGCCCCTGGGGTGTCTGCTCTTTGGGTGCCCTTCCCTGAATCCTTGAGAAGAGGCACATGGAGTGATTGAGGTGCCCCGCCCCTCTCTCACGTAGCCACTGTGAAAGATCACCCATGGCTACAGCGATGGAGTATGGGCATTCTGCTGGACCAGGTTCTCCATGGCACCCGTTGTCCTTCCCATGGAGACTTCGGTGCGCTCACATTTCAGAGCCATGACATCGGAGAGCATGTGGACGGACTCCTCTGCCTCATCTACCACTCTGTTGAGGGTCTCTGACAAGTCTGCCTGATGTTCCCTTGCATCTGGCTGCATCTTCTTCATGGCCGCTTCCAAAGGCTCATCATCTGACTCAGACTTAACAAGGGCCTCTTCTCCAGCAGTCCTCCGAGTGGCAGAGACCTTGGATATCACTACCTCCTTTTGCTGTGGAGATGTGTCTGGTGGTGGCCACCAGAGTGTGAGGCCAAGCCTAAACTAGATCTATGAGCCAGTGTGTGTATTGGGGCTGGTGGAGGGTGCAGGTGAATGCTGTACAGGTGAGCAGTCATCCTCGTCCTCTTCTGGGGTCTCCTGCAGGCTGGGGCTGACTTCAGGTGTTGGGGGTGAACCTCACCCTCTTCCTTCCGGCATCTAGAATGGAGAGAGGAGAGAATGTGTGATTGCCTAGGCTGGCTCAAACTTGGCACTCATCAATCACCTTGATTTTTTTGAGGTTGTCTGCGTTATGCATTTTTCCTCGCTAGATGCTTGAGGGATACTGACCTTACTGTTGGCACAGGTACGGTTACAGTCCTGCCCTGCCAGCTTGGCAGCCTGCTCTTCAAATTGTGTGAGGGGCTGGAGATCAGGCATCCCCCCCGCCCCCCCACCCCTCCACCCCACTCCTCCACCCCACCCCTAACCCCCCTCCTGTTTTCTTTCTCTCCCTCCTGACGTGAGCCACTTCCTCCTGCATGAAAACAGATAGATGGATCATGAGCACATACAACATAAAAGCAGGTTGGAGCCTGCTAACTCTGCGGCTGTTAACTGACCCTGTGACTCCCCAAAATGCGAATGCATGGCACACGTGAGGAGTGAGGTGGAATAGTCTCCAGTTGCCAGGATGAGTGCAGCTCCCAGAACACTCGGGAAGCTGGACAGCATCCAGGACAAAGCAAGCCACTTGATTGACACCCCATCCAGCACCTTCAACATTCAGTCCCTCTACCACTTGTGCACAGTGGCAACAGTGTACAGGGTGCACTGCAGCAAGTTACCAAGGCTCCTCGAACAGCAACCCCCCCCACCTCCCCAAACCAAAGAGCTATACCAGCTAGAAGGACAAGAGCAGTAGGTGCATGGGAGCAGCACCTGCGGCTGCCCGTTGTGCCTTCATTGTGGCTGGGTGAAAACCCTGCCATTCCCCCACAAATAACACAGCACATGGACTGCAGGAGTTCAATAAGGCAGAAGCCCACCACCTTGTCAAGACCACTTAGCGATGGGGGTCATGAAGCTATTAATGTATATAATGTTATTGGAAATTATTTTTTTAAAGATAGAGGTTTAGCCTGTGGGTGTGTCTGTGTATGTTTTAATTGGATTAAAGCTAGCCAGTCTGGGTGCTTTGATGTATAGTAGTTTTCAGATGTATACAGAGGTAAAGTGTACATTTGCATTTTGTTGAATAGACCATTCAAGAAGGGGAGTAGAGCGGATGATTGCAAATTGGTTTCATAATGTCAGGAAGCCGATTTTTAGCCTTTTCGCCATATTGTCTGCTCACGTCGTTAAGCACGCCCAGCAATCACAAAAAATTCCGCCCATTGTCTGCTCCGTCAGTCTTGGCTCAGTTGGCAGCATTCTCATTTCTCAGTTAGAAGGTTGTCAGCTCAAGTCCCATTTCAGGACTTTAAGGCAACAATCCAGGCTGAGGTCCCACTGTAGTACTGAGGGAGTGCTGCACTGCCTCAGATGCCACCTTTCAGATGAGATGCTAAATTGAGGTCCTGTCTGCCCTCTCAAGTTTTTGAAAAAGAGCAGAAAGAAATTCAAACATCTGGTTGATAGCTGAAAAGGTGACATGATAAGATTTCATGTTTTAAGACTAAAAGCACCATTGACTGAACACTGTTTTTGTAGGCAACTTATACTTTTGTAACAGGGCTAAGACCTCACACTATATTTTATAAAATATATAAATACTTAATATAAATAAATGGGACAATGACCTTATAAAATGGCTGAAGCCATGTCTAGCTTTGACCCTTGAACAATAAGTGCTATGTGGCAGAATCAAAGAAACTTGTGCTTTGTTATCTCTGAAGAGACACTCATCACCCCTATGTGCTGGAGAGACCAAATTCAAAGGGAATTATACAAAAGCCATCTCCATTTCATAAGCCAAGCCTGGCCAACCGGAGCTGAATCATCTGCTAGGACAAAGAACCCTGCAACCTTCCTTTCAAATTCTTAATGGCTGGAACATTAGCAATCTCAGGAACCCAGACAAAGGGATGTACAACCTTTGTCAAAGCCAATGTGGAGAGATGGGTGTCATGTGACATGACCCCCCACCCCCTAGTTGGTAGAACCTGTAATATTGCCTTGTGAGCTGCAAAGTCAAGTTTGCCATTTTTCCATTTATGTGGCAGCAGCACAGAAAAGGGGTTCTGTCCAGATGGATTTATCTCTGCATGCCTATCTCATTGTGAAAATCATCTCCACTGGAAAAGTGAATTATCCAGCATCAGTTTTCAACCTCTGACCTCTGTGAGGGATTATACCATTGAACTTTTGATTCGGGATTCTGGACTCGTGAAAAAAATATTTTCCCTGTGGTCTTTTCCCTGTAACTCTTTCTTTCTTTATCCCTCTTTTATTGTATGAATGCACAGGGTGCTATGTAGAGACAACTTCCCACCCCACTTTTTGAGTGCGTGCAAATAAACTTATTCCTTTGAGTTCATCGTATTCCAAGTTTGCTATGGGGTTAATAATAGAAATTGGATCACCAAAAACTGAGGAGTTGGGAAATACGCCACATCATTTACAAATCAAAAACACCTTTCTGTTGATGGATGGGTGAGTGAGAGGAGAAGTCAGGGCTGTTTAAACTCCCTCCTGCCCTTAACATTTTACACTACAGAACAGAACTTTCCCCTTTTACTTTTAGCACAACTGGAAAACCCACTTCACAGATATAATTTACACCTTGTCCTTTAAGCGTTTATTTGAGATTCCTGGACCCAGTCTAAAGTGATTCTCAGCTCCCACGGGTTTACTTCCATTCTTTTCCTTTCCCAGCCTGGTAAATTTTAACCCCAGAATTGTCTTTCACGGTGAACAATTTTCCTGGTGATTTTCCCTCTAGCACAAGCTAGGCAAACCTTCTAGCCTTTTTACAAATCCTCATGAATTTGGACTTTTCATATGAGCACAAGCTCCTACCTGCATCCCTCACGGTGAACCATAGACACTTCTGACCTGCAGCCGCTCCCTCTCTCCTGGGTCCTCGCAGACTGTCTGTGACTGAGTGTTTCAGGAATGTCTTAGAAGCCCATCTCCATGGCAATGTGAATCACAAGGGCCTTGTATCCAAGTAGAAATGTTGATTAGCTTTCCTTGAGGCCCCCCACCCCCCAAACTCCCTTTTATCTTGGATGTAAATGGACAGTTTAAAGTACAGCTGTTTACAACATGAAATTCTAAATGCCTTCAAAGGGCCTGGATTTTCTGCACCTGTTTGCGGCAGGTGTGTTCGGTGGTGAGATTGGAGAACTTCGCAAGGCCCTGGTCATGTTTCCTGATGATGTAAATCCATGACGTGATTGCCTCCTCCCCCATCAATGGCAGTTCACGTTTCCCATCGTTGAACATCAGGAACTTAATTGTAATGAATATGCATATTATCATGAAGCACTATTAATGTATATAATATTTTGAAAAATATTTTTCTTTTAAAATAGACATTTACTCTGCGGTTGTGTCTTAACTGGATTAAAGCCAGCTAGTCTGGGTGCTTTGGTGGGTACTAGTTTCGATGTGTAAGAGAGATAGCGTGCATTTGAATTTTTTGAATAGAGCATTCAAGAAGTGGGGTGAAAACTTGACACCTATCTAGCAGATACCAAGCCATATGTTTATATTACTAATTAAGTTGGTACTATGAAAGGAGTTTCATTGTTAAAAGGTAAAATTCAAAGAGGTTGTTGATACAATGAGAATTTGAATTCAATCAGCGGTGGTAGGTATAACTTCAGTAGTTTTCGGGTGTGCAGGCCGATGCAATGTAAGATCAAAAGGCAGCTGCAAGCCTCCAACTTGCTCCACAGTGAAAAGAACCTCAGTCTGAATTCATAAGGTGAAAATGCTTTGCTGGTGTATGGTTAAGTCTATGGGTTGCTTTTGCCTTAATGGAGACGAGTTTGGGAATTTGTTAAAAATTATGATAGCAGTAATTTGTAGCCATGTGTATATATTTTAACCTGTGTAATTAATAAAATGTTTCATTTAGTTTAATGTAAAACCTTGAGAATTAGCAGTCTAATTCCTGAGTTTAGTGTCGCATCTCAAACATAACAATTAAAATTATTGGTTTTGACAGTTGTTTAAAGTTTCTCTCTGGGATTTTAAAATAACTCCACTTTACCAATTTACCACTTTAACACATATAATTACTGTGGCCTGAGGCAAATGCCCTGCCAGTGATAATTATATGCAAACCTGTGCCTCTGCACTTTGTAAACTAAGTGCCACATGATATGGTGGAAAAAGTCGCCATTGCTGTCAACAGGTCAAATGCCGCTTTCCCCACCCGATATTGGACTTTGCCGATTTCTGGGATGATTCTGCCCTAGGACTTTGGAGACACTCAGTCTAACCATGTAGACACAAATGCTGCTGCCACTGTCTCCAAGTGTGAATATTTTACACCTTCTTTCCAGCAAACAATCTGGGCCCCACTTTAACAGATATGTCACCCAGGCTGTTGTTAGGCAGACTTTAGAATGTCACATGACCTCCCCCTTAACTTTATTGTAAATTAAAGACACAATCCAAAAACAGAACAATCATACAGATACTCTCTCTCAAAATCTGCTAACAATTGGACATTTTTAGAATGTGCCATGCATCTTTTAAAAAATATTTTACTCAATTAAAATGAACTTACATGGACAATTCAGCTAGGCACTGCATGGTGCCGGACTTGTTATCTCCTTTGCCACTTCTGCGCCAGCCTACTCCCGCTCTCCAAGTGGCCCTTGACCCTACCCGACCGAAGAGGCTTACACAAACTCAGAGATAGTATCATCTTTGCCACATTACTCTTTTCCCTCCCCAACTCGCTCACTGCCATTTACTCAAGAACACCACCATGACACACATTGCTATATCAGTACTATTTAGCAGGGCATTTTGCAGTCATCATGCTGATGTTTCACTTCTGTTTTAATTGAAGAAACAGCCAGAGCACCCGTGACATGGAGGAAGGCAGCAGTTACCCCATCTGTTGTTGAGTACCCATACAGGTACCTTTCCCCAGGAAAATATATGGACAGGATAACCAAAAAATACAGGAAATCTCAGGAGGAATCTGATTGTGAAAATATTGACCACCAGATACTGAGCCTGCATGAATTACTTACCCTACCCAGTTGATTAGTCCCAGGGCAGAATTGACAGAATCGATGTGAATGTAGGTGGGCACTCAGAGGTCCTCTCAGGTTGAGTGGAGAATTTGCAGGTTTGGAGGCTACAAATAGGATTTTAAAAAAAACCTACACAAAAATTGTGATTATTCACAGGTTGGAGAAAGTGAAAGAGAACTTGCTGGTGAAAGAGCACTCAGAACACATTACACTCTCTAATAAGATTGAAACATTGGATTCCTGAAGAAAGTATCAGACCCTGGGCAAGAGCATCAAATGATTACAGAGGCATCAGAAACACATGAGTTGGCTCAAAACTATGGGAAAATTCAGTTAAGAGTTGCTGTAAGAGGCTGAGTAGCTAGTGAGCTGGCCATTGTTTTGCAGTGCAATATTGAGAGTTCCAAATGCTCTGTTGTCTCCCATTTGCTAAGGGAAGGAACATTTTACATTGGAAGGACTGGAAAAGATTAGGGAGTGGCACAGAGAGCAACAAGTCATTGTGATCCTCATGGGAATAACTAAGGGAAGGCCTGAGGTCCTTCTGGAGTAGGAAACTAGGAAGCAGGCTTAGGAGCAGGATTTCAAGTGTGGTAATCTCCAAAACTCTCCCCAGTCATGAGCTAAAAGGGATAGGAATACCAAGGAGTTCAACTCATGAGATGGAACCAGGAAGATATTTTGTTTTATGGGATGCTGGCACCAATCCTGTGGAAGATGGGAGCTCTTGTGCAAGGAACAGGAAGGCAGTGAATTAACTGGCAATTGGATAAATAGAGAAGGGAACAGTTATTTAATCTAGGAAGGCAAGGGGATGAGGGAATAATACCAAAGAACAAGTTGAAAAGATTGTAATAGATAAGCTAAATATACAAATGGAAAATAATGCAGTAAATGGGTTAACACCCGCAGAAGGAATAAAGGGAGTGAAGAAAATCAAATGGATCAATTATATTCTGGGAAAAGACCAAGAAAAAGGAATGGCATCTAATTCTGGACAAAGAAAAAGGAGCAGTGCATAAATATGAGCAAAAGTTAAAGTGCATGCTGTGCTCAGAGTGTGGGAAATAAACTGGGTAAATTATAATCACAGGAGGATATAGACTTAATAGTGCTTCACCTGAAGGTAGAATATTGATATCTTTAAAAAGTGGTGGTGGTGGGTGGGGCAGGAGGTGTTTTCCCTTGTGCAACTGTTCAGTTGTGCGTATTAAAATGAGGGCACTAAAGGAGAGAGGAGAGTCAAAAATAACAGACTAGCTTGAGGTCAGTTTTGGGTGCTGACTGATGTCAGAATCTTCCGATTCTGCATGCTTCTGTGCACACGAGCTCCACAGTGTGGCAATCAGCATGGGCCATGGTGGAAGTTGTTGTGAGCAGACGCCCCCCCCCACCCCCGCCAGATTTTTCCTCTCCCAGCTCCTGTAGTGCTGAAACCAGCAACTCTATGGAGCTGAATTTTGCTGCCTTAAGTTTGTCTTTATTAGCTTGTATGCAGAGAATGGAGCAGGAAAACACCCCAAAGAATAAAGCCATAGAAATAGAATGTTCTGGAAAAGTGAATTTCTAAGCTGACAATTTTGGAATGTGAGGATGTTGATCGTTTATTTTAAAATCCATTATTGACTGAAAAATTATCAAAATGTGTCATACAATTCACATTGCAGCTTACTCCAAAACAAGCCCTGATCTCTCAAACTTACATGGCGATATACATTTTCTTAAATTATGCTTACTGAGAGCTGTGTATCAAGCACTTGATAACTCGTCAAATTTTCCTTTTCTGAGCTGATAATGAGTAAGCAAATCTTTCTTGTTGAACGATGCACTTCACATTGAAACATACTTTTCTCATCACCAGATATATTGTCCTGGGCCAGAGGCAAGGCTGAAGCATTTTATCAAATTATTAACACGAGGTGGCACCAGGGTTTCATTGCGAGTGGATTCTCATAAGAAGCTGGGAAAGCATTATATTGCAGATTCATAAGACTTCCAGAACAAAATTTATTTAAATGAGTAAAAGCTTTTTTTAACTTGTTACAACCCAGTTGCTAGGCCATGTGCATTTACAAGTGCTACTACACATTGATGTAAATAAATAAGCAATTTAGATCTCTATGTTTCAATTGTAAAGAGTTAAACAAAAAAATCCATTAAGAACTTACATAAAAAGTACAGCAAAGGGGTTTATAGGTTTTGTTTAAGAGGGTATATAATCAGGCAACAGCATTATCTCAGCACAACTGCCAGCAAAACCGCATGACCAAAGATCTCTGCCACATCTTCTCAACTTATTGGACTGCTGATCACAGTAACAAATAGAAGTAAACAGAATCCTTAAGCCCTCTGCCATTCTTCTATACAGATTCTACTTAGATTAATAAATTAAGCTATCTGAAAAAATAAATTAAGAAACTCTCCTCCCTTTTGCTCAATTATCTGCAAACTAAGTATCTACAAAAATACTTGAAACTTCTTACAACTTAAAAGAATTCATATGCTCATAGCCTGATATCAATAGGGCTATTCTTAAAATCCTTAATGTTATTATTAACATTGACTACAAAGTGCCATAGCTTACCAACATAATCCCTGCGCTCCCGCTTATTTTAAACTACCAAAGTAGTTACAACATTTCACCCTTGCTTGACACCTCAAAATACTCAAAATAATATTTTGACAGTCTTTTTATTCTCAATCTTGGCCATCTAGAGCACTGTAAATGGGTTAAGCCTGCATTTTAAGCCTGGGTGTAGCTAGAACTGCTTAGGGAGGTATGTGCTCTTCATCATTCATTTACCCCTTATATTGAACTCTTTCCCACCCGCCCAACCTAATCACCATGCTTCAAAAATATTTTAGCCCTGTTCCTCATTTTATGGGTCCTCTATCCTAGCTGTTGTGCAAGCAGGGGCTCATTCTACCTCAGGAATTAGATTAACACCTTTAACTTAAAAGTTGATAACACACTGTTTCCAGGTTGGCTTTTCCTGCATTTGGCATTTATACTGAGTTCTATTTTAGCCAGCGGAATACAGCTGGAATACTCAGTTCAACTCTTTTTTTTAAAAAACTGGAATGACATACTACCCACAAGCAAAAATTGTGAGTACATTCAACACAATGAAAACATATACGGAGTACAAGTATAGGATTTGATACAACACATAAAATCACTGCCATAGCGAATGTTAACAGCAATGTTAATAATACTACAGTTAAGTGTATCTTTCTGCAGTAATAATGCTGTGCAGCAAAGCCAGATTTTTCTGGTACCATCTTCCTCCTTCACCGTTTGCACAACTAACTTGGTATTTTTCAGTATTATCTTGTGGCCTCAAGGTGATGAGAAATTCCACCACACAAAAACTTTCTGAAGGCCTTAACATTTTCAACCTACATGTATCCAGAGGGTGGAATAAAACGGCTGACCCGCTCAGCTCTCAAATGTTCTCCATTCCCCAGTCATTTGTCTTCCTAATTTAGAGCCGAAAAATTTCACAAGGAAAAATAATCTTTAGAGGTCTCTCCTTTGCAAAGAAAAATACTATTTTATTCTCACTTGGTTATTTAGCTTAGGGCATTATAAATATATACATACACACACATACATATATATAATATATATGCGTGTATATATATATATATATATATATATTTTCCATTCTTACCTCTAACATTTCCCAAAAAATCCATTTCAAACAAAATAGGATCTTACGGAGTTTGAAAATGCTATTTCTACTACACTGGGGGGCAATTTAAATGAAGGCATTGCTTGATAAAATTCTCCTGGAATAAAGTGGTTACAGTAAATGACCTTAAGGCCTACACTATTCTTCCTGTTGTCCCCATACACTTCTTCCCCATATTGTACCTCATGATACAAAATCACCGAAAAAGTTTGGTATTTATTCACTGTCTTTGTTACTATTTTTTTTTCTCTTTTGGCAAGTTCCTCTCAACTCTTTTGGGCATTTTAAACGAACATGAAAGTCAATAAAGACATATGGTTTTCAAAAGTAATACTTATTTTGAAAGTACCTGAATCATACACAAATAACAAGCTGGAATCATTAACTTTATAATATAATGGAAACCAGAAGAAGCAAGGCTCTTGAATGGAGCACAATCTTTGAATTACTGCCAAGACTCCATCAGTTCATAAGCCAACTTTTTTCATGTTTCTAACCAAGCAGTTTGTTTTGCTGGCTGTTGCTTTGTTTCTCAGCACGCACACTGTATTTCTCATTGCACTGGGAATCTGTTTCTGCCATTAGATCCATTTTGCAGCAGTTATTGACATTGTGTATTTTGTTTCCTTTTGCAGAGTCCACGTAGACCACAGTTTGTTTGTCAACTGGATTTTTCAAGAACTGCGTCTGTCATTAAAAAAATAAAAGTCAGCTTTATGAAAGCATTCCTTGGGAGGTTTGAAACAATTTCAGCTTCTGACAACTATCTATACAGGTACTAAAAAAAAATTAATATTTCATATGCTTTTTCAAAAAATGAAGACAAACAAATATGATCTATCTCTAATTAAGCACACAGTTACAATTTGAACAACAGTGATTTCATAGGTATCTTTACATGACGGAGAGCTTTGGTCCGGTTTCTAAACTTTGGAGGTGCAAAACCACCTGTGGTGGGCAAAATGGTCGTTCTTTTTTCAACGTCCACCATGTTACTGTATGATATGTGTTACACGGGATGGTTATTCAGGCTCGTAATGGGTCAAAATGTGATGAATCTCAAACAAATTGAAGGAAATCCTCCACACCCATTTACATCAGTTTGTTCCTTTATACCTCATCAATATTGTGTAAAAGGAATCCTGCTTGTCTTGATTTGGAATCTACGTTGCTTATTTGTTGGGGTGGATTTGAGGCTACTGCCCATAAGATAAAAGACTATTCCTTATATGCAAACTTGCATGTGCATTGTTGTCTAAAAGATATAGTTGTGAATCTCATTTCTGAGCATGCAGCTTCCCCTCCCTCTCTTTGAGGGGGACCTCTGTTGAAATGTAATGAATAATTTAGAACTCAGCTGCATGAGAACAAAAAAAATCAAACTTCTATCTCACAGCATAACTGAGGCACTCAGAATGCCACTACAGTAATTGTAGAAGAATGCTTTTCTGCACTTTGTTGCTGGATGCTGAAGAAATGTTGCTGCTTTCCTACAGTAGTTTTTAAGAGTGCCAAATGAAGTGGTGCTCAGACGTGACACAATAGGTGTTCTGCATTAGTGCAGCAAAAAGTCACAAATACCAAAAGGCCATAGGTTCCTACTTCAGAGATTTGAGTATGTAGATCTTGGCTGTCATTGACTGCAATACTTTCATTGGTGCTGTCTTTTGAATATGGAGTTAAACCGAGGCTCTACCTGCCCTCTCCAGCGGACGTAAAAGATCTCATGACACTTCTGAAGAAGAGCTGGGAAGTTCTCCCAGTGACCTGAGACAACGTTTAACTCTCGACAAACACCTAAAAGATATATTTACCCGCTCATTTATCTCCTGGGTGTTTTGCAATCTTACTGTGTGCAAATTGGCTGTCATGCTCCTTGCATTGCATCAGTAACTACTTCAAAAGTATTTAATTGGCTATAAAACACAGGGATGCTGCGAGGATATGAGAAAGGTGCTATATAGGTGCAAGTTTGTTTGTTTTAATCCTGCTCTATGCAGAGTCGG
Source organism: Carcharodon carcharias (assembly GCF_017639515.1). NCBI lineage: Eukaryota > Metazoa > Chordata > Chondrichthyes > Lamniformes > Lamnidae > Carcharodon > Carcharodon carcharias. Next base: position 15,823,051 of record NC_054486.1, on the reverse strand, counting down.
CTGGGCTCAACTGGGTGATAACATGGGCTTCAGCAGCGTGAACCAAGAAGGAAATAAAGCGAACAGTAGTTTCAACTCATGATCACAATCCACTAAATCCTGCTGAAAAGTGCAAGAACAAATGTATGGCGACAATAGGACAAAGGCCCAGTTGCAATGCTCCATATGGAAGATCTGACTACTGTCTTACTCCATCTAGTTTTCACATAAGGAACAGCCACTTGGACAAGGCATGGGAGAAATGATGCTCAAGCCGAACCATACTTCAGCAAAATTCTCTGACCCACATGCTCTTTCCAATGGTAGCTTGGCTTTGGTGAATTTATTTTGTGGAATACTGTAGGAAGTCGGTAATGTTGAACATGTACCAGGCCTTATTTCTGCCACAGTTGCAGCACAGCGTACAGATTTGGTCACTAAGAACAACGTAAAAGCAATGTAAAGGGTACAGCTTTCCTAGGACGTTGCCATGAAAGGTTACATTATAAACAGAAACTGGAGATGCTGCGATATTTTTCTACTGGAGTTGAGAACGTTAAGATGAACCCAATAGAGATCTTGAATAATTTGAAGGCTTGATGATGGGAGGAGAGATAGATTTTTTTCCCCACTTGATGGTGAGACAATAGCAAGGTGGCACAAATTTGGGAACATCACAATTCAAAAAAAAATCTTTCCACAGAAAGTGTTTGATTTTGTAAATAAATTATAACAACTTTGTAAAACACTTTTTCATATAACGCTGTGTGCGTCCCACCACCTCTTGCAATGAAGGTTATTTGTGGCAGAAATGCCACAACAATGCCCAAGAAATGCAGGATGATTGACAGTAATTTATTAATGTTTCAGGCCACAGACGGAGTACTGATACTCGAGCTAATTTCATCTCTCCATTTAAAGCTGCCAAACTCAAGTTAATAAGCAAGATGTGCCACTAGATTATTATGCTAAAGGTGTACTAGATATGATACATGGTGGTGCACCCTCTGGACATGAGCTGATGGAAGCACAAAAAGTTGCATCATTTCACTAAACCGCAGTGTATTTGAAGTATTCTAATAGTTGTCTGTCCATGGGCTGAAACTAAGAAATTGCCACTTAAAAGAAAGTTTAAAATATCTTCTCACGGACAGGAAATGTTCTATCCATCCAAGTGATATAAAAATGCCTGCTGGAGACCCATCATATTAGGTGATCTGGTAATTAAAGTTGCTTGATGTCTAGTGGGAACAGAACTTTTCAGTTGCCTGCATGTCTCAGCATCCATCATCCAGGACTAGGAATATTCAACATAGTGGCAAATTATGGGAAATGGGGTTGTCAGAGGCTGTATCTCACAACAGTGCCTCTGAAATTCCTCAATGATTCTGCTGTGAAGCAGTTTAGGGCATTTTTTGACATCAGAGCTACTATATAAATCAAGGTATTGTTGTTGGTATTCTGCCTTAAGTCTAACAGGAGACTCATGGAACCCCTACAGAAACCGCAGAGGTCTCGTTAAGTTGGGTTACTTACTGTACAGCCCCTTAAGCGGTGGAACTGCCGTCTTCCCCACACAATGTAAACGTTGAGCTGGGCTGGAGATTCCCAAAACCAAGTTCTTGGCTCTGGCAATGGAAAGGAACCTGGTGTTGAACAGGGGCTGGTACACCCCCAATCAGATGTTGCATACAAAAAACTTTGCAGATTGCAGGTAGACCAATGGAATCCAGATCTGACAAGTGACCCTTGCCAAAGAGGAATTAAAAAAAAAAATCCTATGTTGGCACCAAATAGAGTAATGTCATGAGCAGGGAGGCATCTGAGCTCCCGGGCACATGGAGTGAGCAGGCAACTGCCCGAGATGTGCCTGAAATGCTAACTGACCTCTTGAGCCATACAAATGAGGTGCCCTTGCATTGATCCCACAAACACTTGCATGATCTGTGCTGAGAGGTGTGTGAATTACTGTATAAGCAGCCAAGATTTCCTCTCAGGTCACAAATGTTCTAAATCATTCCCTGCACTCCCACTCTCTACAGTGCTTTCATTATTTTAGGATCAAAATACTGAATCGTTTTCTCCAGTTTCCCAATAAAGTAGGAACTTTATTCATACAAATTAAAAATAGAATCAAAATATGTTAAAGGTTCCTTTTGATGTATTCAACTGTTCTACGTGGTTGAATTCAAGAATTCTCATACAATACTGATTTATTTCAACTAATCCTCTTTTGCACCAGCTTGCTTTCTTATGCTTCGGTGTTAGTCGTCTCAAGGTTGGTAGCATTTCCACTTTCAGGTCAGAAGGTTGTGTGTTCAATCCCCAGTCTACAAAATCTGGACTGACACTCTAGTGGCACTACCGAGGGAGTACTGTGCTATCAGAGTGTTATCTTTCAGATGAGATGTTAAAACGCAGGGGCTTTTGGTAAATGCAAAAGACCACCTGGCACTATTTCGAACAGCAGAGGGGTTCCCTCAATTCCCTGGCCAATATTTATCTCTCAAACAGCATCGCTAATAAAACATTATCGCATTGTTGTCCGTAGGACCTTGCTGTATGCGAATTCACTGCTGTGTTTCCTACATTAGAACTGTGGCCAATTAGTTAGAGTGTGCACTTTTGATATACACTTAAGTATACAGTTTAGTGTACTCCATTGGTTCTAAAGCACTTTGGAATGTCTTGTGGTTGTGAAAATGCAAGTCTTCCTTTTTTGAATACACTGAAGATAAAGTTTACAAAAACTTTGATAGTAAAGTTGAACATTAAAACTAGTAAAAATGGAAGTTGCTTCAAAAATCACTGAGGCACCACCTATATGATTGGACCATTCCTAGGCAAAGGTTTTTGCTGAACTGAACCACTTGCTTGTTTGGGTAAACCAGAATAATTAATCATTTTGCATTATTAAGACTACATCAGAAATATGATCATAGTCTTAATCCTCAATGATTGAATGGACAAACATACTTATTCCTTCCTTCCCTCCTTCTCTAAAGGACTGATTTTTAGTACGTCTCTGTGTGCCAATCTGTCAATTTTCAATCTGGGAGCCTAAATATTGAGAGGCTATTCTCCCACAGAGGGTTCAAGGGATATCAGACTCCAGCTGGATCTCCAAGGGATTACTAGATACTGATCAAAAGTACATCCTCTGACTACTGTACCTCTTTCCTAGATCAGAGATGTTAAGCTAATTGTAGTGCATTTAATGTGATGCAAAAACCCACTAACTCAACCTGGTCCAGTGCTGAAATCTGGGCTTGCGATCTGTTTGGCTTATCACAACACTACATAATGCATTTACACAATGAACCATTTGGAAAGCTGAAGGCAAATCTATGTTGTTATTTAACTAATATTATTGTCAATGGTAGACTCAAATAATAAATCTTCTTCAGCAGATTTTCCATGTTGGATGCTGGAAGAATTTACAACACTGGAAATATATATTTGCAGCACTAATCTTTTCAACATTTTCACCTTAATTTTTAAGACTAAAAATCAATTGGCTGCAAACATGGCCAGTGAAGCAATTTATTAAATCACAACTGATTCCCACTGCATCATCTACCGTGAATACTTTGGCAGCGTTGATATCATTGCAGTGTTGTCCTTCTGATATTAATGCTTATTCATACAGGGAGGAACCAAATTAGATGGCTTTAACCAATTATGGCCATCAGTTTATAACTTATAGCTACAAGGTACCCTGGTCAGATTTCCCTCCAGTTCACCAACTTTATAGTAATTCTAGATTTGAATGTTTTCATCTTACCTTAGTTGGTGCATGGTAGCAAGGCATCTGAAACCACTGCTTCTTTCTATTCATCACAAGAGTGGCTGTTAAGAAGATGATGATTGCAAGCAATATGGCTGCCAGAACCCAAGCTGCTGACTGGTAGATTACAGCCATTTCAGTCTGCTGGGGGGGAATGTCAGTAACGTCTAAACAGATGCAAGAAGAAAAATACACAAGTAGAAAGGAATAATGTTTGGTGAATTGTGAACCAGCCAACTACAGGCAGAAAATCAAAAATTATTTAATATCTCTTCTCTCGAATGTATATGTCCACTCCTTCAACTGTTGCAGAGGGTACTATCTACAGCAACTCGCCAAAGCTTCATCAATAGCTCTTGTCAAACCTGCGACCTCTACCACCCAAGCGGACAAGGGCAGCTAGTGTGTGGGAGCAGCATCATCTCTAAACTCCCCTTCAAGTCACACGCCATCCCAACATGGACACGTATTGCTGCTCCTTCATGGTTGCTGGGTCAAAACCCTGAAACTCTCTATTCAACAGCACTGTGGAAGTATCTTTACCACAGGGGCTGCAGTAGCTCATGGAGGGTACTCACCACCAGCTATTCAAAGGCGTTAAATGCTGGCCTTACTTGTGACACCCATATAACCTAATTTAAAAAAAAAACTCATTCTGGACTAAACAGCCTCCTGTAATATTGCATTTGGTGAATCAAGGTGTACACAGTGTTCAGCAGTTTCATCTTCATGTTTCCAAAGAAAGTGCTAATAATACATATTAAAACAGTGAATAAAAGTTGTTCTACTGTAACATGGAGAATGAAAATTAATTCAATAAACTGGAACCCTTAAATTACTACAAAATGTGTCTTAAGACATTGTACATTTAGAACATGAAATCACAACCTACAGAAACTAACATAAACCATATATATGCTCACTCACACACAACAGCATAATGTTACTGATGAACAATATAGCAGAGCCAAGCAGGCATCTATGTTTTGACAAATTAGTAGAACATTGATCATTGGGAAAATCAATACATTCATCAAGCAATGGGCACCAACCTATTAACAAAGAATAAAGTAAATCAGTAGCAGTTACTGATGAATTAATCGAGCTCTGGGCACATCAATAAAGCAATGAATTAGCAGACATCTGTGAATTAATAAATTCATAGTGCAACTGGTGCCTCAAGAGATCAATGAATTATCAGAGCCACTTGCACAGATGAATTAAACAAACAGCACGCGACAGCAAATTTATAAATTTGTGCAGCAGCAGGCATACCAACAAATCAATAAGAGCACTGGAATAAATCAAGTGGTGTTACTAAATTAATACCCTTTCTTCCTTATTCACTGCTCTGCCCTCATGTCCATGAACTGACTTTCACTAACAAATTATTCGAGAGATTCATTCAGCTGCCTCTGCTGTATCCTTGTCCCCATGCTCACTGATATTGTACTGGTACTTGTTGCTTTTAAAAGTACCATCACTCCTTCCTCAAACCACCACACCCGCCTGCTCCCTCAGCCAACCCCCACTACCCCACCTTTGATCCCTCTATTCTTGCAAACTATCACCCTCATGTTCAATCACTGTTTCCTCGCCAACAACCTTGAAAGTATTGTCACCTCCCAAAATCCAAGCCCAGCTTTTCTGCAACTTCACGCTTAAATCTTTCCAATCAAGTTCCCACTCCCGGCCACTGCACTGAAATGATCCTAATAGAAATCACAAATAAAGCCCTCTGAGACTATGAGCATGATGCATTAATCTCCATAGCCTTTGACACAGTTGACCACGCCATCTTACTCCATTATCCAGTTTAGTGGGACGGCCCTTGTTTTGTTTCATTCACTGAATTATAGTCAAAGCAAAATCTCTGGCAGTGGCTTATTGTCCTGGCCCTGCAAACCTGTCTCCTGGGTCCCTAAGTATTCCATCTGTGATTCCCACCTCTTCTCCATTTACACGTTGCCTGTTGGCGACATTGTCTGAAGACACAAGGCTAGATTTTCAATTTGGAGTCAGGTACTCCACACCCTGGATCATTTCTGGGTCCAATTTCAATCTCTTTGGGTGGCAATGGAAGTTTTCAGATGTGCGTGTTTACTGGGTAATTTCTCTCTCTGTTGGAATGTGAGTTAGAGTCATCTGTCATAGGGATGAGAACGACTTAAGTGAAACATTGCTGAACCAGCATTTTCAGCCATGCGAGCCTGCCAATCGCCATGAGACCTGGGATGGCCTCGGTTGTCTTTCTCCAATACCAAGGCACCAGATTCACCTGAAGCGACAGCTTCATTCTCCTCTTCCCCCTCCTCTCCATCTTCCTCCAAGGAAGAATGGCCTTCCAGGTCTTTGATTTCATGCAGTTCCAGGCCTCTTTGTAGTGCCATGCTGTGCAATGCACAGTAGATGAGTAAAACACGACAAACCCTGGCTATCTTGTACTGGAGGGAACCACCTGACCAAATTAAAATTCCCCATCATCCTGTTTAAATCCTTGCATGGCCAAACCTCCCTAGTTCTGTAACCTCCTCGAACCAACAACCCTCCAAAAACTCTATATTCCTCTCTGCCATTTTGTGCATTGCTCTCAGCCAATTTAGGAGCTGGCGCCATATCTTCCTTCTTATTACCATCTCCCTCCAATAGTATAAAAGTACAGCCAACATCAAGAGCATGTCGTACATCGAAGTGCAAAGTTAAACTCATGTATCACCACTTGGTTGCAGCAAGGAATACTCAGCTCAACTTCTTTCACAGAATTTCGTCCATTTAGAGGAATCTCTTCAATAGTGATGTTGCCCTGCAATATCTAAGGTCAGCCGTGGAGGCACAGAATGGAGGCAATGGACTTCCCTTTAGTACCATAGAAAAGTTACAACACAGAAATAAGCTAACCTGGTAATTGACCTCTCAGCTGGGAGAAACAGGTCTTTCCTGTCTATCCTATCTAGGCCCCTCAATTAGGTCACCCTCAGCCTCCTCTGTTCTAAGGAAAACAACCCTAGCCTATCCAATCTTTCTTCATAGTTGCAATTTTCAAGCCCTGGCAACATTCTTGTAAATCTCCTCTGACTCTCTCTGGGGCAATTACGTCCTTCCTGTAATGTGGTGAGCAGAACTGATCACAAAATTCCAGCTGTTGCCTAACCAGCGTTTTATACAGTTCCAGCATTATATCCCTGCATTTGTAAACACTCTGTCCAATAAAGGAAAGCATTCCATATGGTTTCTTTACCACCTTGAGGGACTTGTGGACAAGCACTCCAAGGTCTCTCATTTCCTCAACCCCTCTCAATATCCTCCTGTTTATTGAGTATTCCCTTGCTTTGTTTGCCCTCCCCAAGTGCCTTAACTCACACTTCTCTGGATTGAATTACATTTGCCATTTTTCAGTCTACTCAACCAAACCATTGATATAATTCTGAAGACAACAGTCTATCCTCTTCACTTTCAACTACATGGCCAATTTTTGTGTCATCTGCAAGTTTCCCATTCATGCCTCCCACATTTAAATCCAAGTCATTAATATATATGACAAACAACAAGGAAACCAACACTGAGCTCATTTGCAAAAGCAGCCATCGACCATTACCCTTTGTTTCCTGTCACTGAGTCAATTTTGGATCCAACTCGCCACCTCCCCCTGTACCCCATGGGATCTCACTTTTCTGACCAGTCTGCCATGTGGGACCTTGTCAAATGCCTTACTAAAATCCATGTAGACAACATCTACTGCTCTACCCTCATCAATCTTCCTTGTTACTTCCTCAAAAACTTCTGTTCACTTAGTAAGACATGATCTTCCCCGAACAAAACCATGCTGGCCATCCCTGATCAATCCTTGCCTTTTTAAGTGACAGTTTATCCTGTGTGTCAGAATTGATTCCAATAATTTGTCCACCCTCATTGTCAGACTGGCCAGCCTATAATTTTCTGGCCCATCCCTTGCACCTTTTTAAAGTAATGGTTAAATGTTCACAGGCCTCCAATCCTCCTCTGGAACCTCACCTGTATCTCATGATGATTGGAAAATGAACCTCAGAGCTTCTGTTATTTCCTCCCTGGCTTCCTTTAACAGCTTGGGATATAATCCATCTGGTCCTGGTGATTTATCCACCTTCAAGGATGTCAGTCCCTCCAGTATTTATTCTCTGATTATGCTTATTGTATCGAATATTTTGCATTCTTCTTCTAACAAGAATGACTGCATCATGCCTCTCCTTAGCGAAGACAGAGACAAAGTACTCATTGAGAACCCTGCCCACATCTTCAGCATCAACAAGTTACCATGTACATCTCTGATAGGCCCTATCCTTCCCTTAGTTAGCCTCTTGATCTTAATGTACTGATAAACCATCTTTGGGTTTTCTTTGATTTTACCTTACAATATTTTTTTTCATATCCTCTCTTTGCTTTCCTAATTTCCTTTTTTACTTGACCCCTGTACTTTCTATACTCCTCTAGGCTTTCTACGGTATTACTTCTGTGGCTGTCATAAGTTCTCTTTTTCTGCTTTATCTTACCCTGTACGCTTCTGGATAACCAGGGGGCTTCTAGATTTGGCACTACCTTTTTCTTTGTGGGGACATGTCAACACTGTACCCACAGAACCTCGCTTTTGAATACCTTCTACTGATTTGACGCTGTTTTCCCTTCTAGTATCTGTATCCAGTCCACTTTCGCCAGTTCACCTTTCAGCTTTGTAAAATTTGTCTTCACCAATTTAGATCTTTTACTCCTGTTCTGTCTTTATTCTTTTCCATATTGATGTTAAATATAACTGTGTTATGGTCACTATCTCCAAAATAGTCCCCCACTGCTACTTCATCCACTTGCCCAGCTTCATTTCCTAAGACTAAATCTAGAATTACACCCCCTCTTTTTGGACTTGTTACGTGCTGGCTGAAAAAGTTCTCTTGAATGCAGTTGAAGAATTTGGCGCCCCCAGTGCCTTTCACTGTTCATATCCCAATTGATATTAGGGTAGTTGAAGTCCCCAACTATTACTGCCCTTTTGTTTATGCACTCAGAAATTTGCCTACATATTTGCTCTTCTATTTCCCTTCTGCCATTTCTGCAATGTGGCTGCCCCTTTTTTATTTGAGCTCAATCCATATGGCCTCATTTAATGCTCTATTTAATATATCACCCCTCCTCATGGCTGTAATTGTTCCTTTAACCACTAATGCTACATCCCCACCTTTTTTAAATCTCCCCCTCTATCCTGTCTGAGAACTCTCAAGCCAGGGATGTTGAGCTGCCGTTTTTGCCCCTCTTTAAGCCAAGCTTCTATTATAGCGATGATATCATGCTGCCATGTACCTATCTGTGCCCTCAGTTCATCGGCTTTATTAGCTACACTCCTTGCATTTACATTTACACCTTTTAACACTGCCAAATCCCTGTGCTGTACACTTTTTAACCTGTGCTTCTTCTGTCTTTCAGAGTCACTCACTAATTCTCCATCTCCCGTTCCCCGCTCTGAATTTGCCCTCAGGCTCCCAGCTGCCTGCAAATCTAGGTTAAACCCATCACCGCACCACCACCACCACCACCACCACCCCCAACACACACACCCCCCAACCTCTCCAAACAGCACTAGCAAATCTCCCTGTGAGGACAAAAGGGATAAGGTAGTCAATCCGAGCAATTTTTAATTGTTATCTTATGACTGGTCTAGAAACAATTTGTTACCCTTTACATTCACTGGGAAATCGCACAGAGCATTAGAGGTGAAGAGAAAATTCAAATAACACTTTTAAGAGGGGTAGGGAGTAAACAAACAATGAAATAAACTTACCAAGGTCAAATCATCGTTTGACCAGACAGATTAAAGATATGTTTAAGAGGTAAACTGTTCAGCTGTTCACTTCAGAGACATTGCCATTACTGAGGTGAATTTGGACTGGTCTAAAATATAAACAGTTTCTATGCTGGTGCAACAATAGCAGGGGCGTATCTGCTTTCTCTTTACCTGTGAGTAATGGCAGGTCAGGTTGGGCAGATGTTGAGAGTAGCTCTTTGCCCTCGAATTCAGTCGTCTTCTCCAGTAAAACATCAGCAGCCTCGGTTGTGGGCGAATAAACTGCTGGCACATCTTGAGACAAGGAAAGGTTGACAATAAATTAAACAACCATCCACACAAGAGAGGGGAAAACCATCGAGCAGTTGAAAGATCTACACTGTTCTGTGTGAATTTGCTACTGATAATTAATTCTCTCTCTCTCTGGAGTTTACGGCTTTGAGAGTTGGAATAATTTTGCAGCCAAGCTGCAGCAGTATCACCTAATTATTCAATGTGTTCATCTGCCTTCCAGCTGTCAAATCAATTTTTACTAGGGATCCAAGCAGTAATTTTGACCTATCGTCCGCTTGTTGGCACATTACTTTAAATGAAGAGATAGGTCAACGCGTAAGCTCACTGTCAAATTTCTCAAGCCAAGTTTTGGCTGGCGATGAGGACAAAATGAAACAGCAGTTTGCAGTGCACTGGAGCAAAAGCATTTAATAACAAAACTACATCTCCCCTGAATATGTCTAGCGAAACCATGGACTTTCGGGAGAAGTAGTATTTGTTTTTCCTGTAAATAGATTTTTAAAATTCATTTTTAGTAATAACACTAAATAAAAGCATATTGCTAAGGCTTCAGACAGTGAAGGCAACAGCAAAGCTAACATTATATAATAGTCTCAAGCTACCAGTGCATTGTGTGTGGAGTCTAAGGTGCACACAAGGTGTTCTTGTTGAAGAAAGGTCTGGCATGGCAAGGGTTAATGTGGGACTGAGTACAGTACCATCCACACAGTGATGTAAGAAAGCATCTGATCCAGAGCCAGGGTCAGTCTGGAGATGGACACAGTTGGGTAAGACCAAGAAAGGGGTCAGCTCCATACCTGTATCTTCTACTGTAAATATGGACATAGTTACGAGTTGTTAATAAAGACTTGCCATTAATGTACCCCAGACTGGAAGCCTGCTGCGTGGTGTCTGAAGCAGGATGCTTCATTCATATTTACATTTTCTATTGATGCAACCACCTCACTGCTGAACTACACATGCTGTACATCTCTGCTCTTTTACCTTACGACCAACACTATTACATGTGATATTTGAATGGAGCTGATGATAGATGAAAATAAATTGGCAATATTCTACTGCTTGAGAATGCATGTGTAATTGTCTCAGTTTGCCCACTGAAGCACGAGCTATGGTATCAATGGGCCGATTGGCCTAATTTCTGCTCCTATGTCTTATGGTCTTATTAACAGTAACGTTTCAAAATCACTTTTATTGGGCACTCTGCAAGATGTAGCAGCAAGGTCCTAAGTTAGCATACCATTTTGAATTATTTTCATTAAGGGATTCTGCATGAACCACCTAACTGAGCGTCATTTAGAGGCTTTAAAGATGCATCCTGTTTTTAGGCTTTGTTTAAATGACTGGACTCATTACATTAATTACTGGACATTAAGGCCTGAACTTCCACACAAACTCTCCACCTGTGTGAAAATGCTGGCAGAGGCCTGAATCTGGAAGTCCTGCCCCTGAACTCGGCCTCCGCCATTTTCGTAATGGGTGGGGGGTTATAAATTGCACATCCGTGCTTCCTGGAGGCAGCTGCTTATATAAAACGGCAGCTGTCTCTATTTGTGAGATTTTGGCAAAGTACGTGTTTCAAGTCCAAAGTGTGCAGATTAAACCTGGTAGGAGCTTGGTCTGAACTTTGTGGATTCATTTGGAGAGGTAAATTACCCTTTTGGATATGGTCTGGGGACACCTTTAGGTGAGGTAAGGCACCCTTTGGGTTTATTGAAGGTAGACATGATCGTGTGTAAAAATTACATAAAATCACTGGAACTGTGAAAGCTGTCAAGGGATTTTGCTCTGCTTGTATTTTTATTTTAAAAAGTGTGGAGTTTAAAATAAAATCAAAGCTTGATATTTCACTCTGTCTGTTGATGGTTTTGTGCTAAATGACTGATATTACAACCTAACATTATTACAGGCGGGTTCCTGTTAAGTGAGGTGCTTGATTGACAGCTCCAATTGATTATAGAGTAGAATACAGAACATGGAATGTGTGTTTTCATCAGGGGTTAGTTGAAGGAATTATAATGTATTGAATGCTTTTTAAAAAAAACGCCAGTGTTTTTTTTAAAAATGTGATGTCATTAATAGACACACAACTTTATTCTATGTCAGCATGGCTCCTGAGGTTTGTCCATGTTGGATACTAGGTGAGTTGTCATGGAGGGGGTAAGGGCAAAGGGCGGTGGGTGGGGGGTCATGGATCGGCATGAGTTGGCAGTAAGTTGTCATTGAGGCTATAAAGGGTCATGGAGATGTTGGGGCTTGGGTTGACACGGAGATAATGAGGGTCCATGGGGGGTGGATAGAGGGGCATGGGGGATATGAAGAGCCATGGATAGGACATGGGAAGTGAGGGGTAAGGGCTGGTTTTTTTGTTTTGTTTATTTTAAAAAATAATTCAAACAAAGTGACAACACACACACAACATCCTTCTGGCCAGGCCGCGGGCCTGACTTCTAATGCAGCTCGTACACCATCGCCCAACAGCCCCCCTTCCCCAACCTCATTCCCACCCCCCCACCACCGGAACGAAAACCTTATCCCCCCGTGTCGTGTTTGCGGAGTCGAGAAACGTCCTGATTCTGCGCATCCGACCCAGGAGCGAAAGTCTGGGCCAAAGGTGACCACCAGGGTTAAACACACGACTGCACCACGTTGAGCAGCAGCACAGATATTTGTAAGTGGATAAATATGTTCTCTGTAGCCTGACATTCCATATTAATAATTATTTTTTAATCTACTGAAGCATTTTTCCAATTTGAGGGGTAACTTTTCGTGGCATAGAAACAATTATTTACTCACCCAAGCAATATGGGCAACATTGTCCTTTTCGTAGAACTGGTAGTCTGCATAAAGCAGCTGAACAGGTCTGAGAGAAACACTGAATGGCACCGTCACCACATATACAGCTTGTGCAGGCATTTGGCTTCCAAGACTCTCCGACTAACAGGATATCCCCATCACTGGACATGCAATACCCAGACTCGCTGCTATTGGTAGGCAATAGGGCTTTCAGCTGATCTTCTGTTATGGAAATGTTAAGAAACATACATCAGGACTCAGGCACCAAGAGCATATTCATTGATAAAGCACAGACATTCAAGTGTCCTGGTTAGGCTAACGCCAAATAATCAGACACAGGAGGTACATGAAGTTCGCAAAAAACTAATACTTGCTCCATGGTCGAATACTTTCTGAATGTCTGTGAAAAAATAAATTGACCCTGTGCAAACATATAAAATATATCTAGTCTGTCAAGCCTAAAACCAAATGGAATTGGTTATGTGATGATGAGATTAGACAATAGAGCAACTGCTAAGTAAATCACAGGATTCATAAATTCAATATGAAACTAGCAGAAACAAGGTGGCAAATCCTATGTGCTGCACTTAACTTGCAGCATGACAAATGACATTGCCAGTTAAGCATTCATCCCGGCTCCAATTCAACCATATTGAGTCCTCCAAGCTTCCCACTGGACTTTCAACATTATTTCAGGCAAACAACAAATACATCAGCATTGCGTTACCCATTTACTACAAAACTTTGTTGTGCAAATTTCTTGGTGAATAATTAATTCCACATTTTTTTGTAAATATAAGTACTACACATTATCCATGTATTTGTTTCCAAAATCCTGGAGTTAACTCGCAATACCACAGACAGTGGGAAAGCCTTTTCCCCATGGGCAGATACTTGGAAACGTATGTCTCTATAGTCAACAAAACGCACACTGAATAGTAGAAATTCTCTGTTACAGACCACATCTGATATATTAAAATAGCAAATTTTACAAACAAAATTAGATTATTTGGTCATAAATTACACTTTTATACATGTCTCTGTAGAGGGTTGTTTAATTAAAATTTTTGTGATTTTGGATACATTTTTTTGAAAAGCGTCTTTCTTGCCTCTAACACTACTTGTGTTTTTCAGATATCATATGAATACTTGGCAACCTATAATTGAAAACTCTCTGGACAAGGGTTTATAATAGTTTAACTGAACAGTGGTGAATCTCTCTTTTCTGGACCAAATATATCAAATCAGCTTCTTTTCTTTTGATTTGATATGTAAATCATAATCATCCAATGCCACAACAGGGTTTCAGAAACCCTCTGCAAGATTATGTTGTTGTATGAATGAGATTATAGTTCACTGCAACTCAAACAGCTTCAGAATACTAAAACCTTGGGTGGAATGTAAAACTGGATTAAGCCAATGGGCAAAGCTGTAGCAAATGGATTTCAATGCAAGAAAATGTGAGGTCATCCCTTTTGACTTGAAAAGGATAGAGCAGAGTATTTCCTAAATTGTGAGAGGCTACAAATGGTGGATGCCCAAAAGAGACCTGAGGATCCACGTACCTCGATCATTCAAGTCATGGTGTCCCAATGTCACTGTATGACATTCTGATCTTCAGTTCGGTGGGCGCACACCGGAGTCGGCTGCACGCCTGCTGAACTGTCAAAGGCCTGTTAAGGCCATTAATGAACTAATTAAAGTGATTGTCAGGGCTGCTTGTCCAACCTTAAGGTTGATGGGCAGGCAAAGAGCCCAGGTGGCCTTCGCATTTTTCATTGAACCTCATCCACAGGCGGGATGAAGTTTCATGAAGGGCTTATTAAATTAATAAAATGTTTTATGAAAATTCATAAACATGTCCCAGCTCATGTGACAATGTCACATGAGGGGACATGTCTGAATAATTTTATTACTTTATTTTTCCCATCCTTATGACTGAACTTAATCGCCCTGAGGCAGATCCGTGCCAGGCTCTCCCTCCTCCCCCCGCCCGCACAGGTAGCACCAAGCGCTTCCGGGTGCAGGTCACGCTGGGCAGGCCTTAATTTGCCCGCCCACATAAAATGGCGGCGCGCAGCTGATCGCGGGTGGTGATCGGCTCCGCGCCCGCTCCCGATTGGCTCGCTGACAGGAGGAACATTCTCCCCATGAACACATACAGAGAATAATCAAAGGCTGGTGGAATGATGGCCTTTGTATCTAGAAGACTAGAATACAAGGAAGTAGAATTTAGGGTACAGCTGTACAAAGCCACTGGTCAAACTAGATCTGGGCCACCATGAGCAAGTCTGGACACCACAATTTATGAAGGATATACTGGAGGAAGATCTAGCAAAATGATATCTGGACTTAAGAGGAGAGATTACATAAACTAAGGTTTCCCTGGAATTTAGAAGGTTAAGTGATGATTTGATTACAGTTTTCAACATATTAAGGGGAACAGACAGGGCAGATAGAAACTATTTCTGCTCGTTGGGGATTCTAGGTCTAAGAGACCAAGACTAAAAATTAGAGCCAGGTCTTTTAAAAATGATATTAGAAAAGGAAACACTTCTATGTTCAAAAGGTGGTAAAAGTTTGAAACTCTCACTCACAGTTGGCAATTGATGCTAGTTCCATTGTTAGTCTATCAATCTCCTGATTTAAAATGTTAACAAAAGGTACGAGAAGGATATGAGGCAAAGGTCATAAATCATCTACTATTTCATTAAATAGACCAGGCTCGAGGGGCTAAATGGCCTTGTCCTGTTTCTGCGTTCCTAATACACAGGGCCAGAATTAGGGTTAAAAAACAAATGCATCCGAAATATGTTAAAAAATATTCTAAAGCACAACACATTGGAGAGAATAAAATAGCTCAAGATAATTTTACTAACAATGGGAGTTCACCAGAAGCTTTTAATCATTCATAGGATGTGGGCATTGCTGACTAGGCCAGCATTTATTGCCCATCCCTAATAGACCTTGTTCAGAGGGCAGTTAAGAGTCAACCACATAGCTGTGGGTCTGGAGTCATGTGTAGGCCAGACCAGGTAAGGACAGCAGATTTCCTTCCCTAAAGGACATTAGTGAACCAGATGGGTTTTTATGACAATTGACAATGGTTTCATGGTCATCAATTGATATAACAACAGTACAGTTTGATTTGAAGCAACAGCTGCAATGCATTTCCAAAAAAGCACACCTGTTTTGATGAAAGCACTGTTGTTTAGCAACGAAACTCGTTCAGATTATTTTTTTTTGAAAAGCAGCATCTCTGCAATCACAGGGATCCTTTCAAGTGCTTTAAAATGAGCTTATTTGTGGCAAAATGGTTACAGATGGTGTTCTAAATAGATCATTCTTTGTGACTGTTTCATTCCACAGATTATTGTGTTTCACAATTAAAAGCACAAGGAAATGCTGCATATTTACATAGAATAACACAGAGCACTTTCTCCCCTGCACCTAAACCTATGCTTCTGGATTCCACAATTAAAATAGTTCATCAAAATGTAAATTGCAAAGAGATTTATATATACCAATAAAAATAATACACATAATGGAGCCTTTATATATGGATTAATGCAAAAAAATTCCCTTGATAGCTTTAGCAGTAGTTATTTTAGAATTTTCTAAAAAGATTACCCCATTGTCCAATATTTATATCCTAAAGTAGCTCTTCTCCCCAGTCACGTACCTGGACAAGTCAGACAGCAAGCCCCTGATTCTTTGATTGGTGCTTGGCACAGGAGAGGCGGGCATACCTCAGTGTCACAGAGCACACGTCCACTGTGACATGTACATTGTGTGCAAGTATCAAGGTTCCAAGTCTCACCCTCTAAATAGTACTCTCCCCCTGGAGCTTGACATACAGCGAGGTCAATGGTATCGGGCTGCCCACTGCCTGCCTCATCTGTGGAAAGAAGAAGAGAAGTTTCGTAGTGGAGAAATTATCGCAAACAACTTGCACCTTTAATGATGGCAGCTGTAGCTTGGTGGCAGCCACTCTTGCGCTCCCGAGTTAGAAGGTTGTGGGTTCACCCCCCACTCCAGAGAGTTGAGCACAAAATCTAGTGTAATTTACTTCAATGTAGTAGTGAGGCACCATCAGAAGGGCCATATTTAAAAGATTTAAAAGATTATCAGAAGGGCCATCTTTCGGATGAGATGTCAAACCGAGGCTTGTTTTGCTCCTTCAGATTACTTTAAAAAAAATCCTATTGCAATATTTCAAAAAATAAATCAGTGATGTTCTCTGCCATGTCCTGGCCAATATTTATCTCAACTGATACCATTGTTTCATTATCATACTTTGCGGTCTCTGGAAGCTTGTTGGGTGCTATGTTTTCTACAAAATACAGCAGTGACAATGCTTCAAATATACATCATTGGTTGAAAGGCACTTTGGAATGTCAAGAGGTTGTAAAAAGCGCTATGTAAATGCAATTTATTTCTTCCGCGTCCCAAGACATTTTGTAAAGGGGCAGTTAGACATCTGGATAAGTAGGAGAATGATCAGCAAAGGTGAATGAAGGCCTGGTTAAAGAGGAAGGATTTGAGGAAGATTTTCAAGATGGGAAAAGAGATACCAAGGCAAAGTGGTGTGAGAAAACAGTACAGAGTCAGGGGCTATAGATGAATACAGTGAACAGAAAGCAGGTACTGTTGGCTGGATTGGGGGATCAGAGGGTATGAGCTGGGCCATGAAGCTGGAGGAGCTTCCAAAGCGAAGATACAAAAGTCACAGGGGGGTTTCAATAAGAATGATTATTTGGAGACCAGTGTAATTGAAAATCAGAGCCAAGGAAGCTCAAGAGTACAGATGCAATTGATAAGCAGGACATGGTAAATATTAAGATTCTGGCAGTGGTGTTCTCAATGACCTTATGTTGGGTTGTTTGTAAGGAAAGAGCTATCTCTCAATGCATTCAGAAAATGCCCCTATTTTTGCGAGGTGCATGGAAATGATGAAATATAATGGGAAGATTGAGGCATTCTGCAGGTGACTATGCGGCCACAGCAGGATAAGTAAGGCATTGTAGATGTGCTGGTCACATTGCAACAGGTCAGAGTGCAATTGCAGAAGAGAGATGCCACAGAGCTGGAGCAGGGCCAAGTGGTTGCTCCTAATCACAGTTACAGAGAAGTTAAGGAGGATGACACGCAGCAGGCACAGATATGAACAGGAAGATAAGCAGACTGAGCAAACCTGGAAATAACTTTTTTCTTTATTCTTTCATGGGCTGGGGGTATCATTGGCTAGGCCAGCATTTATTGCCCATCCCTAATTGCCCTTGAGAAGGTGGTGCTGAGCCACCTTCTTGAACCGCTACATACCATGTGGTGTAGGTACATCCATTGTGCTGTGAGGGAGGGAGTTTTGGGATTTTGACCCAGTGACAGTGAAGAAACGGTGATATATTTCCAAGTCAGGATGCTGAGTGGCTTGGAGGGGAACGTGCAGATGGTGGTGTTCCCATCTATCTCTGCTCTTGTCCTTCAAGGCAGTAGAGTTTGAAGGTTTGGAAGGTGTTGGCAAAGTACTAAAGTGTTGGGGGAGGTGGGTGATTCACTGAATCATACCCCAAAAAGGGTATATTTCTTGTTCCATTTGGAATGCAACCCATAAAAATTTACCGTATAATTATTTGTTTTAAAAACAGTAGTGTGCTCTTAGCTTTCAGTCTTAGAAAGGCCATACCGTACTCATTAAAATACTCATTATAGGGAATAATTACTGTTTTAACCAGGCCCGATGAAGCTGTAACTTACCTTGACAGGTAGGGCAGCAGTGCCCAGGTCTGACCAACGGGCTGAGACAGTTTGGAACAGGGCATGTAATTAGCACACACATTTCCCTTCCACCATAGCAGTAACAGTCCCGGCATCCATCATGCCAGCCTTGTCCTTCCGCGTAGCGACGTCCATTAGCAGTCAGACAAAAATTGATTTGAGGTGGGGCAGCAGTCGTGCTCAGAAGCACATCCGTCTCTGCAAAAGTAACGAAGCGTGGCAATGTAACAAAAATTTTATCACAACTCAACACTAAGTTCACCGAGGTCGATTTGAACTTAAATCGCGTTGGCTGTTAATATTTCTTCGTTCAGATTCTAAAACATCAATCTGCACCATTTTCTCAATCTACTTTAGCAATGCTTGTCAACATAGGATATTAGCATGAGGGATTATCGTTCTTAATTTCATCACCTGGTACCAAGTTGATCCAGTTATAGCAATAATTAGATGCAGAATACAACTACCTTATTCAATCAATACCTATCAGGTCCAATTTCAGAAATTCAACCCGTTTGGCTATGTTATGAACGCACCTCCCTTGACCATCAAGGACTGCAGTGGGACTCAAACCTGGAGCTTCTGGCTCAGAGGCAGGGCTGTTACCCACTGCAACACAAGACCTCCTATGTTGCCATTGTACAGATGCACAATATTACAGAGTGCTAGGATGTGGATTTACATCTGTGATTTTGCGGCAGTTATGATTTCCTGATCTCTAAGGTAACGAATGAGCATGTTAAATGACGGAAGGGCACATTTTGTACTGAAGAGGAAAATAAGAGGATGTGTCAGCCTGAGTAACTTCTGCCCATTGCGAGGTGGGTGATCACAGGTCTGGGAATAGGATGCTTGTCTCATTACTAAAGTGTGCTGAGGAGGTGGGTTGGGGAGAAGAAATTAAAGGAGGGAAAACTTAACAATCAATGGTCTATTAAAAAACCATATCAAGCCACACTCTGAAATAGTGGGCATAAAACACTGCAAAATTGCAAACTAAAAAGCAAGGTAACTTTATTCTGTTATATCGAAGAATCATTAGATGGCATGCTGAAACTTATAATCGTGAAACAGGTAACTGGAAAACAGATTATAGCATTTTTGTTATACCTTGTACCATCAGAACAACTTTTTGGGTCACTTTAGTGTAATCCATATTTCCACTTGGGTAAATGGCTCCTATCACTACCCAGACACCTCATTAATAAAATGTCCACCTGAATGTAAATCAGAGTTAATCCTGCTCTAAAACAAACAGCACGAAATACTCCTCCCACCCTCACCCTGGTGGATGAAACACAGAAAAACAAAGACAAACACACAGACACAGAGACAGAAAGAAAGTCAGCTTGATCAACATTTATTTCAGTTATGAGTTTTTGCTCGTTTTGCTCTTATACATTGTTGTTGTGCATTTGAATAACTCAATAACAGACTGTAGGTTGCAGTAGAAAAAGCCAATTGATTACAGATATTTTCCATGATAACTGCGAGAGCTATGTTTTAGAAATATAATTGCACATAGGTAACTTTAAAATTATAAGTAATCACAAGTATAATTTTTTGTATGAGAGGAGATTTCTAAAATGAAGGTTCCATACACTGTCTACTTCTGCTAATATAAATTTGCTTTGGCTTGAAAAAAAAGAGAATATAAAGGGCGCTTAGAACAGATAATTCAAATTATGCAACTTCAAATTGAGATTATACTGCAATATGTCTGTATATACTTAAATTTATTTTGGAAAATAGCTCTGAAACAATTATGATTATGAGAAAAGTTAAACCATCCCTCAGTTGTAGTTACAGTTGATTTTTGTCCTATAGTATGCAATATGCACATAATGTGTAATACTCAATAACTAAGCTGGCCTTCGTTCGCTCAACACAGGAACAAATCACAACAAATAAAAGCAATGACTAGAAATCAGAGAAAAAAATGGCAAAGAAGGGAGAAGCAGAGAAAGGAAAACTAGAAAGAGGAGAATGGGAATGAGATAATAAAACTGCATGAAAGCAAGAGAGAGAAGACTGGTACAATACGGCAAGTATATCCATGATAACCCACATCATTGCTTGAGCATGATGTCAAAGGGAAGTGGTACCTTTTTCCTAGGGTGGTCCCAAAAGGGAAAGAAACACATCACTGTTGTCCACCCAGAATAAGAAAATAAATGAAAAAAAAAATGTTTTAACCTCAGTACACCAAGATGGGGGCCTGAGCATCATTAGATTCCCAAGTTCTGTATTAGGTCCGTTAAAGAGGTATTACTACCTTTTGTCGTGGGAGAAGGGTTTGTCTACAATCACTAATTGCTTCAGTGGTTTATTACAATTTAGAGTGGCATGGAAGAAACCATCAATTGATAAAACACGACCATAGTTCCCTCTTCAGGTCCGACATCATAGACTGTATAACAGTTATCCTTTCTTATTATCATGGGCCAAAGTTACTCACTCACCAGCATGAAGCATAAAAGCCAGAAAAAAGGTTTGGCAGCAAGCCTGCTTTAATGGTGGTGGGATGCCTGTTCAGATTTGGCAGGATGCCTGGCAGTGTGCAGCCTGTAACATCAACGTGATGCCAGAACCTTGGCACGTGCCTGTGGTCTGACTGGCAAGCTGCCTCAAATAAAGCGGCATGATGCCTGCCCAAATTCACAATGACCAGTTCTGCAATGTTACTGCTCAAGACTATCAGTTGCATTGCCAAGGGGGACTTGCCTGAATGTGGGGAAACAAGTACTGGGTACGTCAGATCCCCATAAAATACAGTTAGTTGAGCTCTAAGCATAGATTCTATCATAGAAAAGGTTTGTTTATTGACAGGGATGTTTGAAAGATTCTCCAAGGGAAGATACTTGCGTGTTTCTATTAATACATACCGTATATGATTATAATCAAAACATGCAGAATGTATTATTATAAAGGGAAGTGCTGAACTGAACTGGGCAGACCTATCATTGTGTTTTACTCCTGCAGATTCAAGTTAAAATCAAGTCCTGGGCCAGGAAAAGACATTCATGCCTTCGCTGGCTGGGTTAATAAGAGGGGGTCACAACCAGCAGGATTCCCCCTCCTAGCTACCCTGCAACAGAACTCTCAGAGAATATTGCTCAAACATTGGATTCTGACAGATAACTCCCATGTGAAACACTGGGCTAATATTCACTGCTGCTGGTGAATGGTTATAGTGTCCACTGTTTATAAGAACTTAAATGGGCAAGGGTAAATCCAGGACATTTTGCACTGGGTTTCTGTATTATAGAGAATCCAGGGCGACTGAGACCTGCTTGAACAGGACAAGCAAATATGCATCTTCTTGACCAATCAGCTTGAACCTTCATTAATGAACAGTGCAAGCTCTGAACCAGAGCATGTAATTTAGGATAGTGAATCTAACATCAAATCAGGTACACGAAGCAGAACAAAGATGTGGAAAGAAAGATTTGATTAAGAGAGAGAGAGAGAAAGAGAAAAAAGACAAATATAAAGTAAAAATAATTTTTTAAAATTTAAGTTTAAAAAAACTCTAATCACCAAAATCTGAACACAGTGAAAGTCAATTTTCAGTGCCAGAGAGGTTGTTTATCATTCATGAAGACCGATCACACAATTAGACATTGAAATGGACAAGCCCTAAAATCTTGTGGCAAGTTTAGCTCGTACCGATGACACCAGCACAAGAACTTCATGCTCCTTCAATACATTTGAACAGGAAGCTAAACAGTGAAATGCCATTTTTGCATAGCTCTTGGAGGAGAAACGCATTCAGACAGCAGCTTCCAGATTGTCACGTTTAACTCACATCTACACATGCCTGTTGTTTTTGTCTGAATTGCGCATAAATAAGTGAGTGCCATTAGCCTCAGCATTATTTTTACAGTAAAATCTGGCACAATAGATTTTTTTTTCAGTAATAAGTCTGGGTCTGTACTTAATTGATCAATCCGAATCGAATTTGAAATAATAATTGTCCAAAACATTACCATCTCCTCACTTAAGGGAAATGTCAGTGGGTCGTTTCATTTGTTCGAACAATTTTTGGGTCACTGACCGCAATCAAAAAGGCAAATATGACATAAATTGGTTATTTATTTATATATTTTTAAGGCCCTTGCACAAGACACTCCATTTTCCAAAGATTTTTGATAACGTAAAAAAAAATTCGGATTTCAAATACTCGGTTTAATTTGGTCTCTGTTCAAATATGTTGTATGGGTGTTTATGCGCCTGTTACGTGTGATCAGTTTAACTGGCTCCTCCACTCTGCTACACACTGTAGCTGGGATCTTTGGCAGCTAGTTATTTTAAAATGTATTAAAATAAGCAAGTGTGTAAAGGAGATGGATACGCAAGGAGGACATTTTCAAAGTTAATTATCCAGTTAGAGGGCACTTGATATTTTACTTTATTTCATCTTCACACAGTACGTAACTGATATTGAAAACTCCTGGCTTGTCTTTGCCTGACTGAAAGTCAGCGAAGGAAAGGATGTTGACCGGCACTAACTCCAAATGAATCTTTCATAGATTGCCCAGTAGCTGCATTCAACTGTGCAATTCTTTACAGAGCAGCCCTCGAGTATTGGGGTCAGATGTGGAGCCCTTCATATTGACCTAGCTAAGGGTGGATAATTCAGCTCAAGCCAACAATTGAGTCTGTCTTTCCCTTCCAGGGGAATTCCAGTTATATAACACTGCTTTGTACATAGTCCCCTGAGAGTCCATGAGGGCAATCTATGGCAGCTCTCATCAGTGCCACTCAATGCTCCTCTGTGGCACCAAAGATACCAACTTGACATATCATTAATGCAGACACTCCAAGTTTAACCGTGAAGCCTGAGGAGTGACCAAATTCTCTCCAAGCTTCTCCAGAGAGAGGTGAAAAAGTTCAGATTTTTGCCATAGAGGCAATAAATCGGCACCTCTGTAGTATGCATGCCTCATCTTCGTAAGACATAGTACATTTTCCTACAAGCTGGGCATGGGCAGGAACAAATTGAATTAGCAATTAAAAAAAAAATCACTAAGAGGGGCAAGAAGTACCTCATACTAAATACATCAACTGCAAATTGTAAGACAAAAGAATTTCCTGCCTTTGTTATTCCTGAGCTTATAAATCATGATATGCATTAAACAGGGGACATTTCCATAACCGTACAGTTGACAGAAGTAACATATGTATAAATATTATTCATTTTTTTTAATGCTCCTTACCCCAATGCAAATAACAATGCTAGAATTTGATGCATCATTGACATCCCTGATGTCATAATTTGTTTCCAAATTTTGGCAAAATAATTCCTGAAATTAGTTAGCGTTCTGGTACCTTTGCAATGACACATGGAGCACCCTTTCTTATTTTGTTCATATCCTTCTGGGCAATATTTCTCACAGGTAAATGGTGGGCACTTTACGCAGCGGCACATCTCACAACCATGTTTGTTTCTCCTAAAAATAATTTAAAAACAAGTTAGATTAGCAAATGTCGAGTGAGACTGACCCCATTCTATAAATTTTGGTGGTCCAGCTATATAGAAAGAAAGGCAGCATCATCGTATCTCAAAATATCTCAAAACATTTCACATTCAGTAATTACACTTATGAAGTTTGCAATTAGCAAAATCCCACAAAGATCAGGGAAATGATTTCTGCCATTTTGGTTGAAAGGGGAATGTGGACCAGGAATACACAGCATTCTTTGAGGAATGCCACAAGATCTTTACTATCCAACTAAATTGGCACAAAGGGCCTTGGTTTAATGGCTGATCTGAATGGCATCTGTGACAATGTTGCACTCCCTCAGTATTACACTGGTCGCCAGCCTAGATCATGGGACTAAGTTCTGGCGCGGGCATCAAACTAACCTTGGGACCCAGAGGCAAGGGGTGGCCATCGGACAAGCTGTCACTGGTACAAGCAGCTTTTGCGGCAGTGCAGTGTAACCTTTGGATATCAATATGCTTGGTCAGTGAAGTCATGGAATTGAAGTCGTGCTGTGTTTTTTTCAAGCATTGTTACAGCCCATCAACAAGGTGACCTAACGCTCATGTTCCCTTTAAGCTGGGTGGCCATACAGCAACCCGAAGTTCTCACGCAGACCGTGCACAAGCCAGCCCCTTTAAGTTACCTGTGTGTGCAACCCCATAGAAAATTTAAAGGGCCTGCCTGCTCAAATCATCTGTGCACTCCAAAGAAGAATCAGAATACGTTGCTCATATTACCTCTGCTTCAAACTAGCTGGAATGTTACTGAAACTAGTATAAAGCAAACTTGAGGAAAAGTTCATATTTTGGGTACTGCAAAGGCCAACCCCCTCTTGTCATTTGGATACCGGTGAATGAAGCATTCTCTATTTGGTAGCACAGAATTTTAATGTTGCTGAAAAAAGCTGTTCATCTTGCACTCATCAGGACAAACACAAGAATGCCAAATGTCAAACCATCGCAACAACTGTCGTATAAATTGTTGTGAGCGTTTGGAATTTGGCACTCTTGCATTTGTCTTGCCAAGTGCCGGATGAAAGGCTTCAGCAACATGTCAGCCTTGTCAGCAACATTTCCGGTTTGTAACACACTAATATTAACTCAGCAATGTTAATTCTGCAGCTCTCTCCACAGGTGCCAATCTCAAACAGCAGTACAGAAATGGTAACAATGAAAATATAGGAAAAGAATTCATATCACGTATTTATTATTTGCTTTTTAACATCGAAGTTAAATTTCAAATAAGCCTCTCAATAAAACTCTACATGGCAGGGTTTCCAACTCAGGAGTGGCAATCAGACTCAATTTCCAATGTTCTGTTGTAACTATTAATTTGTTGCACATGTTCAAAGAAGAGCGGGGTTGGGGGTGGGGGCAATGGTGGTAGAGGGGTGAGTGGCAGGATGTGTCATATTTGCCAATGCCTGTACAACCAGTGGTTAAATCAGACGGATAATAGGACCACGTGGCATCCAATTCACTGCGGGGACAGTTTGAAACTCAGGGCTGGCATAAACCAAAATCTTTGCCATCCTATCAGCTAACTCACCCGCAACGGGATTATATTGTTCATCACAAGCTCTATTGTTACTTCATGCAAATATTTTTGTGCTTCAATCCCATTCTCATCATCAAAATCTGTCACAAATTGGAACATGGTTGTGAAAAAGCAACCAACACCAAGATGGTCAGTTTTGACATTGTCACATAGAAACTGGGTGTGCTCAACATGAAGATGTTTTAAAAAATTTAAAGAGGAAAACAGTGTAATGAGCTATTTACAGGGCACACAAATGATACAATTTCAAAACCACACAAATCACACTTGGTAAAATAATAGCCAACGTTTTTTCCCCCTTTAAATTCTAAAAATAAATCAAGTTTAACAACTGGTTAATATCTTGTGGGCAGAATTTTGCCCTTGATGGGCGGGTGGACAGCTGATTGCAGCTGCTGAAACGGGCCCCACCGCCATTTTGAGTGGTCGGGCCAATTAAGGCCCACCCAGCAGGCTGCCCGGCGGGAAGCGTTATGCACTTCCTGTGCAAGGTTGGGGGGGGGGGGGGGGGGGGGGGGGGAGAGAGAGAGAGAGAGAGAATCCCCAGCTGTCAGAGTGCGCTTTTTCGTGCTTGCGCGCAAAAGAGCGCACTGCTCCCTGAGACTAAGTGCTGCCTCAGGGAGAGCTCTGACAGTTTTTGAAAGTTTAAAAATAGAAAAATAAAAAAATTAACATGTCTCCCTCATGTGACAATGTCACACGAGATGGGACATGTTAATAAATATCACAAAAACTGACATGAAACCTCATCCCGCCAGTGGATGTGGTTTCATGTATTTTCTATTCCTCGCTGGGGCTCCTGGCCTGCCCCAACCTTAAGGTTAGACGGGCAGGGCCTTTAATTACTTTAATTACCCTGTCAATGGTCTCAATTGGCCGTTGACAGGTCGGCGGGCGGACTGCTGATCGCGCTGTCCCCATGCCTTCCTGAATATTTAAATGGGACGGGGATGATGTTGGGGGTTCCCCCCTGATGTAATCCTGTATCACTTTTGAGTCGGTGAGTAGCCCCCGCCCCCAGCTCACCGACGGAAAAATTCTGCCCCGCGTGTCTGATCTGCTGGGAACTTCAGCGTAGTGGTTAAATGGAGGGTGGTTATTTATTGGGAGGTCTCACAAATTAATGTATGCAAAGAAAATGAAAGAAAAATGAACATTTTGTTTTAAACGTCCCAATGATTTTTCTTCAAGACTCCTCAGACAAGTGCTCTGGAGCTCAATCTTTATCTTCTAGAGACTCCAGGATGACCTTGGAGGGCTGACAACTCCACTACATGAAGGTGAATGATGTGTATGTCTGGAACGTTTGAAGGAATACTTGCAAATAATTTAGATCTGCCATCAATGATTGATGAAAAAAACCAAGAGAAAAAGTATGCTTCCTTTTATTTACCCAATAGAAATTAGTTCATTGTGCAAAAATTGCAATAACTTGAATTGCGGTCGTTTTTAATAACGTGGTAGCTCTTGCTCATTAAGAGGGTTGCAAGGTGATGAACACGATTTGATTGCACATGTCCAATAACTTGGCCACTAACTGGCCAATGAGCAAAGGCTATATGACTCACTACGCTGCTCGGTGTTGATCTGCGGTACTTACATGTAACCATAGGGACAATGCTTATTGCAGGAAAGCTTTCGGCATTTGTGTGGCTGTGGTCGACATTCACAGATGCTGCACTCATCCAAATCCATCAGGAAACCATGGGGACAATGTAAAGAACAATACGATGTCAAATCTGGACAGGGTTCCTCTGGAACAGAAAGATGTTATTTACTGTCAGCTACAACCAAGCGCAAAATGTATTAATCAGGTTATAAAACAATAAATCCTTTGATCACACTGCCTGGCTTACTTCCTCAATTCTCGTTAAGTATTTCCATTCCATTCCTCACTTGAGCCATCAAGCTGCTCCTTGTCTTTTGCTCTTATTTATAATATGTGAAAGCAACCAGGGTGAATTCCAGTTAGCTGGCCCCTGATCAACTCCTCCAGCTAATCGGAGTGGTCTGCCCACCAAAAACCCCAAGAGCAAGTTCACATCTTACCATTCTGCATTGGACGTTGAGTTGAATTCCAACAAAAGAAGTTACGTCATTGCAACTCCAATTTATAACCAATATGAAGTTTATAAGATTGTTATGTTTTGGGGCTCTCTCTCTAACTTAGGGTAAAATGGAGGAATGGAGGGGAGTCATGTGAGCCACTCTGAATTCTGTCTAATGACGAGCTTGTGTGGCTTGGTTGTTAAAGGTTAAAGCAGGGCACAGCTTGTCTGACTGAGAAGAACAAAGATATTCACACCTGTAGACAATGACCAGGGCTGCTGTGCTGTTGGCAGATAGACTGCTAGTTTCCAAATCATGGGGAGCTGTTAGGAATTCATGTTTTGTAAATAATTATACTTTAAACTCTATTTAATTCCAATGTAGAATCGATCTGGGAGTCCAGAGAGCATTTCTACCTGCATACAAGGTCCATGTGACTCATGTTGTTATGAGATGGGCTTTGACTTTGGGGGGGGGGGGAAGAGGAGGAGGAGGAAAGAGTCCATAGCAAGAAACTGTAGTATTGGGGTACAGAGTTTCTCATAAGGTATCTCTGTGCGAGAACAAGAGACATCTTAGCCTGCACCTTTAGTGCAAAAAATACTGGCCCTGTTTGTTACCACACAAAACATGGGTGTGAGCTCATATTCAGACTGGAGACACCAAGTTTGAGGATTTATACAAGACTGGAAGTTCATCTAGCTTGACAAGAGGGGAAAATCTCCAATTTGTCCCTTACTATGCACATCAGTTCAGGGATAAGATGTTTTCCAGCTGGAAAAAAGGAAGCAAGCCGATAGGAGCTGAGAATAGCTTTGGATTAGTTCCTGGAGAATTACATGCTCACTTAAGTAGAACTGCGGAGGGGATTTTCAGTCATTTTAACAGTTAAATGTAGTTTAGAGTATAAGTTACCTACTAATTAGTGTCAATGTCTTATTACATTGTTGAGGTTTAATGGCAATTATATTAAGGTTTAATTGCAATTGCATTGTTAAACAGGTGATGGGTATTTGTACACCTGAAATGTTGATAGCTGGGACACTGGGTATTGGAACAGTGTTGACTATGAACTAAGTCAATAAATTCTCTCCAGCAAAGAAAGCAGCTATGTCTTTGTTTTAAGTTCACCAGCCGGCATGGATCTGATTAATAATTAGTGTTTAGACAATGCTGCTTTTAGTTTGTTTATTATAGTAAAAGTCTTAAATTATGAGATCCTTCCAGTCAGCTGCTGGAAAGTCAAATATCTTTCTAAAAGTTATTAGTCACTACAGGAATTGTAGCATTCCCTATTCACATACACCGCTATTCTGTGGTAGTGATTTATTTTTCAAACCCCTGTAGCACAATCAGTTCTTACTAATCTGGTTGAAAATATTATGTTTATGAGGAACAAGTTGCTCCTGAGAGATGAGTCTAGCTACGAGGCATCATGAGCACAAAAATAAAGCTGGATGTTCACTGAACGGCTAACAAACAGGCCAATTCCTGTTCCATCTTAGGGCTGTATCTCTTCCAGCTGTTATCTCCAGACTGCTGGAATGTAGGCACAGAGCATTTTGCTACTATGAACTCAAATTAATAACAGTTGTTCTGCCCAGAACACTGGAAATTTCAGATGTGGCTGGGAGACATGTTGTGAAATGTTCACACCAAAGTGTGAGCAACACCCGCAATGTTTAATGTGTAAAGGTGGTGCAATAACTCAAACAATGATATGGGTGAATTTTAAAAATATAAAACATTAAACAGCATTGCATACTTTTGCACTGGAAGATTAAAGTACTTGCTTATTTATGTTTAGGCATGCTCAACCCATGACAAGATTTTTCCTGTTCTTAGACACGTACTGTATATACTTGTGTAAAAGTCAAACTCATGTAAAAGTTGACCCCATGATTTTGAGCCTCAGAAAACAGCTTTTCATATGCTTCATGTAAAAGTGGACCTGAGTTTTTCAGGGGTCAAAGCCTAAAAATTTTGGAACCAATGTATAATCCTGGAGATATTAATGATTCAATTTTATTGTAATTGAATAAATAGTAATGAAAATGAATACCAGAAAAGAAATTAATAAATGTTAGATAATTAGTAGGGATGAAATTTATATAGTTTGTAATGTTATAAAATAAATAAATGTTCTATAATTAATACAAATTCTTTACTGTTGTTGGTTTTCACTTTAATCCATTACCACTGCCTTTTATAGATTTCGCTTGGGCCCAGATCAAGCAACATATCAACCCCTCAAAACCATTCCCCTTATAAATGTCGAGCCCATGACTTTAGACCTAAAAACAATTGGTCTCAAAAATTCAATTTTTATGTGAACATTAATGGGAAATTTGCATTTCATAACCAGGTTTTGGCATGCCCTCTCTCCTCTGCTCCAAAATCTAGAATTACCCTTGATGTTCCCCCATTCCTCAGTTAGCTTCAGTGTCCTTAGGAAGGGACCATTACCAACTGCCATCAACCAAAAGCTGCTGATAGTGTGTATGTGTGGATATTGCTATTCATTTTGAATAATCTGAGGGTTTGGTGGTAAAATGCACCTGACCATGCACATTTGGGATTGAAGGAGGGCTTTTCCATTTTCTATTTGATTATTCTTGGAGAGGAGCACCCACAGCACTATGGGCAGGTCTCTGTAACCTCCAGAACTTGAGAAGTGGGCTGGGTGAGTATTCAGTTTTGGGCAGCCATTCATTTCTTATGGCCTAAATCTATATCCCTACGATTTTTAATCAATGATCTGAATTTGTTTGAAGATTTAAAAAACATACTAGTGGGACAGAATTTGGATTACAAAAGATAAGTTAATTTATTTTCACTATGAGGCTGGGACATCCAGATGGTCCGCACTTATTCCATTGAACAGGCCAGGTCATCTATGTCAACCTAGGGTACTGATCAACTGAGGTCATCCAGATGCAGCTGTTTAGTTTCACAACTTTGGAATTCCCTTCCCCATGGCTACACCCCTCTGGCATAAGGAGAGGGCAAGGGATGAACAAGAAAGCAAGTTAAGAAAGTGGCAGACAAAAGGAAACTTGGAGGTGGACCCAGAAAAAGATGTCCATAATGGTAATAGTTCCTGGAAAGAGGCAGCAAAGGCTATATTAATAGTCAAGATTCCCAGCTGCTTGATGGATTTATGTTAACTCTAGATTTTGACTTGTTAGTTAGTTTCCAGGAAAGATTTACTATCTGTGCTGCTGTTGCGCTAGTGGCTATTGTAAAGTGCAAGGACAGATTCTGCTCTGTGTTATACAGCACGGATGGAGAGCTACAACCTTCATTTAACATTTCATTTCTGCTGAATTCTGCAATACATTAAAACAGTTATGAATCTTTTAAAACGACAGCATCCTGGTCTGGGAATCGCTATTCAAAGGTCCGAATAATGATGCAAAGCCAGCAAAGGATGATCACACTGGGAATTCCTTCATGGTTTCATCCCTCTCTGCCAGCACTGTGGAAGTTTCCGCCAAACCCCCACAGGGATTACGGCAAACAGAGCATTAGAAGCCAAGGAAATTCCAGGCAGGTGTGTTTTTCTGTCGCAGAACAAATACAGCGTCCTTCATTAGCTTCATTTCACTTGTTATCATGTCAAAAATAGGCTAGGATCAGGATTTTCCACTTTTGGGAAACCTCAGTGCACTTTCGGCAGGACAGAGTGCTGTCCACCAAGAAGAATATCCCTGGGTGCAGCCCATTTTCTTGGATCAAGGTAATTCGTGATTTTAACTGGGCTGCCCAGCCTTTAGCTGGAGAAGTGGAGTTTGGCTCTGACAGGCTTCTGAGGTATAAACGACCTGGCCCTTAAAAATCCACTCTTTGGCCATCAATTCCGATGCTGGACACAAGAGCCAAACCGGTGACGATGGGAAACATGCCACATGAAGTGCTCACTATCATTTGTGGCTAGTTATAATAGACCTGTTCATATTTGGGCTGACGTAGTGCCTGGTCACTGCTGGTAATACCAAAAGTGAGGAGGTGGATGGATGCGAGCGTGGAGCCTGCAAACATTTGCCGAAGAAATTTCCACTGCATTTTGCTGGAGTTTTGAATTCTAAAACAACAACAGAAAACGCTGGAAAAATACCTCAGCAGGTCTGGCAGCATCTGTGGAGAAAGAAGCAGGTTCGCGTTCAATACGACAACATTGGGATGCCACAGATGCTACCAGACCTGGTGAGTTTTTTAAGCTCTTTCTATTTCTAATTTCAGATCTCCAGCATTTTGTTTTTACTTTAGCTTATAATTCTTTGGCAGGTATAACATAAAAATTACATTTAGTGAGTCAGAGTTTCAGTGCTTGGTAACCAAAATCTTCCTGGCATTCTGAAATGATTGGAACACTTACTAGGTAGGCACTGACACATCAAGCACCCCTTCTGGTCTTGCACAAAGCCATAAGGGCAATCTTTCTCCGTCAAAGTACAGTTAATCAGCCTCTCGCATAGCGTCGGACTAACTGTCCCATAGCTCGGCTCTGTTGGAAAAGTGAAACAAAGAGATTTAATTTCCAAATGAATATTCACTGTTGGCCAGTACAGCTCCATAAATCATAATATATGCAACTTCAATTTTGTACACACACCAGCTTATCTGACAGATATCCCAATCAAAGCACTTCTCAAACTGTTTGTTCGTAGGATGTTGGCGACGCGTTTTATTAAGTGTTCCCCGATGCTCTCAGAAGGTGCTGTGGGCGTTCTCATTGAACCACTGAGATGATGCTGCTACCCCAATGGTGTTGGTAGGAGATTCTAGGGGCTGAATTTTGCCATCGGTGAGCAGGGGGCAGGGCACTTTGCCTCAGGGAGATGTGCGTTCTATCGTGCGCATGCGCGAAAGAGCGCACTCTCGCATTTGGGGAATCCCTCCCCGCCCACACAGGAAGCGCATAGCGCCAGGTGTCACACTGGGCAGGCCTTAATTGGCCCGCCCACGTAAAATGGCGGCGGGACCCGCTTCTCCACCGCGATCGGCTCCCCACCTGCAGGAGAAAATTCTGCCCAAGGATTTTGATCCAGCAACAAGCCTGAAGGAATATGTTGAAGTCATTATAGCATGTGATTTGGAGGTGTTCCTATGATTTTGCTGCTCTAGTCTTTCTTGAGCCGAGAGGTTACAGAGCTGGTATGTGCTGTTGACGTAGCTTGGTGAGTTGCTACAGTGCAAGCTTATGCTTATTATTTAGAGGAAAACTCCCCACTGGTTCCACAGAAATGCATTTAAATTAAATAAATACCAGATTTCTTTGCACTGTTACTATCCTTTGTGCAAGACCCTGGGAGAAGATCTATAATCTACATCAAAACAAGTAGAAAAGTCTGTCCTGTACGGCACCATTGGCATCCTCTCTCACCCAGTTAACAAATGCATTCATTGGGCACTTGCCAGTTCTCCCCATAGACAAAACTTATGTATAAACTGAAGCACCAGCTATATTGTTGTCAGTGCTATGATTCCCCCACCACTGCTCCTTGTCCAGACAAACTATGCTTCAAATGATTACCTAATGATACGTGGTAGGGAATCTGTGGTTACTTTTCCAAGTGTGCTGTTACAAAATGTAGAAGCTGTCACAGCAACAATAATGGGGTTAATTATGTGCTTCCAAATTGCTACGAAGACAATTGGGTGTATTTTCTCTGGTCAAGAGCGAAAAAGGACCTCGCTCACGTTGGCAGGCTTTAGAAAATCTAGCCGAAATCTGAACCCGAATCACCTACTTCAGTTACAGCAGCCTGCACAGCTCCCAGTGTGTGTTTAAATCTATTGGGGTGGGTGGGTGGGGGGAGTGGGGAGGGGCAGGAGGAAGAGAGGGCAGCAGCATCATTAACTAAAGGTGGACAAAAGTTCTGCTCTGCCATTGTTCTGATGGCACAGTGGTGCTGTCAGAATTTTGGATCCTGCTATGTTCAGCATTGGCAGCTGATTTCTTGTTATTTCACTGTTCCATTCATATGCTCTTTTACTGCAATTGCATCACCACATTTTAGGATGACAGCATTTTGATCCTGATTCCTCAGGGAACGGGACACTTGTACATAACTTGTACAGGAATATAACTATAGGAACCAGCTGCCCTGTGAAAGGCAGATGGGAATGAGTGAAAGGCTAGGCATGAGGATGTTCCACTAAGAACCATTTGTTATTTGTAATTATCCAATGCAATTTTCAAAATAATTTCCTCCGAATTTCTGAGACACCTCAATTAAGCCTCATCTCTGTGCTTTTTTCCACTGTTTGCTTGGCTTCTTCACACTTATCTTCTTGTGGGAAAATAAAACAATCTGTGCTAGTTAACTCTGTGCTAATAATTCACCTTAAGTGTTGACTTTTTAAATGCCATGATATTTCTCCCATTGAAGTCTAGGGAAGTGGGGTTGTTCAGTCTGTTAGCTAGCAATAAAACTTGAGGAATGCTAGTCTGATTTTTTGATAAGTCAATCTAAGCCATTTGAAATCATGGTTTAGGACTATACAAAAAGAAATAAAGACAAAATGATGCAAATATGCAATATGGAAAAACAAAGAGAATGCTAGAAATTCACAGAAGCTCAATTGACATCACTGAGAAAGATTGGATGAGCTGGCAATTTTGGAGAAGTCTCTTCATAGGACTGACTAAAACAGAACATGGAAGGTCAAAAGTTTAGACATGCTAAGCATTTTAACAAAGAAAGGCAGCTAACAGGCTTAAGAACCTGTAAATATATTTAACAAAGTGCATTATCAACAAAAGCCATCTCAGTCAGAACTTACAAAAAGTCTTTGCAAGGATAAACATGGAAGGGAAAGCAGCTGAATATAGCTAGCAGGAAAACCAAGGACTGTGTCTTCAATTATCATAAGGTTGAAGAAAGGCCAAGGCAAAGGTGAGAAGCTATAATTTCCTTGGCAGTTTCACTTCAATCAACAGTTTCATTGGTATTCACTTTAAACTTCCAAGAGGAAATTGGAAAGAGAGAAAGCTTGTATTTATGCACCACCTTTCATGATTGCTGGACTTCCCAAAGCATCTTACATCCAATGAAATGCTTATGAAGTGTAGTCGCTGTTGTGATGTAGGAAATGCGGCAGCCAACATGGATACAGCAAGCTCCCACAAGCAGCAATATAATAATGACCAGGTAATCGGTTTTGTGATATTGATTGAGGGATAAATATTGGCCAGCTCTCCTGGGATCACTCCTCCACTCTTCTTTGAAATAGTGTAATGGGGCAGATTTGATTAAACATGTCATTCAAAAGCCAGCACCTCCAACAGCACAGCACTCCCTCAGTACTGCACTGGAGTTTCAGCCTCAATTTTTATGCTCAAATCCAGAACTGAAACTTGAATCCAAAGCCTCATGACTCAGATGAGAATGCTACCCATTGAGCCATGGCTGTCAGTTTTGGAGATGGAAAAAGGCATAAAGGTGAATACAGTCGAACAGGACTAAGGCAAAATTACTGAAATTGGATACAGAAAGAAACACGAGAAGACAAGCAAAAACAATGGAAGCGAAATGAAGAAGAAAGGGCAAGATGATTTTAATACAAGTTTAAATAAGCTATTCTTAAAAATGATTCACTTTTTAGTTCATCGCCGCTTGCTACGCCAACAAGACAACTTCAGACATTGATTCAGCTAAAGTGAACATCATTTGGATGAATTATACCAGAACTAGTAAAACACTTATGAAATTTTAAATCAGGTTTCACTGAACTTAATTTCTTAATGAGCAAAATATGTTTGATTTTAATGTCTTGATGATGTCTGGCTCAACATCACGAAACGTCCTGTGTCGAAGACAGTTTGTCGATTAAAACGTTTGTTATTCAATAAGATTAGGGATTTATACTCCAATAAACCAGACTAATTTTATTTTGCCATTTGATTGAACAAGCAATTCATTTCATGCTCAATTAATTTTCTTCAGTTGGTCTGAATTGGTACTTGGCACGAATTGGCACTTGGCACAGTGCAGACAAAACAACCAGCAACATATCCTCTGGAGAACCATGCTTTGAAAAAGGAGGACATCTGGCAACATCTGCAGGAATTCAAAAACAGAGTTCATTCTTCTGGCATCAGAACAGAAGGAGAAACTGCTGTAGGTTAGGGAATTTCAGCTTCCTACCAGATTTGGGCTTAAATTACTAGTGTGGAACATCTGCACCTTATGCTTGCTTATAGCACTTTGAACAAGCTAACTCAACCTACTGAACTGCTCACAGGCACAGTGATATAAAAAGGAGAAGTTTCTTATCTGTAATTTATTATTAGTGTCGTCTGCAGCAAATAATGTCAAATAACTACTGTTGGCCTGGTTGGCACATCCATTCAAATGTTAACCTCGTTGAGGCAGTGAGTGACTGTTGTATTAACTTAAGCTGAATTCTTTGTTGCCTAACTACTATATAGCTTTTTTTTTTGCAAAGAATAGAGTTGCGCTTTGAATTTAAAATTTAATCTTCCAGTACAAAATTAATAAGGTTCATATATCTGTACATTACTGCAAAGAAGTAGAATCATTAAATACTATGTATGGAATATTCATATAAAGAGTATGGAGAGTTTAGTGTTGGTCCTTATGTGGGGGGTGGAGGTCATGGTGGCAGAGAGGAACAGTGGTATAATGGTAATGTCACTGGACTAGTAATCCAGAGGCTTTGGCAAATGCCCTGGAGACACAGGTTCAAATCTCACCACGACAACTGATGAAATTTAAATTCAATTAATGTATTCTGGAATTGAAAGCTAGCTCAGTAATGGTGACCATGAAACTATCATTGATTGTTGTAACTAAACCCATTTGGTTCACTAATGGCCTTTAAGGAAAAAAATTTGCCTTCCTTACCTGGTCTGATTCATAATTGCCCTCTGAAATGGCCTAGTGAGCCACACAGATCAAGTGCAATTAGGGATGGGCAACAAATGCTGGCCTTGCCAACAACACCCACATCCATTGAAAGAATAAAAAAACTATCCTTTTCCTTCCTTTTAAAAAATGTTCTATTTTGTAAAAGATTCACAAAGAAGAATGGTACTGGGGGACAATGGCCCAATGGTAATGTCACTGGACTAGTAATCCAGGCTAATGCCCTGGGGATACAGGTCTAATTCTGAATTAGTCTGGTCTAGCCTGCATGTGACTCCAGACCCACAGCAATATGGTTGACTTTTAACTGTCCTTTGAAATGGCCGAGCAAGCCACTTGGTTGTACAAAATCACAGCAGGAAAGTCAAAAAGGAATGAAGCCAGATGGGCTACCCTGCATTGATTTAGGCACTGCAAACAATGGCACACCCAGCACTGTCGATCCTGCAAAATCTTTCAATTACTAACATCTGGGGACTTGTGCCAAAAACTTGAGAGCTGCCCACAGACTAGTCAAACAACAGCCAGGCATAGTCATCCTCACCAATGTATACCATACAATGCCCCAGACAACACTATCACCATCCCTGGATATGTCCTGTCCTAATTGGCAGGGCAGACCCAGCAGAGGTCATGGAACAGTGGTATATAGTCAGGAGGAAGTTGCCCTGTGAGTCTTCAACATTGACTCTGAACCCTATGAAGTCTCATGGCATCAGGTCAAACATCAGCAAATAGACTTCTTACTGATTATCACCTACCACCCTCCCTCAGCTGATAAATCAGTACTCCTCTATTTTGAACACTAATTAGAAGGAGCACTGAGGGTGGAAAGGTCACAGAATGTCAACGTCCATCACCAAGCATGGATTGGTAGCACTGTTACTGACTGAGCTGGGCAAGTCCTGAAGGATACAGCTGCTAGACTGGGCCTGCGGCTGGTGCTGACGGATTCAACAAGAGGGAAAACTGGGCATACTTGACCTGTCACAGAGGCATCTGTCCATGGCAGTGTTGGTAGGAGTGACCACTGCACAATTCTCGTGGAGACCAAGTCCAGTCTTTACATTGAGGATATCCTCCAGCGCGTTGTGCAGCACTACCACCATGCTAAATGGAATAGATTTAAAAATAGATCTAGCAACTCAAAACTGGGAATCCATGAGGGGCTGTGGGCCATCAACAGCAAAGTTATAATCAACCACATTCTGTAACCTCATGGCCCAGCATATTCCCCACTCGACCATGGCCATCAAACTAGAGGATCAATCCTGGTTCAATGAAGAGTGCAGGAGACCATGCCAGAACAGCACCAGGCAAACCTAAAAATGAGGTGCCAACCTGGTGAAGCTACAACACAGGACTACTTACATGCCAAATAACATTAGCAGTATGCAACAGACAGAGCTAAGTGATCCCACAACCAACAGATGTGATCAATGTCCTACAGGTCCTGCCACACAGAGTCATGAAAGGCAGTGGACAATTAAACCATTACCTGGAGGAGGAGGCTCCATAAATATCCCCATCATCCTCAGCATGTCAGTTCATATGGTGAGGCTGAGGCTGTTACAACTATCTTCAGCCAGAAGTGCCAAGTGCAAAAGACAAGATTGAAGCAGTTGCAACCATCTCCAGCCAGAAGTGCTGAGCAGATGATCCATCTCGGCCTCGTCCAAAGGTCCCCAGCATCACAGATGCCAGTCTTCAGTCAATTAGGTTCACTCCATGTGATATCAAGGAATGGTTGAAGACACTGAATACTGAAAAGGTTGTGGGCCCTGACGATATTCCAGCTGTGGTACTGAAGGTTTGTGCTCTAGAACTAGCCATGCCCCTAGCAAAGCTGTTCCAGTACAGCTCCAACACTGGCATCCACCTGACAATGTGGAAAATTGCCCTGGTATTGTCCACAAAAAGCAGAATAAATCTAACATAGCCAATTAATGCCCCATCCTGCCTACTCCCAATCGTCAGCAAAGTGATGGAAGCTGATGTCAACTGTACTATCAAGTGGCACTTACTCAGCAGTAACCTGCTAAATTCCGCCCCCCCATCAACATCCTGGGGGCTACCATTGACCAGAAACTGAACTGGACTAGCTCTATAAATACTGTGGCTACAAGAGCAGATGAAACCTGCAGCGAGTAACTCACCTCTTGGCTCCCCAAAGGCTGTCCATCATCTACAAGGCAGAAGTCATGATGGAATACTCTCCACTTGCCTGGATGAGTGCAGCTCCAGCAACACTCAAGAAGCTCAATACCATCCATGACAGAACACTAGACTGGCACTTCATCCACCACCCTAAACATTTACTCCTTCCACCACCAATGCACAGTGACAGCAGTGTACACCACCAAGATACACTGCAACAACTTGTTAAGTCTCCGACAGCATCTTCCAAACCCGTGATCTCTAGTTTCTAGAAGGACAAGGGAAGCAGATGCATGGGAACACCACCACCTGCAAGCTCCCCTCCAAGCCACACACCATGCTGACTTGGAAATATATCACCGTTCCTTCACTGTTGCTGAGTCAAAATCCTGGAACTCCCTCCCTAACAGCACTGCGAACATAGTTCAAGAAGGTGGCTCATCACCACCTTCTCAAGGACAATTAGGGATGGGTAACAAATGCTGGCCTAGCCAGTGATACCTGCGTCCCACGAAAGAATAAAAAAAGCAGCAATCACAGCTGTTCTTACCCTGGTATTTCAACATAGGAATTACTATAAGGAGAAAGCTCAAGGCCCATTTAGATCATGATCCACCATCCTGGCTGACAGTTGTGTTGTTATAAAGTTTGTTGAAGTGGTCTGAGTAGTTATGAATTGATATTCAAAAAGTGTCATTTTCAAAAGTTTGTTTTCTAACTCTGCAAATACAGCACCAGTCAAGGATTCACAATATTTGCAGAATTTCAATCAATCTGTTGCAGACGAGCTGAAAATTGCAAATAGCAACCTGACATAAAACCTCAGCAACATTGCGAGAACGTACCTGGCTGAAGGCTGGTCAATTTTGGAGGAAAGGGGAAGGAGGCAGTGCCATGGAAAACATGGCAGAATCACTTGTTACTTCCTCTTGCCTGGTGGTCACAAAGAGCAGGAGGGGGGGATTGTCATAGATTAAAGATGAAAACTGTTCTGCCTCCTTGATTGAAGACAGGAAAGAGGCAGGAGTGGAAGAATCATATGGATAACTTTCTTAAATGGGTGGAAAAGACCAAGGAACAATTTTTTAAAATTATTTGTTTACGGGATGTGGTTGTCGCTGGCTAGGCCGCATTTACTGCCCATCCCTAATTGCCCTTGTTTAGAGGGCATTTAAGAGTCAACCACACTGTTGTGGTTCCAGAGTCATACGTAGGCCAGACCAGGTAAGGATGGCAGATTTCCTTCCCTAAAGGGCATGAGTGAACCAGATGGGTTTTTACAACAACTGGCGATGGTTTCATGGTCATCATCAGACTTTTAATTTCAAATGTTTATTTAATTCAAATTTTACCATCTGCCATGGTGGGATTCTAACCTGGGTCCCCAGAGCATTGGTCTCTGGAATACTAGTCCAGTGATAATACCACTATGCCACCACCTCCCAAATTACATCATACGTACTGATAGCAAAATATAATCAGTGCATAATGTGGAAATTTTAGCTGGCTAATTCTACAATGATAGTACCTTTTCGGAGTGGTGATTCTCCGAATAAACACATTTCCATATTTTTGTGTGCCATCCAGTTACTTAAATAGCTCACAAGGTTATCAGTCAGCACATTACCATTTCCAGTAAGCGCAGTCCAAGTATGACTAACTAATATCATCTGACAGCTTGTAATATTTATTGAGCCAACGATATCCAACTGCGCAACAAGTCCTAAAGGTAATTTAGAGTTTGCATTTGGACAACAAACAATATTGAGCATCTCTTTCCGCCAGTTGATTCTGACCAATTCTTTATAATAGGGCTTCAAAGTGAACTACATAACGTAGAACCGTGCAAGACGTATTGTTGCTTAGAATCAAGATGCACCTATCACATTAAAATTTCCCATGCATGTTCACTAATTTATCAAATTATTATTGTTGGATTTTGAATAATTGCTTAATTTACTATACCTTTTCTTCCTTCAGATTTATTTTCCTATTAGCAATGGTCAATATTGTTATTGAAGAAGTTATTGTTATTGGGCATTTTTAGAATCTGCAAGCATTTTAAAACTATTTTAAGTACACTTCTTAAAATGATATTGGGCAGAAGCTGTAACCTTCAACCCAGGGTGTCTTCTTAATGCTGGATAATGTAAAAATTTATCCCAAAGACAGCATCAAGTGTCCTCAAACTCGACTGCAGTCTGGATGGATGAGGTTCAAACACAGCTCCTACTATCACAAAAGTAAAACCTCACTGAACCAATTTAATGTTGCTATTCCCTAAACCAGAGTGACAACTCAAAATAAATGCCAAGTTAACAAGGTAGCACTGTGATGAAAGTATAATTTTTTTTCTGGTTTATTGTGAAGTAGGTTTACTTAGGGGGTAAGTATAGTTGGTTTGTCTGTGTGTAATTTAATTACATTTGGAGTCAAGTAGACTGCAACTTTGAAACCACCAAAAGAAGCTCGGTGCTTGACATGCTAATGAGTAAACATGGATGCTGGCTTAGTATGTAAGGTGCGAAGGGAATTTGCATTTTTAGATAAATTAAGGGATTTGGATTTCAATGGGATCTTGGTCTGTTTACAACTAGTCAGAGAAGCAAGGCTAAGGAATGTGTTTATTTTTCCCAAAGTCTACTGACAATAATGGCAACATGAAAGTTTTTATATTGTGAGGAAGATAGTTTCAAAGGCATATGGAACAAGAGAATTTGCATATTAAAAAGAGAGAAACATATATAAAGGAGAATGAAAGACTGTGTGTCAGAAGGCCACATAAGATCTAACAGGAGTGTGTGAAATAGCCTTAATGAAGCCTTCAGCATTTGTGCATAAGTCTGCTGTACAACAAAACTGAAGCTGGGGAAAAGCCATTTGGAATTCCACTGTTAAGTGGGTATTGTGTTAACTTGATGGTTCTGTTTCAAATCTAAAATCTATTCTGGATTGTTGCCTTAAAGGGAGTGTAACTGGGGGTCAGATTAATTAGGAATTTTAGGAGTTATTATAGTCGTCAGTAATTGTAATCTTATGAATATGTTTGAAATCTTTTATATTTTGTTAATAAATATTTTAATTTAATTTTATTAAAATCTCTAAAGGTCTTGGTGGACTTATTACTTCTGAATTCAGTGCACACTTCTTGCAAAACTGTTGTGGTAGTGCGACCAAGTTTCCACTGTGAATTTGGTCCACCTGGTACACACCATCTGCCACATTATGACAAGCACTCTTGTACCAGCACAAAGAAAACATACCAATCACACTTCATTACAGATACTTCAAGTGAGAGAGACTGAGTAAGAGAGAGAGAGAAAGGAATTAAAGAGCAAGAGAGAAGGACATTTGTTTCCCTTCTGAGCTTTATACAAACTCAGATTTCCAAAAGGTGAAGAAAAGATCGTCTAACTCACTGCATCATCCAACTTCCAGAAGGTATGATTAGGATCATACAGGAGCATTTCACATTAATATAAAAAACTGGATATAGACTGGATTTCACGTGGATACAGATTCCATCATTACCCTCTAATGACAATTCGATAAGTACTGAAGGAGAAAAAATTGCACAGACAGGGGGAAAGGACAGGGCAGTGGATTGCTCTTTGAAAGAGCTGGCACAGAACCTAGATGGGATCCCATGGCTACATCATCTATTTGATCTATTTGGGCATGCATGGTGTCATTAAAACTGAACTTGACAGCATGTATTGCTGAGTTCATAAGTTCAATGAATATAAATTCAGAAAATGGTGGCACATCTATGTGACCCACACAAATGTTGATGGCTTTATAAATAAGCATGCAATGTTAAACAAGCACATAGGCTAGACATTGCTGTTATGAGTAACTAATATCATCTGACAGCTTGTAACATTTATTGAGCCAGTGTTATCCAACTGTGCAACAAGTCCTAAATTTAGAGTTTGCATTTGGACAACAAACAACATTGAGCATCTCTTTCCACCAGTTGATTCTGACTAATTCTTTATAATAGGGCTTCAAAGTAAGCTATATAACGTAGAACCGTGCAAGAGGAATTGTTGCTTAGAATCAAGATGCACCTTTCAGTAAATGACACCTTTAGACAGGCTAAGCTTTCATTGCTAGAGTTTAGAAGAGCAAGAGGCAACGTGTAGGTCACGTATAGGCTTCATGCAAGTGAAGGAATACTTCATTGTGTACATGGAAATTCACTAAGAACTGGCTGTAGTAATTCACTCAACCATTTGGCCAATTCATGCTGGTAAAGAATTGGTCATTTATAAAATAGCACATTATTGGACCCCACTTTTGTGTCTCTTCAGTAGCCCATACATGCCCTCTAGGCCCAGTGTTCACGAACAATTTCGTCAGTTTCCAGGAGAAGTGAGTTT
Source organism: Carcharodon carcharias (assembly GCF_017639515.1). Taxonomy (NCBI): domain Eukaryota; kingdom Metazoa; phylum Chordata; class Chondrichthyes; order Lamniformes; family Lamnidae; genus Carcharodon; species Carcharodon carcharias. The sequence continues at coordinate 15,780,083 of NC_054486.1, read as the reverse complement.
TTGGTGGAATGAGCCCTAACCCTTCCATTTGCAATATCTAAAGAATATGTTTTGTGATCTTTGAATCTGCAGCTACGTGTAAAGATTTTCTTACACACCTGAATGCACTCCATCCTGTGTTTCAATTCACTTTTAAGATGGAGCAATCCAACTTGCTCCCTTTCCTCGATGTGCTAGTTGCGAAATCTGCTAATGGGTTCTCTGTCTACCCCAAGCCTACCTTCACAGGTCAGTACACATGTTGAGATTTGTAAAGCTCCATTCGCTACAAGATTGGCCTCATCAGCAACCTTGTAAATATGGCCCCAGCCATTTGCTTATCTTGCAGGCTTGAAGCAGAAATTGAGTACATTAAAGCTATTGTGTGGGACAATGGCTGTCCTGATCAGATCATTCTTCGCTGTAAATAGCACCAACTCACAAATAGGTCAAAGGCTGCCAAATTTGGACCTGAAAAGTGCCCAGTCTACCCCAAATTACCATAGGAAGGCAAAGTATCTCAAACATATGAAAAAGTTAAGCAAGCCATTTCATGCTGCTACTATGCAGTGCTATGCAAGTGGTATTTTCCAATAACAGGATGCTGCTGACTGCCTACTGCACAATTGAGCAATGTTGTATATGAATTTCAGTGCTGGGCGATGCCAGATATGGAGGCTTAACGTCCCACTGACTGGCTGGTCTAATCAAATAGCACGTTATTTCAGTTGGTCACAATAGGCAGAGTGCACACTGTATTCAACCAGCCTCTCCTTACAAATCCCAACATAAAACATTTACTCTGTTAGATGTGATTCTACAATTGGGGAGCACTTGCTGAACAATCCTGAGTGCGCTAATAGCTACACTGACTTGCCAAACAATCAGCAGTTCAGAGAAGGTTAATGAGATTATTACCTGGAATGGGCGGGTTATCGTAAAAGAAAAGGTTAGACAGGCTAGGCTTTTATTGCTAGAGTTTAGAAGAGTAAGAGGCAACTTGAATGAATCATATAAGATCCTGAGGGGTCTTGACAGGGTGGCTGTGGAGAGGATGTTTCTTCCTATGGGAGAATCTAGAACTAGGGGCAAGAATTTTCACTTGGCAGGTGGGCATGCATCCGACCCGCTCGAACGTGAAATGATGTGCGTTTGGTCTGCAGGCAAGCACCGAAGCTGGCAATGCGTCCACCGACAATTAAAAGGCCTAAGGCCATTAAGTAATCAATTAAAGTAAATTTTTCGCTGCCCGTCCAACATAATGGTTGACGGGCAGGCGAAAGGCCAAGCGGCCTCTGCATTTTTCACATGAGGGGACATGTTTTATTATATTTTTATTCTCTTCATTTTTTTTTTTATATATCTCTTCATCTCCTTGAGGCAGCTCCATGCCTCAGGGAGATGTTGCAGTGCTCACTTGTGCGTATGCGCAAAGTTCACACTTGGCCCGCTCACACACCCCCCCGCCACACAGACAGCGCTCAGCGCTGCCGCTCGTGTTTCACTCTGGGTGGGCCTTAATTGGCCCGCCAATGTGAACTCGCTGTGCGGTGCTGATTGCAGGCAGCGGTCGGCTTCCCGACCACCCCTGCCCAGCCCGCCCGCCTGCCAAGGGAAAAATTCTGCCCTAGGGGTCCATGTTTAAAATAAGGGGTCACCCATTTAAGACAGGTGAGGAGAATTTTTTCTTTCTCTCTGAGGGTCATGAGTCTTTGGAACTCTCTTCCTCAAAAGATGGTGAAAGCAGAGTCTGTGAGTATTTTTAATGCAGAGGTAGATAGAATATTGATAAGCAAGGTAGGTGGGAATGCGGAGTTGAGGTTACAATCAGATGAGCCCTGATCTTATTAAATGGCAGAGCAGGCTCAAGGGGCTGAGTGGTCTATTCCTGCTCCTAATTTGTATATTCCCTAACAACCAATTTAAGATAATCAGTAGAGCTCGTAAGGTGGCTCATTTACACTTACTACAAAGCTTGGCTTAAATAGCCAAGTGGTTATGGCACTGGGTTTGTAACCCCAAGATCAAGAGTTCAAATCTCACAATGGCAAACTATGAAACAATGTAACTTCATCTGAAACAGATGGAAACAGGTTTACTCAAAAGAGTATCAAGAGTTCAAATCTCACAATGGCAAACTATGGAACAATGTGACTTCATCTGAAACAGATGGAAACAGGTTTGTACTCGAAAGAGTATCAAGAGTTCAAATCTCACAATGGCAAACTATGAAATAATGTAACTTCATCTGAATAGGAACAGATGGAAATGTGCTTGTACTCGAAAGAGTTACACTTACTACAAGTGATATACAGAGACCTGTTCTCTGCAAACAAAAGGAATAGGCTCAAGCCTTGTACCTATTTTTTTTGAAGTACCCATGAGTTTGGGGAAGCCTACAGTTTCCCCTTGCTTTCTCCATGGCAATCCCTCGGCCAATCAGAGTTCACTCGCCAACCAATCAGCACGCTTTCCTCCTTAAGTATAAATTGTTGTGATCGTTTGAAATTTGACATTCTTGCAATTGCCCTGATGAGTGCAAGATAAAAAGCTTCGGCAATACGTCTCTCCTTTCAGCAATATTCAGGCTCTGTATTACCAAGCGATTGTTTGAATTTAAATTCTTCAGCTACTGTAGTGGGATGTGACCTCACGTCTCTGGGGTTATTAGTCCATAATTTTGGAATACTAATCCAGAAACATAACTACTATGCTACTGTGTCTGTATAGTCCTTCTGTACTGTACTATTCTATGATTGTCACTATGGGTACTGATGTATAATTATATCAATATTAAAAGTTAGACAAGAAAAAAGTCAACATTATGGAAAACAAATTAATGATGCAAATACTGTTCCACTAATAATTAATTCCAGCTCTGATTTCCTTTGAAAAATGGCTACTTTTCTCATTTGAGACTGTCTGGGCGTAATTTATTAAGGGTGTATTAGGCCCAATATCTGCCACCAAAACCAATGGCATCCCCATTGGCCCGCTTTCCAGAGCCCTCAGGGAATTTGCGCTTTAATTGGCAGCAGGTATCCTGCCCCTGGGACTCCCAGCTCCATATGGGGGCCAGTTAATTCCAAGACTTAGGGTCCAGAATGCATTGCCTGAGTGCGCAGTGGGAGCCGGTTCAATCGAGATGTTCAAGAGGGAATTAGATAGTTATTTGAAAAGAAACAATTTGCTGGGCTATGAGAAGGGAGGAGAATGGCACTAGGTGAAATGCTCATTCAGGGAGCCAGTGCAGACACGATGGGCCGAATGGCCTCCTTCTACACTATAACTATTCTGTGATCCTGTGACTACCCCCAACGACCTCCATTTGGTGGTAATCCAGCCCGTCGAGAGCTGCTGACCAGAAGGGGGCAGCTCTCCATTACCGGCGGAACCACCAGGAGTGGTGGCTTCTGCCAGTAATACCATGAGGCCTTCACCAGGGATCATCGTTATGCGGGTGGAATATGGTTGCAATGAAGGGAAGGAAGTGAAGTTGGAGGAACTAGCAAGCGGGTGACTCCCAGAAAGGCCCTTCTTCCTGATGTTGGGTTCCTGGATCAGGTACCGATGCCTTTGAACAAGAAACCCCCTCTTACCCCCTCGTAGGCCACAAGTAAATTCAAAAGGATTTTCTTGTCCGTCTCCCCAGATGTTGAGCCCCCAGCCTGCAGCTGGTCGAATGACAGTGGTGGTGGGAGGAGGTCTTTAAGTGGGTATTAATTGTCCACTTAAGGGCCTCAATTGCCACCTGGGTGGAAAGGCCATCATCAAGCCTTCCTGCCCCTGACTTAAATGGGGTGGGTGGGGGGAGAAGAGAGAGAGAGAAGAGGCATCCTGCTCAATCAAACAGTCTCTCCTGCCTCTGAACTTGCATCTGGGTGGGGGTCATTAAATTCTGCCCTCTTTTGCCAATGTTGCCAAGTCATGTACTCTGCAGTGACATTGATTCAGTTTATTTTTTGCCAGAAACTATACTGGGCACACTACAATAATACCCTCTCCACCACACAGTTGACTGACTATTTCAGGGAACAGTGACTTCAAGTACCCTGGAGATGCCACTTTAGTCCAAAATTCTTCCCTTTCCCAAACACAAAATGTAGAAAAGTAAAGAATTACTTCTAGATCACAGACCAGCCAGAATGAACATGAAAAGTTACTAGCAAAAAACTGAGGATGCTGGAAATCCAAAACAAAAATAAAAATACCTGGAAAGCAGCATTTCACTTGCACTTCCCTCAATTTAGTCTACTGCATTCATTGCTCCCAATGTGGTTTCCTCCACATTGGAGAGACCAAACGCAGACTGGGTGACCGCTTTGCAGAACACCTTCGGTCTGTCCGTGTGACCCAGACCTCCCTGTCGCTTGCTATTTCAACACTCCACCCTCCTCTCATGCCCACATGTCTGCAATGTTCCAGTGAAGCCCAACGCAAACTGGAGGAACAGCACCTCATCATCCGACCAGGCAATTCTGGACTGAATATTGAATTCAACAATTTTAGATCATGAACTCGCTCCTCCATTCCGACCCCCTTTCTGATTCCCCCCTTTTTTCCCAATAATTTATATAGATTTTTCTTTTCCCATCTATTTCCCTTATTTTTAAATGTATTCCATCCATTGTTTTATCTCTACCTTTTAGCCTATTTCGATCCCTTCCCTTCACCCCACTCCCACTGAGGCTATCTGTACCTTGCTCGTCCTGCTTTCTACCCTTAATTAGCACGTTCCTTAGATAATATCACCACCTTCAACACCTCTTTGTCCTTTTGTCTATGACATCTTTTGGCTATCTCCACCTATCACTGGCCCTCTATCCAGCTCTACCTGTCCCATCCTTCCCCACCCCCCCACCTTAGACCCGCTTATATTTCACCTCTTTTCTATTTTTACTTAGTTCTGTTGAAGAGTCATACGGACTCGAAACGTTAACTGTGTTCCTCTCCGCATGAAAAGTTAATGTTAGCTGAAACAACTCTTTAAGCAGAATTACAAGCATTGCCATTTTATTTTAATGGGCATTTTGAACTATAGTTGTATATTATACTTATCAGCTGTGCTTCCATGTTTAACAATATGTCGCTAAGAGAGTGAGAAAAGACATTAATTGTTTTTTATGCTGAGATTTTGTTGAAATGTTAAACCTTTTGCCACAGGGAGTGGTTGGGGTAGAGATCATTTTTAAGGGAAAACTAAATGAACATCCAAAGCAGAGCTATGTGGAGCAGCGCAACATAGAGTGGGGCAGTGGGCTTTGTTTGGATTGTGCCAACTTAAGACCAGCACTGGCATGAAGGGGTGAAAGGCCTCCTGCTCTGCTAGAAACATATTTGGTTCCAGAATCATAATAGATGTCTATTCTATACACAGAAAGACCCCCATGACTGGAAATAGTAACAGGTACAGCAGCAGTAACAATAGTAACAGTAATAATTAGTTGCCTTCCTGCTGTTTGGCAACAGTAAAATACCTTTTTTTTCCCCATGAAGACCATCATTAATTTTAACTTGAAGAGGTTTGATTCCAAAAACTGACCATCCTCTCGCTGAAGTAGTTCTTTTTGTTAGTCAGTTTTAATTGGGAAGAATTCTGCATGCAGAAAGCATGGATTTTCCCAAACTAAATATATAATTTTCCAAGGATCTTATTTGCTTGTTTCATACCTTTAAACCTGCAATTTGGGCTACCACTAACACATGTAGAAAACCTACAAGGAAACTTAAGTAGCTGTACCCAATGTTAAAAACCACACTCAAATTAAGGTAATATAAATGAGCCAATTAGCATGAAAAGTAAGCAGTATACATGTAATGGCGACTACGGGTTTAAAAAAAAACATTTTAGCTAATTATGTTCTTTGCTATTACTAAAATTTCCAAACAGCAACTGAAATTAAGACTCGTACTGGATAGGACCAGGAAAACAGACGTGCTTAACTTTGATTCCTCATCTGTTCTTCAAGAACAAAATATATTACTTTGTGGTTTGGTCACGGTGACCTTTGTTTAGGTTGGAAACCTAAAATGATTCACTCACCCTCTAATTCTTAATAAATTTTCTCCGTTAGTGTTTTTTTAAACAAAAGAGCTCCTTTTCTGCTTCTATTTTAGAAAAACATGTTCATCCAAAGGAGTGAGTACATTACCATTCAATATGCAATTTTCAGCTAGATGAAGATATGGAGCCAATCAATACAGTTTTCTATTGACTGGTTTTGTGTTGTTTAAGTTCATTCATTTCCGAGTGTGGTAAAAATTTGTGATAAAATGCTGTTGCGCTCAGCATTATTTGAAAAATATATAAATCACAGTGACCCTCAGCATCAAAACAAAGAGGCATCCTTTCTGTCCTTTTTCATTGTTTTGTAAAATCTGTAATGGTTGATCATACTGTTTTCATTTACCACATTGTGACCTTGGAGAAGGATAAACGGAACACAAAGTACAGTCAGGCTGTTGGGGGCAGCTTAGTGACTTGGTAACTTATTCAGCTGATAATTCCTGGTATTTGTTCAATAAAGCCTCTTCGGAAATGTCACAGGTCTACAACGAAGCCAGATTTGTAAGCAGAAATGGGAGCTCGACCCAATTAATAAACACATCCTCAGTCTGACAAAAAAACATATCAATCGCTTGCATCAATTAAGAACCTGGAACAAGTCCAGCACTGGCTGATTAAGCTTCAGATCCATCTCATTTAGTGGAAAGTCAGCTCTAAGAGAGCTCATGCAGAGAGCCATAGAGGTCTACAGCACAGAAAAGGCCCTTTGGCCCATCGAGTCTGCGCCAGTCAAACAAGGGTCTAACTATTCTAATCCAGCACTAGGCCCACAGCCTTGTATGCCATGGCATCGCAAGTGCACATCTAAATACTTCTTAAATGTTATGAGGGTTTCTGCCTCTACCACCCTTTCAGGTAGTGAGTTCCAGATTCCCACCACCCTCTGGGTGAAAAAATTCTTCCTCACATCCCCTCTAAACCTCCTGCCCCTCACCTTATATCTATGCCCCCTGGTTATTGATCCCTCCACCAAGGAGAAAAGTTCCTTCCTATCTACCCTATCTATGCCCCTCGTAATTTTAAACACCTCAATCGTGTGCCCCCTCAATCTCCTCTGCTCCAGGGAAAATAACCCCAGTCTATCCAATCTCTCCTTATAACTAATGTGCCTCGGTACGCCTATTAATATCATGGTGACAAGCGATGCTGTCAACCAGGTGATCTCTACCTCGTCAAGTAGTCCCAAAGGTTGGTGCAACTGTCACATTTACAATCCGTCATTCCAATGCTAAGATCGTCAGAGGCGCAAGACTAAACCAACACTGAATCCAAGATCAATGGGAAAAATCTGTGCCATTTCTGTTTCAGAATATACACCCCGGCAGAACTTGCAAAGGAAAATGGTATTCTTAAGTTAAATACGTATCACTCCACTTTGGATAACTAGTGATTGCTACCAGGATTTCTTTAATCAACACTGAAGTCAAAACATCGCTTGGAAAGAAATGCAGACCAATCAGACAAATGCAGGGCACCCCCTGTACAAACAGTGTCTACTCTTGTCATGGTATTTCATTTGAAGTTCTAATTCTACATTTGAGTTAAACATGAGCAACTTGTTAAAATTAGAGCACCGAAGTTTGCACCGCTGACAGTATTTACCTTCACAGAAGGGGCAGCACTCCCCTGGTATTTTGACTGGATTCTGACAGGTCTGCTTGCACGCCATGGCCATGCAGTGGTGTTCCCCGTTGACACACTGGCAGAAAGTACAGTCATCTTCTCGCCACTGATCACCATGTGCTCGAATCTGACTTCTAGCCAAACAGCCAAGGCCACCAACAGCTGGAAAAATCGGGTCTGCACAGAACAATGAAGGATAGAGATTAAATCATTGAAAAAAGCATGAGGAGTCAACATGATTTATTCCCACACAGCACGATATGCTGATTGAAGGGAAAAGGGTTTTTGCGTTTCTTGAATGGGGAAAGAGTTATATTTCATGACTTTCTTGGAAATTGTACTAGGAATGAATTTCTACAATAACCACGTAAACTAAGAAATTGCGATTTAAAAGTGAAACATTGACCAGTCATTGGTTGTGATACAAGAGCAGAAAATGCTGGAAATTCTCAGCAGGCCATCCAGAGTCTGTGGAGAGAGAAACCGAGTTAGTGGGCAGAGTCTTCAACTCTCAGACTTGTGGAATTTGGGAACTCAAATGCAGATGGAATAGGCTTTTCTGTCACTCTTTGGCCAAACCACGGCTTAGGATCCTGTTTCTGGGTTCCCCAGCCAATCAGAAAGAGTGAGGGGTGTTGCGTGGAATCTGTCAAAGGATTTCTAATTAAAGAGTCCTCAGCATGGGTCAGGAAGATTCGGCTGGAGTCCTGGGGCTACAGCAAGCACAAGAATGGAGAAAAGGCTCCTTGGGTCTCTTAACCTCACCTGGAGGTCCTGCTGCAGGGTCTAAGGGACTGCAGTGAAGTGACCTCTCCCATGGACTGGAAGAAGAGGAAAACCTCTCCAACCAGGCAGGCTTGGATGGAAGTGGTCGAGGAGGTCAGCAACAAAAGTGCGGTCCCCCCAACTTGGGAGACAGTTCCCCAAGAGGATACAGGGTCTCAGGGTGGTGGGAAAGGCAAGCGGTGTATCACTTTCAAGTGCTAAGCCCCACACTATGATTTCCCCAGCATTCTCCTGCACATCATTCCTCAAGACAACTTACATTATAGCTCAACTCACTGCTCTCTCTCCAGGCATCATCTCACACCCCCAACTGAACAGCAAACACTCACCCTCATCCTATTGCCCTCTTGCTCTCATAGCATAGGCACCCTCCACAAATGTCAGCCTTCCCTCCTCTCCACACAAGTGATTTCTAAAGCTGATAATTCAAAAAAGATCTTTCACAGCATATGGGCGTTGCTGGCAAGGTCAGCATTTGTTGCCCATCTCTAATCGCCCTTGAGAAGGTGATGGTGAGCTGCCTTCATGAACTGCTGCAGGTAGGTACACCCACAGTGCTGTTAGGGAGGAAATTTCAGCATTTCGACTCAGCAACAGTGAAGGAACAGCTATGTATTTCCATGTCAGGATGGTGAGTGGCTTGGAGGGAAACCTTCAGGTGGCGGTGTTCCCATGAATCCACTGCCCTTGTCCATCTTAAATGGTTTGGAAGGTGCTGTTGAAAAAGGCTTGGTGAGTTGCTGCAGTGCATCTTGTAGACAGTGCACACTGCTGCCACTGTGCGTCAGTGGTAGAGGGAGTGGATGTTTAAGGTGGTGAATGGGGTGTCAGTCAAGCGGGCTGCCTTCTTCTGGATGGGGTCAAGCTTCTTGAGTGTTGTTGGAGCTGCGCTCATCCAGGCAAGCGGAGAGTATTCCATCACACCCCTGACTTGTGCCCTGTAGATAGTGGAAAAGTTTTGGCAAGTCAGGTGGTGAGTTATTCACTGCAGATTTCTCAGCCTCTGACCTGCTTGTGCAACCGCAGTATTTATATGGCTGGTCCAGTTCAGTTTCTGGTCAAACTCTCTGCAGTGCTTCCTTGCAGAAGTGAGCACACAACCTTGGTGAGAGACAGAGACTCGGAGGCCGATGTCCCTTCAGTGACAGCTACCTTGACGACCACTAACCATGTGCATCCACCTACTCCACAGGGAAAGAGACCTTTTTCCAGGGGCTGCAGGTGTCAGCAGTCACCTGTCCTGAAAGGCTGACCCTCCTGAGGAAATGGGAGCTGATCCTCTGCCTGTAGGCCCTGTGCCTCGTTGAGGGGCTGGGGGTTGTTCTCATCTCCTTGGGGTTGGCGGTGTTGCTCCTGCTGCTGCTCCACTAGTTCCTCATCAGAGGTGCAAGATGCTGCTGCCTAAACTGTTTCCATACCATGGTGAAGGCTGGCAGCAAGGAACTGTAGCTGAAGGTGTGTGAAGTGCACGAGAGGTGAGCCAATTTCCAACAGGTTGGCAATCACCTGTTAAGCAATGAGAAAACACCCTAGAAGAAGTGCTATAGCACCAGCCTTTCACTGGTTATGGCTGGAGCTCTTCAATTTCACTGCTCAAAGCCTTCCCAGCCTGTCAGTTACATTGAAGGAGCATTCCCTGCTGTACACTCACCTGGTTAACCCTGGCAAGTTGCCGACAGCTCGGGAAATAGGTGCGCTGGCTGCTAAAGCTCGAAATGCTATTTAAGCCATAAGTTAATGATGTACTTCCACATGACAATAACTTAACCAGGTGGTTTCCCTGCGTGCCTACAAACCTATTCCGGTCAAATACGGAAGTGGACCAGATGATGTCGGAATCCTGACTGGTCGTCACGTTTTGTGGAATTAACTCCCTGCCCGCACCCACGCACGCACACACACACACACCCCTGCCCATTACAATTTCTTCAAATGCTTCAGATCGATGACCTTTCATTAGAACTGGAAGATGTTCAAGACGCAACAGGTTTTAGGTGCATAGAGGCAGTGACAAGGTGAAGGGGTATTGGATATAGAGGTGCTGCAATTGGCGACAGCAGAATGACAACCTCCCCCACCCACCACCCTCCCACAGTGGTTCATATCCAATGCTGAATCTGGAAGGCTGTGAAGTGCCTAATTCAAGGATGAGGTGCTACTCCTCAAAATTCCATTGAGCTTCGTTAGAGTACCCCATGGCGAACATTGTGTTGGTTACAAAGAGACCAAAGGAAGAGAGGGAATGAGGCGGAGAATTAAAACAACAGGGCTCAGAAGCGCAGCGTCGCTTGCAAACTGAACGGAGGTGCTCCACAAAGCAACAACTCCATCCGTGTATGGTCTCCCCAGTGTACGGTAGACCACATTGTGATGCAGCAAACACAGCATACTAAATTAAAAGAAGCAGAAATAAATCACTGTTTCACCTGGGGGGTGGGGGGGCGAAGTGTTTGAGGCTGCTGAATGTAAGAAGGGAAAATTGCAAAGGGCAGCTGGAGGATGTTGCACCTCCTGCGCTTTCATGAGAAGGTGCCATCGGAAGGGAAGGGGTGTCTGGTAGGATTGAGGAATGGACCAGGGTGTCGTGGAGGGAACGGTCCTTTGCAATGCTGAAAGGGGAGGGGTAGATGTGTCTTCTATTGTGGAGGTGGCGAAAAAAGCCTGATGATCTGTCGAATCTAGAGGCTGGTGGGTGGATAGTGTGGATGAAGGAAATCGTGGTTCTGGGAGTGAAGGGGTGAGAACAGATACGAGAAATGGGGCGGACACAGTCCAGGGACTGTCAACCACAATGGAAGGGAATCCTCAGTTGAGGAAAAAGGAAGACATATCATATGGAAGGTGACATCATCTTTGTTGTTGCAATAGAACATTGTAAAGTTTGCAATTTATAGACTTACATCCGCATTTCCGAATTCACAGTATTCTCAGAATAAAACTCAGAATAATCTTGGTTACAACAAGCGATTCCAGTGCAGGAAATTAAGAGGGAGAAATAAATAACTTCTTTAAACAGGGATTCCTACTTCCTTTAAAAATAGGTTCAATTAATTAATGATTTGCTATTATTTTGCTTCTTTTTGCCTGTTTTTGCCATTGTTTTAGCCAGAGAGAGACACTGAACTGTGACAAGTATGAAGCAGTTCTTTATTTACTTTGGTAGTTCTTCCTTTATATCATGCACAATACCTGAGAGCTTATAGAGGTAGCTGTGCAGCCTCAGACTGTATTGTCACATATGTGGGAAGTTTATTTTTATCGTCTCCTTGGTGATAGGGTTGACATAAGGTTATATATAAGAGTTTAGATATTGGCACTGGCTCAGTCATAGAAATGCCACCATGTTTCATTTTTGATGAGATTGGTTATGAGTTTATAACCAACCTTAGCAACACAGCGAGAGGTATGAAAAGGGGCACATTTGAGAGATGAATTGAATGGCCCCCTCCCATGCTGCAAATTTATACAATTCTATGATTCAAACTCAAGGCTAGAGAGAAAACAGAAAACACTGAAAAAACCCAGCTGAAAAACAGGAAATGCTAAAAAAAAACTCTCGCTCTCTCTCTCTCTCCTTCAAGTCCAGAAAGCTTTTAAAAATTTTAATTTTACTTATACATTTGTGGGATGTGGACATCACTGGCTGGGCCAGCATTTATTGTCCATCCCTAATTGCCCTTGAGGTGGTGGTGAGCTGCCTTCTTGAACCATTGCAATCCCTGTGGTGTAGGTATACCCACAGTGCTGTTAGGGAGGGAGTTCCAGGATTTTGACCCAGCGACAGTGAACGAATGGTGATATATTTCCATGCCAGGATGGTGCGTGGCTTGGAGAGAACCTCAGGTGGTGGTGTTCCCATGTACCTGATGGCCTTGTCTTTCTAGATGGTAGCGGTCATGGGTTTGGAAGATAGTGCCTAAGGATCCTTGGAGAGTTTTTGCATTGTATCTTGTAGATGGTACACATTGCTGCCACTGTGTGTCAGAGGTGGAGGGAGTGGATGCTGAAGGTGGTGGAAGGGGTGCCAATCAAGTGGGCTGCTTTGTCTTGGATGATGTCGAGCTTCTTGAGTGTTGTTGGAGCTGCACTCATCCAGGCAAGGGGAGAGTATTCCATCACACACTTGACTTTGTGCCTTGGAGATGGTGGACAGGCTTTTGGGGAGTCAGGAGGTGAGTTACCCGCCACAGGATACCTAGCCTCTGACCTGCTCTTGTAGCCACAATATGACTTTGGTAAGAGCTACTCAGATACTGTGAAAGGCCCTGTAGACTCTGTGTAGGTAGTGCCTCGTTTTGAGCTGCTCCCCTCTCTGTTTTGCAACTACCAGTCCGCCACCAGCATGCAACTATGGCTGGTCATGTTGCTCCTAATTTGAATGCCAGTTTAATGCAGCCAAAGCGCAATACTGAATATTTATTACTATATATCTAACATTGATTCGTCTCCTTTAACTGCCGCTGTGCTCTCGAGTTGCTTTCACGCTGAGTTTCAGGAAGCTTAGGAAACCTATGGAGCCAACATTAAACTAAAAAAGCAGCTGACTATCACTGTAATTGTATGAGCAACTCTCCTGATGGGGGTGTGTGGATTTAGTCTAATGCACTCAATTGAAATGTAGAAATTGGCCAGCTGGAACCAGCTTCTCCATGCTTTTGTCAACTTCCCCATTTTTTACCTCCCTCCCCCCCATTCACCATGTTAAAAATTCTTGACATTATCTCTCGACTCCCTCTGCACAGATGCTGCTTGACTGTTGAGGTCTGCCAACATTTTCTGTTCCTATTTTTAATCTTTCTCTCCCTGTCTGGTCCAGCACGTGGCTCTGTGAATAACCCAGAAATTACTACCTTAGATTTTCAGTCCCTTAATCTAGAATTTAATACTGCAAATCTTTTTGCAGGACCTCAGAACTAGTCCCTTCTCCTCCCCCATCGGCGCCTGTATGAGCCACTCCCTGTGGCTGTGTGTCTGCCTAGAATCATTGAATGGTTACAACATAGAAGGAGCTCATTCAGCCCATTATGTCCATGACGCTTCCTGCAAACATAATTCAGCTGGTTCCACTACCCTGTCTTTTCCCCCTCACCCTGCAAAATTTTTTCCCTTCAGGTAATTATCCAATTCTATTTTGAAGACCTCGATTGAATCTGATTCCACCGGTTCTCAGTGAGTGCATTGCAGATCCTAACCATTCACTGCATAAAAAAGTCTTCTGCATGTTGCCATTGCTTCCTTTGCTACTCACCTTAAATCTGTCCCCTCTGGTTCTTGACCCCTCTGCTAACAGGAATAGTTTCTCCCTGTCTACTCTGCCCAGATATCATGAAGAGATATTAATGTATATAATGTTATTGGAAATTATTTTAAACTGGACTTGTGGTAGGGTCTATGTCTGTGGGTGTGAGTGTGTGTGCTAATTGGATTAAAGCTAGTCTTGGTGCTTTGATGTGTAGTTGCTCTGAAATGTTAAACAGTAAGGAAGCTAAGGTAAAGAGGATGTTTGCATTTTGTTGAATAAGCCATTCAGAGGCGGCGGGGGGAGGGGGGGTTGTGAAATCTTGCACCTAGTTAGGAAACACCAAGCAATACATTTAAATTACTAATAAAATTGGTACTATGAAAGGGGTTTCATTGTTAGAAGGGGTGGAGCTCAAAGGGCCCAGTGATACAATGAGAATTTACATTCAAAGGGAAGGCTAGGTATATACAGAAGGTTTTTGTGTGGAAGTTAAAGGCATGTTATATCTAAGCTGCCTGTAAGCCTACCACTGTGTCTGCGAAGGAGCCAAATTGAAAGGAACCTCATAAGATAAAATGTGCTTTGCTTGGTGTCTGTTTAAATCTATGGGTTATTGCTGCCTTGGGGAAGGTTATCTGGGAGTGATTCATTTGGAGATTTGTTTAATAGTTATTATGGTAGTAAGTCGTCAACATGTATGTATTTAATTTATTAAAGTTAATAAATGTTTAATTTAATTTATAAAAAAACCTCTGGAGGCTTGGTGGCTTCATTTCTGAATTCAGAGCTGTGTCTCAAACATACCAATTGAAAATATAGGTTCTGGCAGTCATTTAAAGTTTCCCTCTGGGATTTTAAATAACTCAGCCTTTACCAACTGGTGTTTCATAACACCTGACCCCTCATGATTTTGTGCACTGCTTTGAACATGTTCTGTTCCAGAACCTTTTGTATTTTCATGATTTCCTGAATCCTGGCACCATGGAAGCAACATTATTTGGGATTCTGGATCACCTCTACAGAAGAACCCCGAACGATCACCACTTGTACGTTCTCACTAGCTGTACTGTTTCTTTCATGATTATGTTTGCTCCTCAGTGCCCTGTTTTCACTAATGATTAACCACCTCCACATCACCCTTTTCATCCACATCACTGATACCTAACTGGACACATCAGTCAAACTGAGCTCCAGAGATGAGTCCCTTTCTACCGATACCTGTTGCTTTGCTGATTGGTTACCCAGCCTCTCACACCAGCTCTTATAATCCCAGTGACCTGTGGGGTCATCACCTTCTGGAACATCTGCTCTAGAAAATGTTCTCCATCGCAACTGCTGTGGAGTACGATTATAAGGATTAGGAGCAGGAGTAGGCCACTCAATCCCTCAAGCTTGCTCCACTTTTCAAAAAGATCATGGCCGACCTGCTTGCAGCCTGAACTCCACTTTCCTGTCTACTCCCATCCCCCATCCTCAGACTCCACACTCCCATTAAGCCTCAACTCCCTTCTCAATCAAAAAATCTGTCTAACTCAGCCTGGGATATATACAGTGACCCAGCCACCACTGCTCTCTGTGAAAGAGAATTCCAAAGACTAACAACTCTGAGAGAGGAAATTCCTCCTCAAACCCATTTTAAATGGGAGATCCCTTATATCCCCCTGTTCTAGATTCCCCCATGAGAGGAAGTATCCTCTCAACCTTGTCAAGCCCTCTCAGAGTCTCACATGTTTCATTAAGATGACCTCGCATTCTTCTAAACTTCAATGAGTTTAGGCCCAACCTGCTCAACCTTTCCTCAAAAGGCAACCACTTCAGCCAAGAAATCAGTCTAATGAACCTTCTCTAAACTGCGTCCAATGCAAGTATATTGTTCCTTAAGTAGGGAGACTAAAATTGTACACAGTACTCCAGGTGTGGTCTTACCAATGCCTTGTCCAGTTGTAGCAAGAATTCCCTACTTTTATACTCCATCCCCCTTGCAATAAAGGCCAACATTCCATTTGCCTTCCTAATTACTTGCTGTATCTGCATACTAGCGTTTTATGATTCAGATCACTCTGTATTGTAGCATTCTTCAGTCTCTCGCCATTTAAATAAATTCTGCTTTTCTATTCTTCCTGCCAAAATGGACAACCTCACATTTTTCCACATTATACTGCCAAACCTTTGCTTGCTTACTTAACCAATCTATAACTCTTTGCAGACTCTTTGTATAATCCTCACAACTTGCTTCCCTACCTATCTTTGTATCATCAGCAAATTCGGCTATAGCAATCAGTTTCTTCATTCAAGTCATGAATAAAGATTGTAAATAGTTGAGGCCCCAGCACTAATCCCTGCAGCACTCCACTAGTCACAGTTTGCCAACCTGAAAATAACTAATTTTTCCTGATTCCCTATTTCCTGTTAGTTAGCTAATATTCTATCCATGCTAATATATCGCCCCCCCCCCCTCCGCCCCACACACACACACACATGCACACGCACACACACACACACACACACACACACATCCATGAGCTCTTATCTTGTGCAGTAGCCTTTAGTGTGGAACCTTATCAAATGCCTTTTGGAAATCCAAATACACCACATCTACTGGTTCCCCTTTATTCACCCACCTGTTACATCCTCAAAGAGCTCTAATAAATTTGTCAAACTCAATTTCCCTTTCATACAACCATGTTGACTCTGCCCGATTATATTCCGGTTTTTGAAATGTCTGCTACTACCTCAGTATTCTAGCATTTTCCCAATGACAGATGGTAGGCTAACTAACTATGGTTTCTTGCTTTCTGTCTCCCTTCTTTGTTGAACAGTGATATTACATTTGTGGCTTTCCAATCTGCTGGGACCTTTTCAGAATCTAGGGAATTTTGCTTATTCTGTCAACTTGACTCTGGATCTGTTCAACTTTGCTCAAGGAATGCAGCCAAAGCATACTTTATATATGTACAGTTACCATAGATGGTAATAAGGGCAGGGAGGTCAAAATCATGCATGGCAGCATATCAACCTGCACTTTGATCCTACTATACCAATTCATACATTTAATACAAGGGAGTTTAATTGGCTGTTTAGTCAAATTATTTCTAGTTACTCACTCTAATTCATTACTTTAACTTGATATGTTTCGAAAATCTTTTCTGAAGTACTCCCTGAAGTCATTCTGGAGTTACCTCCACGACCACCAAATTCCCATCTGACAGCTCAGCGGCAATAATCGGACTGGATGAATTCATTCCATTGTTGTCAGTTCTGAACTAGCAGGTTTGCGCACTGCAGTCATCTGTACCTCTTTGTGACAAACCACTCTCGACTGTTTACCCAGTGCTTTCTGAGACTTCCTCAGCTTTGTGTTCCACATACTGCTCTGTACCAGGCCTTGAAAGGTATTCTAAAGATTTCCATTCTTAAAATGAGCCCAAACCTTTACTGTGGTCTTTCTTGAATATTTTGTATAAATGTTGTTTCTTGTCCAAGCCATGTTCTTGTTCTGTCATTCTTGATTCTTTGCACCCTGGACACTGCCAATATTCATTCCTTTCAACCAACTACTCTCTGCTGTTTAGTACCTTGTGCTCATGAACATGAGTCATGTTCCCACACACTGACACATATAATAAGCTCTACTGATACATATAATAAGCTCTTGCCTTGAGAGAGTTATTTTAGAGTTGAAAAGCATAAGACAGTATTTATTTCTTGAATAATTTTTTGGTGGGTAAGAAAACGAATCCATTAGTAAATCATCAGGATTTTCACTGTGAAAGGTAGCTAATTTGTCGTGCTAACACTTCTAAGTCATGGTGACCCTGCATGCAAATTCCTGACCTTTGATTTGTTAAATTTCACTTCATGCCAATCAGCAAATCAGAGTTGTCAGGGGGGAAAAAAAATCCCAACATTCATCCACTCTGAAGTGCATTAGCTTGAACTACAAGGAACAGACCACATATTTTATAGCAATCAAGATGCATTTTATATTAAGCAAAATGGAAGGGTAAACAAAATTTCTCATTTCTTATCAGAACAAGAGTTAGCAGAAAACATCCTTTCAGCTGCATCATCCATGAAGAACTCAATGGAAATGGCAAAGTTACATTTTTCTTTGTGATAAATTCCATGCAGTTCTCAGCATCAGATTAAAAACTAAAAGTTAGCCACAATGAGAGATAAATTTTCAGCCCGTCAGTAGTGATGGTTGTTATCTTTATGCGAATTCCTTAACCTGACACCACGCATTTTAAATTCCTTCTGTCTCATCACTCTCTTACTAAGGCTCAAAAGTTCCAATTCCTGAATCAATTGATTAAGTGCCATTACTGAAACAAGGCCAGCCCCCATTATAATTTAACTATTCCTCTATATCACTCTCTTCACAATTTACATTAATATTTTGGACTTTGGAATCAAAAAGACAATTTTTAACTTTGCGCATGACTCCAAATTTCAGGGGAGTTTGGGGGCTATAGTCAATACTGCGGAGGACTGCAACCAATTACAGGAAGACATTGATAAATGTACAGAATGGACAAATAATTGGAAAATGAAGTTCAACACAGATAAATGTGAGGTACTATGTTTTGGTAGGAAGAATAGGGAGGTCACTCATTACTTAGAACCATAGAAAAGTTACAGCACAGAAGGAGGCCATTCAGTCCATCTTGTCCATGCCAGCCCGAGGACACCCAAGTGCCCTTTCTAATCCCACCTTCCTGCACCCGGCCCATAGCCGTGCAGCTTACAGCACTTGAAGTGCAGATCCAGGTACTTTTTAAAAAAGTTTAGAGTTTCTGCCTCTACCACCAACTTGGGCAGTGAATTCCAGACACCAACTACCCTCTATGTAAAAATGTTCTTCCTCATGTCCCCCTACACCTTCTGCCACTTATCTTTATCTATGTCCCCTGGTTCTAGAATTCCACCTAGGGAAACAATTTTATTCTGTCCACTCTATCTATTCCCCTCATAATTTTGTACACCTCAATCAAGTCACCTCTCAGCCTTCTTTGTTCTAAGGAAAATAACCCCAACCTATCCAATCTCTCCTCATAGCTACACATTTCTAACCCTGGCAACATTCTTGTAAACCTCCTCTGCATTCTCTCCAGAGCTATTACGTCCTTCCAGTAATGTGGTGACCAGAACTGCACACAATACTCCAGTTGTGGCCTCACCAGTGTTTTATACAATTCCAACATTATATACTTACTTTTATATTCTATACCTTTGCCAGTGAAGGAGAGCATTCCATATGCCTTCTTTACAACCTTGTCTACTTGAACTGCCGCCTTCAGGGACCTGTGTACTTGTACGCCAAGATCTCTCACATCATCTACCCCTCTTAGTATATTCCCATTTATTGTGTAATCCCTGTAACTGTTTGACCTCCCTAAATGTATGACATTACACTTCTCTATGTTAAAATCCATCTGCCACTTTACCGCCCACTCCACCAACCCACCTATATCATTTTGGAGATTATGGCTATCCTCTACACTATCCACTACTCGGCCAATCTTTGTGTCACCTGCAAATTTCCCAATCGTGCCCCCAACATTCACGTCCAAATCGTTAATATAGAACACAAACAGCAAGGGTCCCGATACCGAGCCCTGTGAAACACCACTTGAGACAACTTTCCATTTGCAAAGGCATCCATCAACCATTACCCTTTGTTTCCTGTTACAAAGCCAACCTTTTATCCAGTTTGCCAGATTACCCTGAACTTAGATGGTGCAAGTCTAGATGAGGTAAATGAACAAAGGATCTGAGTATAAATACATCAATCACTAAAAGGTGCACTGCAGCACTAAAGTTTATTTCTACAGGGATAGAATTGGAAAGTTGTGAAGTTATGCTAAATTTGTACCAAACCTTAGCAAGACCACACTTGGGAGTGCTGCATTCAATTCGGATCACCATATTATAAAAAGGGTTAGAGACACTGCTGAGGGTGCAGGGTAGATTTACAAGGGCAATACCAGAAATGCATGGCTATACATAAACACACCTTCTGTTTAGAAGGAGGGCTGTGGACTTGTGGAAGTCACATGATGAAGGAACCATTTTTGTTGTCTGCTTTGAAAACCAGCAAGGAACTTCTTGCAGACAGAGCGTTTCACCAAAAAGCCACCAAACTAGCTGCAAGTCAGCAAGCAGCTAAGGTAATTAACAGCAATACCTTGAAAATGGGAGACCCTATCTGAGAGAAGGACTCCTCAGCCTGCTCCAATTGAAGCTCACCTGAGAACCAACCTCCTAGAAATTCGTATAAGAAACCTCATAGCCTGTGAATTCCTCGCTTTACATGAACTTTGCTTCAACTTTAAAGCATCAACTGCATCTAAGAAACCACAGGCTTGCCACAAAAAGACTGAGATAATTATAAACTATAACAGTCTATAACCTCCATCTGTATCTAATCTTTGTGTGCATGGAAGTATGAGAGAGATGAGCAAGTGAAATGCTGTGTTAAATTCAGGGTAAGTGTGTGATAATAAATAATAATCTTTATTTTCAACTCACAAAAAGCTTGGGACACTCACTCTGAGGCTAAGAAAACACAACGCTCTTACATGCAAACATATGAACCACGGGCAGCAAATGAAAACACAAATTCTGTCCAAGACAGAAGCACTTAAGGGGGAAGGTAATAAAAAGTTATGATGATAGATTCACATGAGAAAAGACATGAGAAGACTCAAGTGGAGTGTAAACATCAGCATGGACTGGGTGGGCCGACTGGCTTGTTTCTGTGCCATAAATCCTATGTATGTATCCTAAGTAATGTGATTGACAGCATAGTGCATTTAGCTTAGCAAAAGAGTTTAAAGGGTTTGAAGAAGTGAACAAACCCAAGCTAGGGGAGACAAAGGGAGGTGGTTGAAGCCACAGTGAAGAGGTAGATTCTATGGATGTTTTCTTAAAATGGAAACAAATTAAACACAAAGGTTAGGATGGTAGATGGAGTGTTCCAGATTATCAGCGCAAGGCAGCTAAAATCTCTGCCACTGATGAAAGAACAGAGGCGAGGGGATTGCACATAGACTAACACTGGAGAAAGAAAAAGGTGCTAGGCAAGGATGTAGGACTGGACATGGTTATAAAGGTTTGGGAAGACAGAGTCCATTGAGGGATCTGAAGGCGAGGATGACGATTTGAAGTCAACACACTGAGAAAGAGCAGGAACCAGTAAAGGTGTTAATGGTATATTAGTTATATTGTTAATTCAACAACGTCCTTCATTTGTTTATCTTAAGTACCTAGAGCACTTATAACGAGACTGCTGGGACCCAAGTATATGTAATGCTGCACTTTGTAAATAAACCTTATCAAGAAAAGTATTAATGTCTAGTTTCATACTTCACCAACTGACTTGGGATGGGATTAACATAGCCGACAATGATTGGGATGGTAGGTGTGCTGCATTTTGTGCGAGATAGGGGGTGGCCAATGGAATTCTGGAAGAATTGTGCTTTATGTTAAGTCGAATTTGGAAAGCCAGCAAGGGAGCACTAGAAATGTCAAAAATCAGATACTGTGGATGCTGGAAATTTGAAATAAAAACAAAGTGCTGGAAATACTTAGTAGGTCAAGTAGGGTCTGTGGCGAGAGGAACAGAGTTATCATTTCAGGTTGATGACCTTTCATCAGAACTGGAAAAAGTTAGAGATGTAATAGGTTTGAAGCAAGTACAGAGGCAGGGAGGGGAGGGAAGAACTAAAGGGAAGGTCTGCAGTGAAGGTCTGAAAGGCCAGCGAGATTAAATGACAAAAGAGATGATGGCGCAGAGATGATGGGATAAGTAAAGCAACAAAAGGCAGGCCCGGAGGAGGTGTAAATGGCAACAGCAGAATCATTAGCAGTAGCTGCTGTCCTAAAGATGATCTGAAATTGCTGAATTCAATGTCAAGTCCAGACGTGAGAAAAATGTCTATTCGAAAGAGGAGGTGCTGTTCCTGGAGATTTACGGTGAGCTTCAGAAGAACAGTGCAGGAATCCAAGGACAGAGGGGCCAGGATGGAAAGGGGGAATGGTTGGGGGTGTTGGTGGGGCGGGGGGGGGGGGGAGGGTGGAATTAAAATGACAATCAACCAAAAGCTCAGGGTCACGCTTGCGGACTGAACAGTGATCAACTGGAAATGCCTTGCCTGGAAGTGATAAAATTGTGAATGAGAATTTCAGCAGTAGTGACGGAAAGGTAGGGAGGGAGAGAGACAATTTATTAGAGGTGGATGTCAATGGTCTTGGAGAAGTACTGCTCAGAATCAAGTGGGGAACCAAGGTCACACACATTCAGCTAAGGTTTAGCAGGCATCCAGGAGGGGAAAGGATTAGGAGCCGGGGTGCCGAGCTCAAGATAGACCCAAATGAAATGGTCTTGGGCCTGGTGATGTTGAGCTGTTTAAAAAAATAATAATTCTGGTTCAATCTCAATTTGATTTCAGAAGAGGTCAACACCAAAGCTTTTGTGAAATCAAGGGTGAAAGTGGAAAATTAAAGCTGAGCATCACTGGCCTACATTTTGGAAACTAATCCCATATTTATAGATTATGTTGTAAATGTGTGGTAAATTGATCACAGTTAAGAGGGAAAAAGAACGGAAACATATTGGCTTAATCTGTGAACATGGAAAGATAGGCAATGCAATATTGGGACTGACAAAGAAGAGCAGCGGCCTTGGTAAGTAGGACCTGGTGAGTAAATTAGAAAAGTGTAATTTTTTAAACAAGTAGCTATACTTGGATTTAACTGAGAAGTGTCAGGAATAAGGGAAATTTAGGGCCAATATAATGAAGTAATATAAATAATCCAAAGTAGAATGAAGTTAAGGGAAGTAGAGTTAAGACATGGCAGGGCAGCTCAGTCAAGTGGAATGCGTGTCCAGTAACATGTGTGAAATCATGGAGGCTCCCGGTGTCCAATATGACCACATGTGCAGGAAGTGCTGTCAGCTGCAGGAATTTGAGCTCTGGGTTTCAGAGTTTGAGCGGCTGGAGTCACTGTGGCGCATCCGCGAGGCTGAGAGCTACGTGGATAGCACGTTCAGAGTGGTGGTCACACCACAGCTTAAGGACCTGGAGACAGAGAGGGAATGGGTGGCCACCAGATGGTCCAGGAGAAGTAGGCAGGTAGTGCAGGAGTCCTCTGCTCACTAATTAGTTTTCCGTTTTGCAAGCTGGTTCCTCAGAGAACTGCAGTCAGAGCCAAGTTTGTGGCACCACGAGTGGCTCAGCTGTACAGGAGGGGAGGAAAAAGGAAGAGCTATTCATTGGTTAGGGGAACAGACAGGCATTTCTGTGGCCATAGATGTGAATCCAGGATGGTATGTTGCCTCTCTGGTGCCAGGGTCAAGGATGTCACAGAATGGCTGCAGGAGGGTGATCAGCCAGAGGTCATGGTCCACACTGGTACCAATAACCTGGCTAGGCAAGAGGATGTGGTCCTGAAATCAGAATTTAGGCAGCTTAGAAAATTAGCAAGCAGGACCTCAAATATAGTATTCTCCAGATTACTCCCAGTGCTGCGTGCCAGTGAGTACAGAAATGGAAGGATAAGGCAGATGAATGAATGGCTGGAACAACGGTGCAGGAGGGAGGGTTTTAGATTACTGGGACACTGGGACTGGGCCTGGGTGGGATGACACCTGTACAAGCCAGAAGGGTTGCACCTGAACAGAGCTGGGACTGAGTTCCCTGCGGGGCATTTTGCTAGTGCTGCCAGGAAAGCTTAAAACTAACTCAACAGGGGTATGGGAACCAAGAGAAAATATGAGAGACGAATACCAGGGTACGCAAAATACTGGGAGGGACAGATAGCACTAGCATAGAGAATAGTAAGTTGATAGCTGAAGTCGGGGCAAGGGAGAAAGTAATAAAATCTAAATCAGGGTTACTGTGCATGTATGAGAATGCATGGAGGATAGTTAATATGATAGGGGAGTTACAGGTGCAGATGGGAAATATGTTGTTGTGGCAGTAACAGAGACCTGGCTCAAGGAAGGGCAGAACTGGGTGTTAAATATTCCCAGTACAAGGTGTTCAGAAAAGGAAGGAAAGAAGAGGTGGCATTACTGGTTAAGGAGAGCATTGCTGTGCTGGAGAAAGATGATGTCCCAGTGGGTTCAGGGACAGAATCAATTTGGCTAGAGCTAAGGAACAAAAAAGGTGCAATTACATTGCTCGGTGTAGTCTAGAGACCAATAGATAGTTAGAAGAACGTAAAAGAACAATTCTGCAGGGAAATTATCCTGTAGAGAGATGCAAGCATTATAGAGTAGTTAGAATGGGTGACTTTAATTACCCGAATGTAAACTGGGATAGTGGTAGTGTAAAGGTTATGAGAGGGGCAAATATTTCTACATGTGTTCAGGAAAATTTTCTACAGCAGTAAGTGTCCAATCCAACAAGAAAAGGTACACTGTTGGACCTGACTCATGGAAATGAGGTGGGCCAAGTAGGTCAAGTAGGTCAGCGGGGAAACATTTAGGAGGCAATGATCATTGTATTGCAGGTTTTAGGGTGATGATAGAAAAGGATGATAGGCAATCCGGAGTAAGAATAATTAACTGGATGAGAGCCGACTTCGATGGGGCAAGAATGGAGTTGGGCCACATAGACTAGAATGAAAGATGGGTGGGAAAAACTGTAGCTGAACAATGGGCTACCTTCAAAAAAGAATTAGTTCGGGCACAGTCAAAGTATATTCCATTAAAAGGGAAAGGTAGGGCAAACAAATCCAGAGCTCCCTGGATGAAAAAAGGAGATAGAAGTTAAGAAGAAGAAAAAGTGTGCTTATGTGCCAGGTAGAAAATACAGTCGAGAAGGTTCAGAGGGGAGGTGAAAAAGCACGTTAGAGAAGCAAAGAGGGATTATGAGAAAAGACTGGAAGCCAACATAAACGGCAATCCTAAAGTTTTCTATAGGCATATAAATAGTAAAAAGGTGGTGAAAGGAGGACTAGGACTGATTAGGGGCCTAAAAGGGAATTTACACATGGACGAAGGGGCCATGGCTAAGGTATTAAATGAATAATATGCATCCATCTTTACCAAGGAGGTAGATGTTATCCAGGCCATGGTGACGGACGAGGAAACTCTGTCACTACAAGGGTTCCAGATTGATAAGGAGGAAGTGTTGAATAGACTGTCGGCACTTAAAGTTGACAAGGCACTGGGACCAGATGAGGTACATCCAAGGATACTGAAGGAAGTGAGAGTAGAAATTGCAGAGGCACTGGCCATAATCTTTCAGTCTTCCCTAGACTCCGTGCCAGAGGACTGAAGAATTGCATAGATTGCACCCTTGTTCAAAAAAAGTTGTAAGGATAAGCCCAACAATTACACACCAGTCAGTTTAACTTCTGTGATGGGCAAGATTCTAGAAACAATTATTCAAGATTGAATTAGTAGTCACATGGAAAAGTATGGGCTGATAAGAAAGAGCCAACATGAATTTCTGAAGGTGAAATCGTGTTTAACTAACTTGGAGTTTTTTTTGAAGAGGTAACTGTCACAAAAGCATAATAATTTTCAGAATGTTATAGGGATTTATTGTAAAGTAGTAATAGTGGGGTCTGGAGAGTGAGCACTTGTGCGTGTGTTGTGTGACTTAATTGAATTAAAGACAGCTGGTCTGAAGACTTTGATGTATCATAAGAGAAGCTAGGTTTGAAATGCTAAATAAGTAAACATGGCTGAAGTTTTAGAATGTGAGGTGTAAAGGAAAATTTACACTTTCAGATAAACCAGAATAGTTGAATTTCAAAAGAGAGGGTGAAATGTTACGCTTAGCCAGTAGAAGCCAAACAGTATGTTTATTTTTCCCAAAGCTTACTGATAAAATTGATACTATGAAAGATTTTTATCATTAGAAAGGTGAAGTCCAAAGAGATATTGGAACAATGGGATTTATATTAAAAATGGAGAAACATGTATAAAGGGGATGAGGCTGTGTATAAGGAGAAGGAATTCTAAGATCTAACAAGTGTCAAAAGCCTCCAGCCTCTATGTACCAAGCTGCTGCCTATAAAAACCAAAGCCAAGAGAATTCACAGTGAAAATCCCTTTCCAGGGTATTGTGTGCTTTGCCTGGTTTTGGGAAAATCTATTTTGTTTTTACTGTTGCCTTAATGGGCGTGTAACTGGGAGTCAGGTTAATTGGGGGAGCTAGGAGTTATCAAAGTAGTAATTTGTAGACCTATGAATGTGCTTAAAGTTTTTTAAAATTAATAAATATTTAATTTAGCTTTGTAAAAAACCCTCAGACTCAGTGGACTTATTGCTACTCAATTCAAGGCACACATCTCAAAATAAAAATACACATTGCAAAACAGTTGTGACAGTTGTTTCAAGTTTCCCTCTTGGACATGAGCAGCTCAGCATTTATCATCTGTTGTGCCATAACAGTAACAGGAAAGGTCGATGAGGGTAATGCTGTTAATGTGGTGTACATGGACTTTCAAAAAGCATTTGATACAGTGCCACACAACAGATTTGTGAGAAAAGTTATTTCTCATGGAATAAAAGAGACAGTAGCAACATGCATACAAAATTGGCTGAAAAATAGGTAGCAGAGAATAATGATCAATGGATATATTTTGGATTGGAGGAAGGTTTGTAGTGGAGTTCCCCAGGGGTCGATATTGGGACCCTTGCTTTTCCCAATATATATTAATGATCTAAATCTTGATGTGCAGGGGACAATTTCAAAGTTGGCGAATGAATCAAAGCTTGGGAGTGTTATGACCTGCGAGGAGGACGGTGTGGAACTTCAAGAGGACATAGACAAGTTGGTGGAGTGGGCAGATAGATGGCAGATGAAGTTCAATGTGGAAAAGTGTGAAGTGGTGCATTTTGGTAGGAAGAATGTGGACAGGCAATATAAAATAAGGGGTGAAATTTTGAAGGGGGTACAAGAGCAGAAAGACTTGGGTGTATGTGTGCATAGATCATTGAAGGTGGCAGGACAGGTGGCGAGAGCAGTTAATAAAGCATATAGATTCCTGGGCTTTATTAATAGGAGCATAGAATGCAAGAGCAGGGAGGTTATGCGGAATTTATGTAAGGCATTCGTTAGACCTCAGCGGGAGTATTGTGTACATTCTTGGGCGCCGCATTATGGGAAGGATGTGAACACATTGGAGAGTGCGCAAAAGAGGTTTACAAGAATGGTTCCAGGGATGAGCAACTTCAGTTATGAGGTTAGATTGGAGAAGTTGGGACTATTCTCCCTGGAGAGAAGGCGCCTAAGAGGAGATTTGATAGAGATGTTCAAAATCATGAGGAGGCTGGACAGAGTACGTAGGGAGAAGCTGTTCCCACTCATAAAAGGATCGAGAACGAGAGGGCATAGATTTCAAGTTATTTGCTAAAGAAACAAATGTGACGTGAGAAAAAACTTTCACACAATGAGTGGTTCGGATCTGGAAGTGTGATGGGAGCAGGTTCAACTGAGGCATTCAAGAGAGCATCAGACGATTATCTGAATAGAAACAATGTGCAGGGGTATGGGGAAAAGACAGGGCAATGGCACTGGGCCATAATGCTCATTTGGAGGGCTGGTGCAGACATGATGGGCCAAATGGCCTCCACCTGTGCCATTAAAATTCTGTGATTCTGTGAAATACTGAGAGACCTGAAAGATAAACAGAAGATATGCTGGGAATATTCAGCAGGTCTGGCAGCATCTATGGAGAGAGGAACAGAGTTAACGTTTCAGGTCTGTGACCTTTCATCAGATTCTCTCTCCACATATGCTACTAGACCTGAGTATTTCCAGCATTTTCTGTTACATTGGAACAGATAGGAATAGAGTTGAAGTATAGTAGCAAATAGATGGATCATGGACAAGAGGCGGTGAAGAGGAATGGTGTGATCAACAGTGATAACACAAGTATAAAAAAAGGCCAGGCTACAATTCAGTCCATGACAGGAACACAAGAGATGGAACAATATCTCTTTGGCAATTAGGTTCCAGGATCTTAAACGTGGGGCAACACAATCTCAATGACTAGCCAGTCCTCAAGGTACTGTACTATTATAATGACACCTTGGGCTTATTTACTGTACAAGACACAAGGCATCAATCGCTCATAAGGGATTGGGTAAACATGTTGTGGATTCATTTAAGACTAGGCACATGAGAACTGTTGTACCAAGCTCTAAGATATCAGGGCTGTGTGCGCGCGCCTTGCTCAAAGCAAAAGTGAAACTATGACTGGATCACGTGACACATTTCCCTTCTCAATGTTATGTAGTATGCCTTTAAGAGATATCAACAACACAAGGGAACTTTACAATTTTGTTACAGTAATATTGCAACCTAGTAACTGACTTTAACATTTAATGTGGATGAACAAAAATGAGCACAATTGTTGATTTCTATTGACTTGAAGGGCATTCAGACACCGGCTGGTGGACCACCTACAGCCCATAAGCCCTAATCGGACCAGCCCACAAAGTCAAAGTGCTCTAGATACATCACTCTGTACTGCTCAATGGAAATGATTTAAGAGAAACTTTATTAATAAAATCCCGAAGGCAAAAAACAGTTTGGACCAGTACTCTTATTTCCCAGTTTTTACTGGTGTTCCATTTTAAGGTATATAAGGCCAGTTCGGACCAGTACTTGTGTCCTAGTTTTTACTATTTTTTCATTCTGGCTAGTGAGTTTAAAAATACTCCAAATAGCACACATACAGCTGAAATAGTGAAAAAAAATCATTAATTGCTGTTGCATTCTTGCAATTGTGCATTACAGCACAAAGAGTCAATATGTTAACTGCACTTTAAGCAGCTGTGTTGCACGAGCTCAGTTAATCACCAAAGAGATGAAGAGTGAATTTATGTTCACTAAACCTGATAATATGACTGAAAACGAAATGGGTCTTTCAAAGAAATTAGAAGCCCATCAACTTATGGGGTAAATAACACAGAAACTTATAAAACCTGTGGTTGAAAAATCATTCATGCCCGTCATCTTAAAAGAGTTGTATTAACAGCAGTTTCATGCTCGCAACTCTGGATCACTTCATTAATGTACGTATTTATATTGCCACAATAGGACAGAAACATTTGGCTATTTACTTTTCTACAAAGTGAGAGTTAAGTGAACGAAGTTTAGGTGCTACAAACACTGCCTCTAAACTGAATTTGAAATATTAAAGACACAATGTTTAGTATAAACTCTGGTATTTATCTTTTTTCTGTAATGCCTACATCAACGTCAAAATGTCAGGTCTTAGTTCTGTGGAAGGAGATTTTGGTTAAAATTTGCTTTGCAAACAGTTAGAAATGATCTTGTTCCAGTTAAAGGCTGAGGTGTAATCGCCACATAAATTCTAGCCATCAGTGACATTGCTGTGGGGTAATCAGCTGGATTCAATACATTCCACGTGCCACAAATGTGGATGATCGTTTCGCAGAAACCAGCTTATTCTCTCTATTGTGTAAGCTTCCCACATTCCCACAGGAAAACACTGTCCTTCTAAACACAACACTGCTCCTTTCCTTTATCAACAAACATACAGTATGAAGGTCTCCCTCGTGGTTGTGCACCAGTTATGTATTGCTGCAAAATTATTTCAAGTTACTTGGTGAATTTTACCATCTGCTCATTTTTCACAACTATTGCCAGTGGCCATGTCATTAAATCATTGCCGGAGCGAGACAATGATCATATATGAGCAATATAATCTCAATACAACATACACAGTGCGTTATTGCTTTTTTTTTAGCTGGAGGCACATTTTATAATCCAGACCTTCACTCTAGTCAGTGGAAACTTACCCTGACAAACTGGACAGCACTCTCCCTCAGGGATGTAATAGTTTTCACATTTCAGCTCTCCACATTCTGCTTTCGAACATAACGAGATCCCACCTCGACAGCGACAGAACCAGCAAGCCTCCATGCGATACACCTCTCCATCTGTATACTCGGTGCCATTGTATACACATTTGCGAGTTGCTTCTGAGAGAAAAAAAACAAGAATTTCTGAATGATAAGGGCACACCTGTAAAACATTTCCTCAAGTCCGATCTCCTGGATATTAGGATTTAATTTGAAATGCAGCATTTGGCCAACAGAGGTCTCCATTACAGTATAACATACAGACAGCAGTATTTCTTTGACATGTTCTTTGTCCAGTGTCCCTGTATAAAGCACTACTCTGTACTGGCAGATTATTGCTGCTAAGTGTGCAGTTTAAACAGGCAAATCACACGAGAAACTTTTCTGAAATTCCAACCAACTTAGAAACATGCACCACCATCATAAAAACTAAAATATTTGGTGTCCAAAAATGGTTTTGCTGTAAAAAGAAAGAAAAGGCAGATCTGCATTCATATAGAGCCTCCCATGACCACTGGACATCTCAAAGTGCTTTACAGCCAATGAAGTGGGGAATGCACTTCAATGAACCGCTTCTTGAAGTAGTCGCTGTTGCGATTCAGGTAATGCAGCAGCCAATTTGTGCACAGCAAACTCCCACAAATCAGCAACATGATAATGGCTCAATAATGTTGACTGAGGGATAGACGTTGGCCAGGGCACTAGGGATAACTCCCCTGCTCTTCTTCAAAAGAGTGCTATGCCCTTACATCCACACGCACACAGGCAGATGGCACCTCCGTTTAATGTCTCATCCAAAAGTCAGCACGCTGACAGTACAGCGATCTCTACGTATCGTACTGGAACATCAGCCTTGATTTTTGCGCTCAAGTCCTGGTGTGATTTGAACCTGGAGGCTCAGAGGGGTGAGTGCTACCAGCTGAGCCACAATTGACGCTAAATAATATAGCTCACTGATTTCTGGTGCAGTGCAAACATTTAATGAATGATATGGAACTTGAGATCCAAGCACATTTAAGCCACCTAAACTTAAACGTCGGGAATTGACCTGCGTAATTTTCTCAGTTCATTCGGTTCCACCTTGTTGAAGTATAGTTTTATGGCAGATACAATGAAGATTGACAATATTCACACCCAGGTGCAAGTGATGGGCTGGGCTGAGCTGAGCAGGTGTTGCGTTACCACATCTCACAATTGGTTTTTATTAGCTTTTAGAACAAATTCAATTCCTGCAATTATACTGCCGATAAATAAATTTAAGCCGTCTCTAAATACCAATGCAAGGGGGTGGCCTATTCATCTCTGCAAAAAATTTACTGTCAATCAGCTATCTACATCTGGACTCAAAAGGTAAGGCTGTACTTCATAACCTACTCATCAAATTTGAAAAATGGGACATTGCTAATACCCCACCTGAAGCCCAACCCCCCTAACTCTCTGGAACTGTACTTCAGACTTCCAACAACATTTGGATTCCTTCTTAGGTGTGCTTTATACAGCAATAGTGCTGGAAACCCACACAGGTCAATCCGTACCTGTGGAGAAAAGATAACACAGCCCTTCACTCAATCAACTGCTGTTTCAGACTGCCAGCATTTGCAGATTCTCGATTTTTCATTGAAAGTAATTATAGCAACAGCTGTTGCACTTTGAGTGAAGGACTTCAATAAATAAAATCAATTTATAGAAATTGGATGTCATATTGTAGTCATTGAGCCCCGTGAACTGAATAGAGACCCAATGCTGCTGCATCATCCCTGGTTCTTTACATGCAGCCAAAGATGAGCCACTTACAAAAGGCACAAATAGAAGATTACAAATATTCCAAGTGCTGACTCGTGCAGCTCTGTAGAAATGCGATGAAAAATTAAAAGGTTGTGGGGCGTTTAATCTTGGGTGTGCAAATTCCAGGCAGTTCTCAGGAATGGAAAATTCACAATTCTTTTGAACTGCGTAATTCTGCGCAAAATGTTTGGTGAACCCGTCAATCTGCTCTATTCAGTTTTTTTCTCACCGCATTCGCGGCAATGAAAGCTTTTTTGTGGATGAGTGCCTGAGCTACGCCGAGTGAAAACCACCTTCTCCAAAACCAGTGGCGTTTGATGTCAGCTTGCTGTCAGTGCATTCATGTGGATTTAATCTGTAGTGGGCTCAAAAAGGGCAACACAAAAGGTTTCAACGCTGGTCAGAAAAGAACAGCAGACATTTATTATCAAAACACTGATCCCTTTCCTGTCAGCCACAATTAAGCTAGGACCAAGCGTTGAAGGGAATTATTTTTCACCCTTCGGATGGAACAAAAATTTAAAACCTTTCCCAACATTGAACTGTTGAACTTTTCAGCTCAGGCATGTGACCAGAAAAAAAAACCTGTTTAACTTTGCACTTTATTTCAAGATATTTTACTGGCCTAAGCAGTTTTACAGTGACTGGCCTAATAAAGCTTAGCAAGTCAATACGTTTATATCCACAGAAAAGAAAACATAAATGGGGTTGCTATCACATAGCCCTAATTGATTACTTTGATCTTCAGTCTTGTATGATATATTCTGGTATTTGTTCTTTCGCTCCTACAGTTAATGAGTCCCTCACGATCCACCTGCAGCTTTTCCACAATTGCGTGGGGCTTCCAGAATGTCTGTCTCGAAGACTAAATTTGCCTGACCACCCCCTCCACCACCCCTTTTCACAGCCACATATCTTATCTGAACGCCTTTCTCCTGTTCCAACTCAATCCACGTGGATTCCAGTCGAATTTCCTCCCTGCCTCATTTTAGGATTCATTTATGATCGCCAATATCTGAGTGATATTTCAGCCGTGCATTCCGAGCCATTTTCAAACTCTATGCGGTGCTTCAAGCACGCTCTCAATCTCGGATTTCAGCAGCATCAGCTCGGTCCACACCGTTGCTGTCTTGCGCTCGAGTTCCGCATCATCCTTCAGCTAATCAGTCACTCAAACAACTGAAATCAACATTATTTCTTCCTTTCAAAAAAATCAATGCCGTAAGTTCTGCAGAGAAACAAAACAAGTCTGCACAGGCTCGCAAATATAAACATCAACAACGGGAAACCACATCCCCCCCCCACTGACGTAAAGCATGATGATATTCAAGCTTTTGATCCTGAGCGTCCAATCTAAAAATCAATTGCTGATCTTGTTCCAATGTCCAGAAAGCAGCAGAGTGGGAGATGTCATCTTCCCAGGGAAAAGCTAAGAGGCGATGGTTAATTTTAGAGTCTTCTGCTATTGGCCCGAGGGTGAACTCAAAGATCTGCAGTCTGAAGTTAGTGGAAGTCTGTTCTACCTGTTCATGTAGAAGTCACAGTAATATTAACCTAACTTGTCTCAGGCTTGTTTAAGATGTCAGAGTTCAACTCTACCAGCCAACAAACTTACATACGAACATACATACAAATATACGAATTAAGAGGGGGAGGCCAGTCAGCCCCTTGAGCCTGCTCTGCTATTTGATAAGATCATGGCTGATTTGATTGTAATCTCATCCCTACATTCCTGCTTACTCATGATAACCTTTACCCTCTTGGTAATCAAGAATCCTACATGTCTTGAAATGAATTAAAAGGTTTACATCATCTTAGTAATGAGTGAACTCAACAAATATCCACCACTAAATCATGGAAATAAGACAATCTTATGTTAGATTCAGGTTAGGAACTCGCCACTGAAGTATTTGCAGGCAGCTTCAAAAATTCACATTTCTTGCTATTTTTTTTAAAAAAAAGTTTTAGTTCCCCTCTAGCCACTTCTGATTTTCTTATACTAGGTTGTGCTATTATTCATGTAAGATTTGCTTGCTAAATCAGCCTTGTAAACTGATCTTTATTTAAAATCAAGCTAGCCTATATTTGATGCAGAGACCTCAGTATCAAGTTTCTATATTGAATCCCATGTTTTTTTTTGAGTGCTGTGCACTTGGCGTTCATGGTCCAGGAAATAGAATTGCATGTTTTCCAGTCTTCTTTGCAAAGCTTTATAAAGCTCCCACCTGCTTCAGATGAGTGGCCTTCCAACCACCAGCTCAGGCCTAGTCGGAAATGGAGCAGGGTGCCAAGCTGTGAACAACAGGTGCAGACAGGTCATATTTGTCCACGTAACATGTTGTAGAGATGATAACAAAATGCAGGCAGAGGCAACGCGGGACAAGGGCATGGAGAAGTTGCTGGGCAACTTAAAGTCTGCTCTGGTGGATTCTGCATGTATATAATACCTGTTGCATTTTCCCTGGACAACAACCTGCAAGATTGTGAACTTCTGTAGAGAGAGAGAGAGACAGGTCCAGCACCAACCCTCTTAGGTTGTGAGGCTGCAGCTCAATTGATGGAAGAGGGAAATTATGCTTGATGTTCATGCTTCTGCACTGCAACTTGATGAAAAAAAGTATTTTTAAAGCATGCACCAAAGACAGCTCAGGACATAGTAAGAATATTCTTACAATGAAACTGTAGGAGAAAATCTGGAGTACTGCAAAAAGACAATTACAGATTAAAATAAGTAATTG
The DNA here is from genome assembly GCF_017639515.1 of Carcharodon carcharias. NCBI lineage: Eukaryota > Metazoa > Chordata > Chondrichthyes > Lamniformes > Lamnidae > Carcharodon > Carcharodon carcharias. Next base: position 15,746,007 of record NC_054486.1, on the reverse strand, counting down.
CTTTCATGTCAAATTTTGAATCAAAATCATTACAAATATTCTTGTTTCACAAATGCAAGTTGTCTCACTATATCAGCTTCCTTAGATAACCATACTTCACTTATAACTGGTGCAGCCTAAGATATGTCATTAAGCTTGCTGATCAACCCTATTTGTAAGAACGTGAGCTGATCAGTTCAGAATTCAGTTTTAAAAAAGTAGTTTTTGTCCTCCAAATCCAGAACTCAAATCCATGTTCTTCCCAGCCCACATTGGGATAAATGCTGGTAATGGACTCAGAGACTATTTGTATGTTGCACTGAACAAATCAACAAAATGCCAACTTAGGCTGGCCCAACCTTTCAAAGGACAAACCAGAAAAAACATACAAACGCATATGAATTAGGAGCAGGAGTGGTCCACTCGGCCCCTCGAGCCAGCTCTGCCATCCAGTAAGACCCTGGCTGATCTGATTTTTCCACATTCCCGCCTACCCCCTTTAACCTTTCACCCCCTTACTTATCAAGAGTCTGCCTTAAAAATATTTAAAGGCTCTGCTTCCTTCACCTTTTCAATAAGAGAGTTCCAAAGACTCTCAACCCTCAGAAAATTTTGCCTCATTTCTTAAATGGGCGACCCCTTATTTTTAAACAGTGACCCCTGGTTCTAGAATCTCCCACAAAAGGAAACATCTTTTCCTCATTCACTCTGTCAAGACCCTCAGGATCTTATATGTTTCAATCAAGTCACCTCTTACTGTTTTAAACTCCAGTGAAGACAAGCCTAGACTGTCCAACCTTTCCTCATAAGACAACCAACCCATTCCAGGTATTAGTCTGGTAAACCTTCCCTGAACTGCTTTTACATCTTTCCTTAAATAAGGAGACAAATACTGTACACGGTATTCCAGATGTGGTCTCACCAATGCCCTTTACATCTGAAGCATAACCTCCCTACTTATGAATTCAATTCTTCTTGCAATAAACGATAACATTCTATTTGCTTTCTTCACTACTTTCTATATCTGCATACTAACCTTTTGTGATTCATGCACAAATTGAAATAAGATATAACACTGATATTTTCACTGTGGTTATAAGTTTTGTGCAAGAAATATTGGTGATTATTCCATCATGTAAATGGTTCCCACATTTTTACTTCAAATTTGGTCTACATCTTGCTTGCTCTCACATTCCTGCTCTCCTGGTCTCATTCAGTCCTCTCATCCATGCATTCCTTTTGCTCCTCATATATCTCTCATTACCTTAGGTCATGTATTCACCCTATTTCTATCTCTTTCATTCCCATTTTCCCATCTTGTCTCACAACACCTTCAGATATTTTATTCTGTCTTCCTTCTGTCTGAAAATTACAAAATTATAAGTTGACATGAGAGTCATTTCAATACTTGCCCCTTGTCAGCATTTTACACCGATAGTCTGGGTCCGGTGGATAATGGATTACGGCTCCAGTTCTCCCCTCAACCCTAATATCTTTGATCGCCATCTTTGTATACTGTGTGCCTGTGTGACTACTCCTTTTCATACGCCAAGGCCAACGTACCCTTTAATTTTCTTTCGAAGCAAGTGGGTGATTTAATTAAGTGCATGGCCCCTTTAATTTTATTTTTACTTGGCCGACAATGCTGGGCAACTTAAAGGTGTTGACTTGTGTGCAACTGAGCAGCTTAAAAGGGAGTTTTAGTTTAGGTTATTCTTCAGTTGTCAGCTGTTAGTTTCTACATTGATTAGAGGCAGAAGCCCTCAACTCACTTAAAAGGTGTCAGGATATACACCTCCAGCATCGTAACCTGCAATTGACTTGGCTAGCTCATCCTTTCACCAAAAAAACCCAAAACACCACCACCTCCCCAGGGTAGCTTCTTCTGAAGTGACTTCAGGTTTTTTGCCTCACAACCGAACCCAACACAAAGAACCTTCCCAGTTATGAATCTCACAGGTAAAAAAAAAGGCTTCTCAACATAATCAACTTGCCATTTACCAATTTATACTTGCGTCCCCTTGTCGTTCAGTTATGGTTTAACATAGATATACCTACATGCATATGCAAAGTTCTATGTTATGCTGCTGACAGCCTTCCATCTTGTATGACAATGGTTTGTGCTGCACTGGTCAACTCTGCATTAAACATTGCCTAGTATGGCTCAGGAGCCCCACCCTGGTACAGCAATCTCTGTCACATGTGCTGCAGAGGAAGACAGTGGGCTGAGAAGGTGCAGGATTCACTGGCCTCCGATTTCATAGAATCATAGAAAGCTTACAGCACAAAAGGAGGCCATTTGGCCCATCGTGTATGTGCCAGCAGAAAAACAAGCCATCAAACCTAATCCCACTTTCCAGCATTTGGTCCACAGCCCTACAGGTTATGATACTGGAGATGCATATCCAGACACCTTTTAAATGAGTTGAGGGTTTCTGCCTCTACTACCCTTTCAGGCAGAGA